>NW_026870306.1:654666-982000 GCF_963584025.1 Labrus mixtus
ACATGAACGCGGTCACACACTGGATCTTGTGTTATCTTATGGTCTGCCTGTTCTTAACCTGGAGGTCTGTGACGCCTTTTTCTCTGACCATATGCCTGTACTGTTTGAAGCTGCTGTCCGCTGTCCCACTGTTAAACCTCGCGCTGCTGCTCGCAGATGTCGAGTTTTTAACCCTTCCACTGCTGCTCACTTCTCTGCAGTTTTTAGTCAGAACTGCGTCTTTCCCGAGTCTGTGTATGAGGATACAGAGGCTCTAAACGCGTGGTTTCGCGACACCTGTCAATCTGCCATAGACATTGCGGCTCCATTAAAGACCAGGCAGCAGAAAGCCAAATCAGAGCCCTGGCTGAACGAAACAACCCGCACTGCCAGACAGGATTGTCGAAAAGCTGAGCGAAAGTGGAAAAAGGACAAATTACAAGTGTCTTTTCAGACACTGAGGGACTGCTGGCGTCACTACCAATCCACTGTGAAAGAGGCTAAAAGACAATATTTTTCTGATATCGTTGTTTTAAATTGTCATAAGCCTCGTGTGCTGTTTAAAGTTATCAACTCTGTTCTGAATGCACCACAGAGAGGAATTGAGGCCTCCCCTGCTGTGTGTGAGAACTTTCTTCATCACTTCATTGACAAAGTCACATCTGCCAGAGCACTTAATTCACCTCCTGCTTCTGATCCTTCAGTGTTTGTCCCCTGCTCTGCTGTGTTGGACACGTTTGAGCCTGTGACCCTGTCTTTTGTGCAGGAGATTGTGGGTCACTTGAAGCCCTCAGGCTCTCCGGATGATACTGTCCCGCCTCGTTTATTTAAGGAGGTTTTTCCCACTGTTGGGCCATCTTGTCTCTCAGTTATTAAGAGCAGTCTGTCCACTGGAGTAGTCCCTGTAAATCTTAAACATGCAGTTGTGCAGCCTTTACTAAAAAAGCTTGGACTGGACCCTGCTGTTTTGGCAAATTACAGGCCTATCTCAAAATTGCCTTTCTTCTCTAAAATCTTAGAGAAGATTGTGTATTCCCAACTCATGGACTTTTTAAATCAACAAAATGTTCTAGAGATTTTCCAATCAGGTTTTAAAACTTTGCACAGCACAGAATCAGCACTTTTAAGAGTTTTTAATGACATCTTTTTAGCTACTGACTCTGGTCACTGTGTTGTCCTTGTACTTTTAGATTTGACTGCAGCATTCGATACAGTGGACCATGATATATTGATTGCTCGTTTGGAGCAGTGGGTGGGCATCAGTGGCACAGCACTAGAGTGGTTCAGGTCCTACCTGTCACATCGGACTTTCTGTGTCAGCCTTGATGACTCTGTGTCCTCCACTGCTCCTCTTTCATGTGGGGTACCACAGGGCTCTGTGCTTGGCCCTCTTTTATTTTCTCTTCATCTTTTACCACTTGGCTCTATTCTGAGGAAACATGGCATTTCTTTTCATTGCTATGCGGATGACAGCCAGATCTATGTCCCCCTCAAAAAGGCTGATTCGTACTCCACTAACCCACTGCAAAAATGTTTACATGACATTAAAGCTTGGATGTCGTTAAATTTTCTGAATTTTAATGAAAACAAGACAGAAGTCATGGTCTTTGGTGGCACTTCTGTGACCCTCCCCCAAGTTGATCTGGTTTCTCTGGCACAGTATCACAAGCCAGTTGTGAACAATCTGGGTGTAAAAGTGGACTCAGACCTTAAATTTGACAGCCAGATTAAAGCTGTGGTGAAGTCTAGTTTTTTCCAGTTAAGGCAGCTGGCAAAAATTAAACCAGTCCTTCAGAGACAGCAATTTGAGACAGTAATCCACGCCTTTGTGACCACTAGGCTGGACTACTGTAATGCACTGTATATGGGGGTTAGTGGGTCCTCCATTGCACGTCTTCAACTGGTTCAAAATGCTGCTGCACGTCTTTTAACTGGCACAAGCAAGTATGAGCACATCTCACCTATTTTAGCTTCACTTCACTGGCTGCCCGTCCATTTTAGGATTCATTTTAAAATTCTTTTATTTTCTTTTAAAGCCTTAAATGGACTTGCCCCTCCTTACCTTTCTGAATTGCTGCACCCCTACATGCCTAGCCGATCTCTCAGGTCAGCTGACCAGCTGCTCCTGACAGTCCCTAAAGCTAGGCTTAAGCTCAGAGGGGACCGAGCTTTTGCTATTGCTGCTCCAAGGCTTTGGAATGGGCTGCCGCTGCACATTAGGCAGGCCTCTTCTCTATCTCGTTTTAAAACTCTTCTTAAAACCTACTTCTTTTCTTTGGCTTTTACCCCCACGTAGAGTGTTGATTTTATGTGTTTTATGTGACTGTATTTGTTTTATGTGTACACATGCATATTTTTATATATTTTTATTTATTTGTTATCTCTATTTTACTCTCTTGTGCAGCACTTTGGAAACCTTGTGTTTGTTTAAACTTGTGCTATATAAATAAAGTGGATTGGATTGGATTGGATTCTCTTGTGATCTTGTAGTTCTCCTGTGATCTTGTAGTTCTCATGTGATCTTGTAGTTCTCCTTATTGTAGTTCTCTTGTGATCTTGTAGTTCTCTTGTGATCTTGTAGTGCTCTGTGATCTTGTAGTTCTCCTTATTGTAGTTCTCTTGTGATCTTGTAGTTCTCCTTATTGTAGTTCTCTTGTGATCTTGTAATTCTCCTGTGATCTTGTAGTTCTCCTGTTATCTTCTAGTTCTCCTGTGATATTGTAGTTCTCCTGTGATCTTGTAGTTCTCTGTGATCTTGTAGTTCTCATGTGATCTTGTAGTTCTCGTGTGATCTTGTAGTTCTCTTGTGATCTTCTTGTGATCTTGTAGTTCTCTTGTGATCTTGTAGTTCTCATGTGATCTTGTAGTTCTCCTGTGTTCTTGTAGTTCTCATGTGATCTTGTAGTTCTCTCATTATTGTAGTTCTCTTGTGATCTTGTAGTTCTCTTGTGATCTTGTAGTTCTCATGTGATCTTCTAGTTCTCTTGTGATCTTGTAGTTCTCATGTGATCTTGTAGTTCTCCTGTGATCTTGTAGTTCTCTTGTGATCTTGTAGTTCTCCTTATTGTAGTTCTCTTGTGATCTTGTAGTTCTCTTGTGATCTTGTAGTTCTCTGTGATCTTGTAGTTCTCCTTATTGTAGTTCTCTTGTGATCTTGTAGTTCTCCTTATTGTAGTTCTCTTGTGATCTTGTAGTTCTCCTGTGATCTTGTAGTTCTCCTGTTATCTTGTAGTTCTCCTGTGATCTTGTAGTTCTCCTGTTATCTTGTAGTTCTACTGTGATCTTGTAGTTCTCATGTGATCTTGTAGTTCTCTTGTGATCTTGTAGTTCTCCTGTGATCTTGTAGTTCTCTTGTGATCTTGTAGTTCTCCTTCTTGTAGTTCTCTTGTGATCTTGTAGTTCTCTTGTGATCTTGTAGTTCTCTGTGATCTTGTAGTTCTCCTTATTGTAGTTCTCTTGTGATCTTGTAGTTCTCCTTATTGTAGTTCTCTTGTGATCTTGTAGTTCTCCTGTTATCTTGTAGTTCTCCTTTGATCTTGTAGTTCTCCTTTGATCTTGTAGTTCTCTTGTGATCTTGTAGTTCTCCTGTGATCTTGTAGTTCTCTGTGATCTTGTAGTTCTCATGTGATCTTGTAGTTCTCATGTGATCTTGTAGTTCTCTTGTGATCTTCTTGTGAATTTGTAGTTCTCTTGTGATCTTGTAGTTCTCTTGTGATCTTGTAGTTCTCATGTGATCTTGTAGTTCTCCTGTGATCTTGTAGTTCTCCTTATTGTAGTTCTCTTGTGATCTTGTAGTTCTCTTGTGATCTTGTAGTTCTCTTGTGATCTTGTAGTTCTCTGTGATCTTGTAGTTCTCCTTATTGTAGTTCTCTTGTGATCTTGTAGTTCTCCTTATTGTTGTTCTCTTGTGATCTTGTAGTTCTCCTGTGATCTTGTAGTTCTCCTGTTATCTTGTAGTTCTCCTGTGATCTTGTAGTTCTCCTGTTATCTTGTAGTTCTCCTGTGATCTTGTAGTTCTCATGTGATCTTGTAGTTCTCTTGTGATCTTGTAGTTCTCCTGTGATCTTGTAGTTCTTATGTGATCTTGCAGTTCTCCTTATTGTAGTTCTCTTGTGATCTTGTAGTGCTCTTGTGATCTTGTAGTTCTCTGTGATCTTGTAGTTCTCCTTATGGTAGTTCTCTTGTGATCTTGTAGTTCTCCTTATTGTAGTTCTCTTGTGATCTTGTAGTTCTCCTGTTATCTTGTAGTTCTCCTTTGATCTTGTAGTTTTCTTGTGATCTTGTAGTTCTCCTGTGATCTTGTAGTTCTCTGTGATCTTGTAGTTCTCATGTGATCTTGTAGTTCTCATGTGATCTTGTATTTCTCATGTGATCTTGTAGTTCTCTTGTGATCTTCTTGTGATCTTGTAGTTCTCTTGTGATCTTGTAGTTCTCATGTGATCTTGTAGTTCTCTTGTGATCTTCTTGTGATCTTGTAGTTCTCTTGTGATCTTGTAGTTCTCTTGTGATCTTGTAGTTCTCTTGTGATCTTCTTGTGATCTTGTAGTTCTCTTGTGATCTTGTAGTTCTCATGTGATCTTGTAGTTCTCTTGTGATCTTCTTGTGATCTTGTAGTTCTCTTGTTATCTTGTAGTTCTCCTTATTGTAGTTCTCTTGTGATCTTGTAGTTCTCCTTATTGTAGTTCTCTTGTGATCTTCTAGTTCTCCTGTTATCTTGTAGTTCTCCTTTGATCTTGTAGTTTTCTTGTGATCTTGTAGTTCTCCTGTGATCTTGTAGTTCTCTTGTTATCTTGTAGTTCTCCTTATTGTAGTTCTCTTGTGATCTTGTAGTTCTCTTGTGTTCTTGTAGTTCTCTTGTGATCTTGTAGTTCTCCTTATTGTAGTTCTCTTGTGATCTTGTAGTTCTCATGTGATCTTGTAGTTCTCCTGTGATCTTGTAGTTCTCATGTGATCTTGTAGTTCTCTTGTGATCTTGTAGTTCTCTTGTGATCTTGTAGTTCTCTTGTGATCTTGTAGTTCTCCTGTGATCTTGTAGATCTTCACCAGCTTTGAGCTCAGTCTGTTTGAGCTGGGCTATTCTCACACGGTTCTGTGTGCTGTGATCTACCGGCCTCCCAAATATAACAGAGACTTTTTAACACATTTTTCTGTGTTCCTGGCTGATATTATGCCCAAATATGACCGGGTCCTTATTGTCGGAGATTGCAATATTCATGTGTGTTGCCCTGATAATCCTTTGGCGCGAGATTTTTTAAACCTCATTGACTCTTTTAATCTCGTGCAGTCTGTACTTGGGCCTACACATGAACGCGGTCACACACTGGATCTTGTGTTATCTTATGGTCTGCCTGTTCTTAACCTGGAGGTCTGTGACGCCTTTTTCTCTGACCATATGCCTGTACTGTTTGAAGCTGCTGTCCGCTGTCCCACTGTTAAACCTCGCGCTGCTGCTCGCAGATGTCGAGTTTTTAACCCTTCCACTGCTGCTCACTTCTCTGCAGTTTTTAGTCAGAACTGCGTCTTTCCCGAGTCTGTGTATGAGGATACAGAGGCTCTAAACGCGTGGTTTCGCGACACCTGTCAATCTGCCATAGACATTGCGGCTCCATTAAAGACCAGGCAGCAGAAAGCCAAATCAGAGCCCTGGCTGAACGAAACAACCCGCACTGCCAGACAGGATTGTCGAAAAGCTGAGCGAAAGTGGAAAAAGGACAAATTACAAGTGTCTTTTCAGACACTGAGGGACTGCTGGCGTCACTACCAATCCACTGTGAAAGAGGCTAAAAGACAATATTTTTCTGATATCGTTGTTTTAAATTGTCATAAGCCTCGTGTGCTGTTTAAAGTTATCAACTCTGTTCTGAATGCACCACAGAGAGGAATTGAGGCCTCCCCTGCTGTGTGTGAGAACTTTCTTCATCACTTCATTGACAAAGTCACATCTGCCAGAGCACTTAATTCACCTCCTGCTTCTGATCCTTCAGTGTTTGTCCCCTGCTCTGCTGTGTTGGACACGTTTGAGCCTGTGACCCTGTCTTTTGTGCAGGAGATTGTGGGTCACTTGAAGCCCTCAGGCTCTCCGGATGATACTGTCCCGCCTCGTTTATTTAAGGAGGTTTTTCCCACTGTTGGGCCATCTTGTCTCTCAGTTATTAAGAGCAGTCTGTCCACTGGAGTAGTCCCTGTAAATCTTAAACATGCAGTTGTGCAGCCTTTACTAAAAAAGCTTGGACTGGACCCTGCTGTTTTGGCAAATTACAGGCCTATCTCAAAATTGCCTTTCTTCTCTAAAATCTTAGAGAAGATTGTGTATTCCCAACTCATGGACTTTTTAAATCAACAAAATGTTCTAGAGATTTTCCAATCAGGTTTTAAAACTTTGCACAGCACAGAATCAGCACTTTTAAGAGTTTTTAATGACATCTTTTTAGCTACTGACTCTGGTCACTGTGTTGTCCTTGTACTTTTAGATTTGACTGCAGCATTCGATACAGTGGACCATGATATATTGATTGCTCGTTTGGAGCAGTGGGTGGGCATCAGTGGCACAGCACTAGAGTGGTTCAGGTCCTACCTGTCACATCGGACTTTCTGTGTCAGCCTTGATGACTCTGTGTCCTCCACTGCTCCTCTTTCATGTGGGGTACCACAGGGCTCTGTGCTTGGCCCTCTTTTATTTTCTCTTCATCTTTTACCACTTGGCTCTATTCTGAGGAAACATGGCATTTCTTTTCATTGCTATGCGGATGACAGCCAGATCTATGTCCCCCTCAAAAAGGCTGATTCGTACTCCACTAACCCACTGCAAAAATGTTTACATGACATTAAAGCTTGGATGTCGTTAAATTTTCTGAATTTTAATGAAAACAAGACAGAAGTCATGGTCTTTGGTGGCACTTCTGTGACCCTCCCCCAAGTTGATCTGGTTTCTCTGGCACAGTATCACAAGCCAGTTGTGAACAATCTGGGTGTAAAAGTGGACTCAGACCTTAAATTTGACAGCCAGATTAAAGCTGTGGTGAAGTCTAGTTTTTTCCAGTTAAGGCAGCTGGCAAAAATTAAACCAGTCCTTCAGAGACAGCAATTTGAGACAGTAATCCACGCCTTTGTGACCACTAGGCTGGACTACTGTAATGCACTGTATATGGGGGTTAGTGGGTCCTCCATTGCACGTCTTCAACTGGTTCAAAATGCTGCTGCACGTCTTTTAACTGGCACAAGCAAGTATGAGCACATCTCACCTATTTTAGCTTCACTTCACTGGCTGCCCGTCCATTTTAGGATTCATTTTAAAATTCTTTTATTTTCTTTTAAAGCCTTAAATGGACTTGCCCCTCCTTACCTTTCTGAATTGCTGCACCCCTACATGCCTAGCCGATCTCTCAGGTCAGCTGACCAGCTGCTCCTGACAGTCCCTAAAGCTAGGCTTAAGCTCAGAGGGGACCGAGCTTTTGCTATTGCTGCTCCAAGGCTTTGGAATGGGCTGCCGCTGCACATTAGGCAGGCCTCTTCTCTATCTCGTTTTAAAACTCTTCTTAAAACCTACTTCTTTTCTTTGGCTTTTACCCCCACGTAGAGTGTTGATTTTATGTGTTTTATGTGACTGTATTTGTTTTATGTGTACACATGCATATTTTTATATATTTTTATTTATTTGTTATCTCTATTTTACTCTCTTGTGCAGCACTTTGGAAACCTTGTGTTTGTTTAAACTTGTGCTATATAAATAAAGTGGATTGGATTGGATTGGATTCTCTTGTGATCTTGTAGTTCTCCTGTGATCTTGTAGTTCTCATGTGATCTTGTAGTTCTCCTTATTGTAGTTCTCTTGTGATCTTGTAGTTCTCTTGTGATCTTGTAGTGCTCTGTGATCTTGTAGTTCTCCTTATTGTAGTTCTCTTGTGATCTTGTAGTTCTCCTTATTGTAGTTCTCTTGTGATCTTGTAATTCTCCTGTGATCTTGTAGTTCTCCTGTTATCTTCTAGTTCTCCTGTGATATTGTAGTTCTCCTGTGATCTTGTAGTTCTCTGTGATCTTGTAGTTCTCATGTGATCTTGTAGTTCTCGTGTGATCTTGTAGTTCTCTTGTGATCTTCTTGTGATCTTGTAGTTCTCTTGTGATCTTGTAGTTCTCATGTGATCTTGTAGTTCTCCTGTGTTCTTGTAGTTCTCATGTGATCTTGTAGTTCTCTCATTATTGTAGTTCTCTTGTGATCTTGTAGTTCTCTTGTGATCTTGTAGTTCTCATGTGATCTTCTAGTTCTCTTGTGATCTTGTAGTTCTCATGTGATCTTGTAGTTCTCCTGTGATCTTGTAGTTCTCTTGTGATCTTGTAGTTCTCCTTATTGTAGTTCTCTTGTGATCTTGTAGTTCTCTTGTGATCTTGTAGTTCTCTGTGATCTTGTAGTTCTCCTTATTGTAGTTCTCTTGTGATCTTGTAGTTCTCCTTATTGTAGTTCTCTTGTGATCTTGTAGTTCTCCTGTGATCTTGTAGTTCTCCTGTTATCTTGTAGTTCTCCTGTGATCTTGTAGTTCTCCTGTTATCTTGTAGTTCTACTGTGATCTTGTAGTTCTCATGTGATCTTGTAGTTCTCTTGTGATCTTGTAGTTCTCCTGTGATCTTGTAGTTCTCTTGTGATCTTGTAGTTCTCCTTCTTGTAGTTCTCTTGTGATCTTGTAGTTCTCTTGTGATCTTGTAGTTCTCTGTGATCTTGTAGTTCTCCTTATTGTAGTTCTCTTGTGATCTTGTAGTTCTCCTTATTGTAGTTCTCTTGTGATCTTGTAGTTCTCCTGTTATCTTGTAGTTCTCCTTTGATCTTGTAGTTCTCCTTTGATCTTGTAGTTCTCTTGTGATCTTGTAGTTCTCCTGTGATCTTGTAGTTCTCTGTGATCTTGTAGTTCTCATGTGATCTTGTAGTTCTCATGTGATCTTGTAGTTCTCTTGTGATCTTCTTGTGAATTTGTAGTTCTCTTGTGATCTTGTAGTTCTCTTGTGATCTTGTAGTTCTCATGTGATCTTGTAGTTCTCCTGTGATCTTGTAGTTCTCTTGTGATCTTGTAGTTCTCCTGTGATCTTGTAGTTCTCATGTGATCTTGTAGTTCGCTTGTGATCTTGTAGTTCTCATGTGATCTTGTAGTTGTCTTATGATCTTGTAGTTCTCATGTGATCTTGTAGTTTTCTTGTGATCTTGTCGTTCTCATGAGATCTTGTAGTTTTCTTGTGATCTTGTAGTTCTCATGTGATCTTGTAGTTCTCTTGTGATCTTCTTGTGATCTTGTAGTTCTCTTGTGATCTTGTAGTTCTCATGTGATCTTGTAGTTCTCTTGTGATCTTCTTGTGATCTTGTAGTTCTCTTGTGATCTTGTAGTTCTCCTTATTGTAGTTCTCTTGTGATCTTGTAGTTCTCCTGTGATCTTGTAGTTCTCCTGTTATCTTGTAGTTCTCCTGTGATCTTGTAGTTCTCCTTATTGTCGTTCTCTTGTGATCTTGTAGTTCTCTTGTCATCTTCTTGTGATCTTGTAGTTCTCTTGTGATCTTATAGTTCTCATGTGATCTTGTAGTTCTCTTGTGATCTTCTTGTGATCTTGTAGTTCTCTTGTGATCTTGTAGTTCTCATGTGATCTTGTAGTTCTCTTGTGATCTTGTAGTTCTCATGTGATCTTGTAGTTCTCCTGTGATCTTGTAGTTCTCTTGTGATCTTGTAGTTCTCTGTGATATTGTAGTTCTCCTGAGATCTTGTAGTTCTCTTGTGATCTTGTAGTTCTCCTGTTATCTTGTAGTTCTCCTGTGATCTTGTAGTTCTCATGTGATCTTGTAGTTCTCTTGTGATCTTGTAGTTCTCCTGTGATCTTGTAGTTCTTATGTGATCTTGCAGTTCTCCTTATTGTAGTTCTCTTGTGATCTTGTAGTTCTCATGTGATCTTGTAGTTCTCATTATTGTAGTTCTCTTGTGATCTTGTAGTTCTCTTGTGATCTTGTAGTTCTCTGTGATCTTGTAGTTCTCCTTATTGTAGTTCTCTTGTGATCTTGTAGTTCTCCTTATTGTAGTTCTCTTGTGATCTTGTAGTTCTCCTGTGATCTTGTAGTTCTCCTGTTATCTTGTAGTTCTCCTGTGATCTTGTAGTTCTCCTGTTATCTTGTAGTTCTCCTGTGATCTTGTAGTTCTCATGTGATCTTGTAGTTCTCTTGTGATCTTGTAGTTCTCCTGTGATCTTGTAGTTCTCATGTGATGTTGTAGTTCTCCTTATTGTAGTTCTCTTGTGATCTTGTAGTTCTCCTTATTGTAGTTCTCTTGTGATCTTGTAGTTCTCCTGTTATCTTGTAGTTCTCCTTTGATCTTGTAGTTCTCATGTGATCTTGTAGTTCTCATGTGATCTTGTAGTTCTCTTGTGATCTTCTTGTGATCTTGTAGTTCTCTTGTGATCTTGTAGTTCTCATGTGATCTTGTAGTTCTCTTGTGATCTTCTTGTGATCTTGTAGTTCTCTTGTGATCTTGTAGTTCTCTTGTGATCTTGTAGTTCTCCTGTGATCTTGTAGTTCTCCTGTTATCTTGTAGTTCTCCTGTGATCTTGTAGTTCTCCTGTTATCTTGTAGTTCTCCTGTGATCTTGTAGTTCTCATGTGATCTTGTAGTTCTCTTGTGATCTTGTAGTTCTCCTGTGATCTTGTAGTTCTCATGTGATCTTGTAGTTCTCCTTATTGTAGTTCTCTTGTGATCTTGTAGTTCTCTTGTGATCTTGTAGTTCTCTGTGATCTTTTAGTTCTCCTTATTGTAGTTCTCTTGTGATCTTGTAGTTCTCCTTATTGTAGTTCTCTTGTGATCTTGTAGTTCTCCTGTTATCTTGTAGTTCTTCTTTGATCTTGTAGTTCTCTTGTGATCTTGTAGTTCTCTTGTGATCTTGTAGTTCTCCTGTGATCTTGTAGTTCTCTGTGATCTTGTAGTTCTCATGTGATCTTGTAGTTCTCATGTGATCTTGTAGTTCTCTTGTGATCTTCTTGTGATCTTGTAGTTCTCTTGTGATCTTGTAGTTCTCATGTGATCTTGTAGTTCTCCTGGAATCTTTTAGTTCTCTTGTGATCTTGTAGTTCTCCTTATTGTATTTCTCTTGTGATCTTGTAGTTCTCTTGTGATCTTGTAGTTCTCTGTGATCTTGTAGTTCTCCTTATTGTAGTTCTCTTGTGATCTTGTAGTTCTCCTGTTATCTTGTAGTTCTCCGGTGATCTTGTAGTTCTCATGTGATCTTGTAGTTCACTTGTGATCTTGTAGTTCTCATGTGATCTTGTAGTTCTCCTTATTGTAGTTCTCTTGTGATCTTGTAGTTCTCTTGTGATCTTGTAGTTCTCTTGTGATCTTGTAGTTCTCTGTGATCTTGTAGTTCTCCTTATTGTAGTTCTCTTGTGATCTTGTAGTTCTCCTTATTGTAGTTCTCTTGTGATCTTGTAGTTCTCCTGTGATCTTGTAGTTCTCCTGTTATCTTGTAGTTCTCCTGTGATCTTGTAGTTCTCCTGTTATCTTGTAGTTCTCCTGTGATCTTGTAGTTCTCATGTGATCTTGTAGTTCTCTTGTGATCTTGTAGTTCTCATGTGATCTTGTAGTTCTCCTGTGTTCTTGTAGTTCTCATGTGATCTTGTAGTTCTATCATTATTGTAGTTCTCTTGTGATCTTGTAGTTCTCTTGTGATCTTGTAGTTCTCATGTGATCTTCTAGTTCTCTTGTGATCTTGTAGTTCTCATGTGATCTTGTAGTTCTCCTGTGATCTTGTAGTTCTCTTGTGATCTTGTAGTTCTCCTTATTGTAGTTCTCTTGTGATCTTGTAGTTCTCTTGTGATCTTGTAGTTCTCTGTGATCTTGTAGTTCTCCTTATTGTAGTTCTCTTGTGATCTTGTAGTTCTCCTTATTGTAGTTCTCTTGTGATCTTGTAGTTCTCCTGTGATCTTGTAGTTCTCCTGTTATCTTGTAGTTCTCCTGTGATCTTGTAGTTCTCCTGTTATCTTGTAGTTCTACTGTGATCTTGTAGTTCTCATGTGATCTTGTAGTTCTCTTGTGATCTTGTAGTTCTCCTGTGATCTTGTAGTTCTCTTGTGATCTTGTAGTTCTCCTTCTTGTAGTTCTCTTGTGATCTTGTAGTTCTCTTGTGATCTTGTAGTTCTCTGTGATCTTGTAGTTCTCCTTATTGTAGTTCTCTTGTGATCTTGTAGTTCTCCTTATTGTAGTTCTCTTGTGATCTTGTAGTTCTCCTGTTATCTTGTAGTTCTCCTTTGATCTTGTAGTTCTCCTTTGATCTTGTAGTTCTCTTGTGATCTTGTAGTTCTCCTGTGATCTTGTAGTTCTCTGTGATCTTGTAGTTCTCATGTGATCTTGTAGTTCTCATGTGATCTTGTAGTTCTCTTGTGATCTTCTTGTGAATTTGTAGTTCTCTTGTGATCTTGTAGTTCTCTTGTGATCTTGTAGTTCTCATGTGATCTTGTAGTTCTCCTGTGATCTTGTAGTTCTCTTGTGATCTTGTAGTTCTCCTGTGATCTTGTAGTTCTCATGTGATCTTGTAGTTCGCTTGTGATCTTGTAGTTCTCATGTGATCTTGTAGTTGTCTTATGATCTTGTAGTTCTCATGTGATCTTGTAGTTTTCTTGTGATCTTGTAGTTCTCATGAGATCTTGTAGTTTTCTTGTGATCTTGTAGTTCTCATGTGATCTTGTAGTTCTCTTGTGATCTTCTTGTGATCTTGTAGTTCTCTTGTGATCTTGTAGTTCTCATGTGATCTTGTAGTTCTCTTGTGATCTTCTTGTGATCTTGTAGTTCTCTTGTGATCTTGTAGTTCTCCTTATTGTAGTTCTCTTGTGATCTTGTAGTTCTCCTGTGATCTTGTAGTTCTCCTGTTATCTTGTAGTTCTCCTGTGATCTTGTAGTTCTCCTTATTGTCGTTCTCTTGTGATCTTGTAGTTCTCTTGTCATCTTCTTGTGATCTTGTAGTTCTCTTGTGATCTTATAGTTCTCATGTGATCTTGTAGTTCTCTTGTGATCTTCTTGTGATCTTGTAGTTCTCTTGTGATCTTGTAGTTCTCATGTGATCTTGTAGTTCTCTTGTGATCTTGTAGTTCTCATGTGATCTTGTAGTTCTCCTGTGATCTTGTAGTTCTCTTGTGATCTTGTAGTTCTCTGTGATATTGTAGTTCTCCTGAGATCTTGTAGTTCTCTTGTGATCTTGTAGTTCTCCTGTTATCTTGTAGTTCTCCTGTGATCTTGTAGTTCTCATGTGATCTTGTAGTTCTCTTGTGATCTTGTAGTTCTCCTGTGATCTTGTAGTTCTTATGTGATCTTGCAGTTCTCCTTATTGTAGTTCTCTTGTGATCTTGTAGTTCTCATGTGATCTTGTAGTTCTCATTATTGTAGTTCTCTTGTGATCTTGTAGTTCTCTTGTGATCTTGTAGTTCTCTGTGATCTTGTAGTTCTCCTTATTGTAGTTCTCTTGTGATCTTGTAGTTCTCCTTATTGTAGTTCTCTTGTGATCTTGTAGTTCTCCTGTGATCTTGTAGTTCTCCTGTTATCTTGTAGTTCTCCTGTGATCTTGTAGTTCTCCTGTTATCTTGTAGTTCTCCTGTGATCTTGTAGTTCTCATGTGATCTTGTAGTTCTCTTGTGATCTTGTAGTTCTCCTGTGATCTTGTAGTTCTCATGTGATCTTGTAGTTCTCCTTATTGTAGTTCTCTTGTGATCTTGTAGTTCTCCTTATTGTAGTTCTCTTGTGATCTTGTAGTTCTCCTGTTATCTTGTAGTTCTCCTTTGATCTTGTAGTTCTCATGTGATCTTGTAGTTCTCATGTGATCTTGTAGTTCTCTTGTGATCTTCTTGTGATCTTGTAGTTCTCTTGTGATCTTGTAGTTCTCATGTGATCTTGTAGTTCTCTTGTGATCTTCTTGTGATCTTGTAGTTCTCTTGTGATCTTGTAGTTCTCTTGTGATCTTGTAGTTCTCCTGTGATCTTGTAGTTCTCCTGTTATCTTGTAGTTCTCCTGTGATCTTGTAGTTCTCCTGTTATCTTGTAGTTCTCCTGTGATCTTGTAGTTCTCATGTGATCTTGTAGTTCTCTTGTGATCTTGTAGTTCTCCTGTGATCTTGTAGTTCTCATGTGATCTTGTAGTTCTCCTTATTGTAGTTCTCTTGTGATCTTGTAGTTCTCTTGTGATCTTGTAGTTCTCTGTGATCTTGTAGTTCTCCTTATTGTAGTTCTCTTGTGATCTTGTAGTTCTCCTTATTGTAGTTCTCTTGTGATCTTGTAGTTCTCCTGTTATCTTGTAGTTCTTCTTTGATCTTGTAGTTCTCTTGTGATCTTGTAGTTCTCTTGTGATCTTGTAGTTCTCCTGTGATCTTGTAGTTCTCTGTGATCTTGTAGTTCTCATGTGATCTTGTAGTTCTCATGTGATCTTGTAGTTCTCTTGTGATCTTCTTGTGATCTTGTAGTTCTCTTGTGATCTTGTAGTTCTCATGTGATCTTGTAGTTCTCCTGGAATCTTTTAGTTCTCTTGTGATCTTGTAGTTCTCCTTATTGTATTTCTCTTGTGATCTTGTAGTTCTCTTGTGATCTTGTAGTTCTCTGTGATCTTGTAGTTCTCCTTATTGTAGTTCTCTTGTGATCTTGTAGTTCTCCTGTTATCTTGTAGTTCTCCGGTGATCTTGTAGTTCTCATGTGATCTTGTAGTTCACTTGTGATCTTGTAGTTCTCATGTGATCTTGTAGTTCTCCTTATTGTAGTTCTCTTGTGATCTTGTAGTTCTCTTGTGATCTTGTAGTTCTCTTGTGATCTTGTAGTTCTCTGTGATCTTGTAGTTCTCCTTATTGTAGTTCTCTTGTGATCTTGTAGTTCTCCTTATTGTAGTTCTCTTGTGATCTTGTAGTTCTCCTGTGATCTTGTAGTTCTCCTGTTATCTTGTAGTTCTCCTGTGATCTTGTAGTTCTCCTGTTATCTTGTAGTTCTCCTGTGATCTTGTAGTTCTCATGTGATCTTGTAGTTCTCTTGTGATCTTGTAGTTCTCCTGTGATCTTGTAGTTCTTATGTGATCTTGCAGTTCTCCTTATTGTAGTTCTCTTGTGATCTTGTAGTGCTCTTGTGATCTTGTAGTTCTCTGTGATCTTGTAGTTCTCCTTATGGTAGTTCTCTTGTGATCTTGTAGTTCTCCTTATTGTAGTTCTCTTGTGATCTTGTAGTTCTCCTGTTATCTTGTAGTTCTCCTTTGATCTTGTAGTTTTCTTGTGATCTTGTAGTTCTCCTGTGATCTTGTAGTTCTCTGTGATCTTGTAGTTCTCATGTGATCTTGTAGTTCTCATGTGATCTTGTATTTCTCATGTGATCTTGTAGTTCTCTTGTGATCTTCTTGTGATCTTGTAGTTCTCTTGTGATCTTGTAGTTCTCATGTGATCTTGTAGTTCTCTTGTGATCTTCTTGTGATCTTGTAGTTCTCTTGTGATCTTGTAGTTCTCTTGTGATCTTGTAGTTCTCCTGTGATCTTGTAGTTCTCCTGTGATCTTGTAGTTCTCTTGTTATCTTGTAGTTCTCCTTATTGTAGTTCTCTTGTGATCTTGTAGTTCTCCTGTTATCTTGTAGTTCTCCTTTGATCTTGTAGTTTTCTTGTGATCTTGTAGTTCTCCTGTGATCTTGTAGTTCTCTTGTTATCTTGTAGTTCTCCTTATTGTAGTTCTCTTGTGATCTTGTAGTTCTCTTGTGATCTTGTAGTTCTCTTGTGATCTTGTAGTTCTCCTTATTGTAGTTCTCTTGTGATCTTGTAGTTCGCATGTGATCTTGTAGTTCTCCTGTGATCTTGTAGTTCTCATGTGATCTTGTAGTTCTCTTGTGATCTTGTAGTTCTCTTGTGATCTTGTAGTTCTCTTGTGATCTTGTAGTTCTCCTGTGATCTTGTAGATCTTCACCAGCTTTGAGCTCAGTCTGTTTGAGCTGGGCTATTCTCACACGGTTCTGTGTGCTGTGATCTACCGGCCTCCCAAATATAACAGAGACTTTTTAACACATTTTTCTGTGTTCCTGGCTGATATTATGCCCAAATATGACCGGGTCCTTATTGTCGGAGATTGCAATATTCATGTGTGTTGCCCTGATAATCCTTTGGCGCGAGATTTTTTAAACCTCATTGACTCTTTTAATCTCGTGCAGTCTGTACTTGGGCCTACACATGAACGCGGTCACACACTGGATCTTGTGTTATCTTATGGTCTGCCTGTTCTTAACCTGGAGGTCTGTGACGCCTTTTTCTCTGACCATATGCCTGTACTGTTTGAAGCTGCTGTCCGCTGTCCCACTGTTAAACCTCGCGCTGCTGCTCGCAGATGTCGAGTTTTTAACCCTTCCACTGCTGCTCACTTCTCTGCAGTTTTTAGTCAGAACTGCGTCTTTCCCGAGTCTGTGTATGAGGATACAGAGGCTCTAAACGCGTGGTTTCGCGACACCTGTCAATCTGCCATAGACATTGCGGCTCCATTAAAGACCAGGCAGCAGAAAGCCAAATCAGAGCCCTGGCTGAACGAAACAACCCGCACTGCCAGACAGGATTGTCGAAAAGCTGAGCGAAAGTGGAAAAAGGACAAATTACAAGTGTCTTTTCAGACACTGAGGGACTGCTGGCGTCACTACCAATCCACTGTGAAAGAGGCTAAAAGACAATATTTTTCTGATATCGTTGTTTTAAATTGTCATAAGCCTCGTGTGCTGTTTAAAGTTATCAACTCTGTTCTGAATGCACCACAGAGAGGAATTGAGGCCTCCCCTGCTGTGTGTGAGAACTTTCTTCATCACTTCATTGACAAAGTCACATCTGCCAGAGCACTTAATTCACCTCCTGCTTCTGATCCTTCAGTGTTTGTCCCCTGCTCTGCTGTGTTGGACACGTTTGAGCCTGTGACCCTGTCTTTTGTGCAGGAGATTGTGGGTCACTTGAAGCCCTCAGGCTCTCCGGATGATACTGTCCCGCCTCGTTTATTTAAGGAGGTTTTTCCCACTGTTGGGCCATCTTGTCTCTCAGTTATTAAGAGCAGTCTGTCCACTGGAGTAGTCCCTGTAAATCTTAAACATGCAGTTGTGCAGCCTTTACTAAAAAAGCCTGGACTGGACCCTGCTGTTTTGGCAAATTACAGGCCTATCTCAAAATTGCCTTTCTTCTCTAAAATCTTAGAGAAGATTGTGTATTCCCAACTCATGGACTTTTTAAATCAACAAAATGTTCTAGAGATTTTCCAATCAGGTTTTAAAACTTTGCACAGCACAGAATCAGCACTTTTAAGAGTTTTTAATGACATCTTTTTAGCTACTGACTCTGGTCACTGTGTTGTCCTTGTACTTTTAGATTTGACTGCAGCATTCGATACAGTGGACCATGATATATTGATTGCTCGTTTGGAGCAGTGGGTGGGCATCAGTGGCACAGCACTAGAGTGGTTCAGGTCCTACCTGTCACATCGGACTTTCTGTGTCAGCCTTGATGACTCTGTGTCCTCCACTGCTCCTCTTTCATGTGGGGTACCACAGGGCTCTGTGCTTGGCCCTCTTTTATTTTCTCTTTATCTTTTACCACTTGGCTCTATTCTGAGGAAACATGGCATTTATTTTCATTGCTATGCGGATGACAGCCAGATCTATGTCCCCCTCAAAAAGGCTGATTCGTACTCCACTAACCCACTGCAAAAATGTTTACATGACATTAAAGCTTGGATGTCGTTAAATTTTCTGAATTTTAATGAAAACAAGACAGAAGTCATGGTCTTTGGTGGCACTTCTGTGACCCTCCCCCAAGTTGATCTGGTTTCTCTGGCACAGTATCACAAGCCAGTTGTGAACAATCTGGGTGTAAAAGTGGACTCAGACCTTAAATTTGACAGCCAGATTAAAGCTGTGGTGAAGTCTAGTTTTTTCCAGTTAAGGCAGCTGGCAAAAATTAAACCAGTCCTTCAGAGACAGCAATTTGAGACAGTAATCCACGCCTTTGTGACCACTAGGCTGGACTACTGTAATGCACTGTATATGGGGGTTAGTGGGTCCTCCATTGCGCGTCTTCAACTGGTTCAAAATGCTGCTGCACGTCTTTTAACTGGCACAAGCAAGTATGAGCACATCTCACCTATTTTAGCTTCACTTCACTGGCTGCCCGTCCATTTTAGGATTCATTTTAAAATTCTTTTATTTTCTTTTAAAGCCTTAAATGGACTTGCCCCTCCTTACCTTTCTGAATTGCTGCACCCCTACATGCCTAGCCGATCTCTCAGGTCAGCTGACCAGCTGCTCCTGACAGTCCCTAAAGCTAGGCTTAAGCTCAGAGGGGACCGAGCTTTTGCTATTGCTGCTCCAAGGCTTTGGAATGGGCTGCCGCTGCACATTAGGCAGGCCTCTTCTCTATGTCGTTTTAAAACTCTTCTTAAAACCTACTTCTTTTCTTTGGCTTTTACCCCCACGTAGAGTGTTGATTTTATGTGTTTTATGTGACTGTATTTGTTTTATGTGTACACATGCATATTTTTATATATTTTTATTTATTTGTTATCTCTATTTTACTCTCTTGTGCAGCACTTTGGAAACCTTGTGTTTGTTTACACTTGTGCTATATAAATAAAGTGGATTGGATTGGATTGGATTCTCTTGTGATCTTGTAGTTCTCCTGTGATCTTGTAGTTCTCATGTGATCTTGTAGTTCTCCTTATTGTAGTTCTCTTGTGATCTTGTAGTTCTCTTGTGATCTTGTAGTGCTCTGTGATCTTGTAGTTCTCCTTATTGTAGTTCTCTAGTGATCTTGTAGTTCTCCTTATTGTAGTTCTCTTGTGATCTTGTAGTTCTCCTGTGATCTTGTAGTTCTCCTGTTATCTTCTAGTTCTCCTGTGATATTGTAGTTCTCCTGTGATCTTGTAGTTCTCTGTGATCTTGTAGTTCTCGGTGATCTTGTAGTTCTCATGTGATCTTGTAGTTCTCCTGTTATCTTGTAGTTCTCCTTTGATCTTGTAGTTCTCATGTGATCTTGTAGTTCTCATGTGATCTTGTAGTTCTCTTGTGATCTTCTTGTGATCTTGTAGTTCTCTTGTGATCTTGTAGTTCTCATGTGATCTTGTAGTTCTCTTGTGATCTTCTTGTGATCTTGTAGTTCTCTTGTGATCTTGTAGTTCTCTTGTGATCTTGTAGTTCTCCTGTGATCTTGTAGTTCTCCTGTTATCTTGTAGTTCTCCTGTGATCTTGTAGTTCTCCTGTTATCTTGTAGTTCTCCTGTGATCTTGTAGTTCTCATGTGATCTTGTAGTTCTCTTGTGATCTTGTAGTTCTCCTGTGATCTTGTAGTTCTCATGTGATCTTGTAGTTCTCCTTATTGTAGTTCTCTTGTGATCTTGTAGTTCTCTTGTGATCTTGTAGTTCTCTGTGATCTTGTAGTTCTCCTTATTGTAGTTCTCTTGTGATCTTGTAGTTTTCCTTATTGTAGTTCTCTTGTGATCTTGTAGTTCTCCTGTTATCTTGTAGTTCTTCTTTGATCTTGTAGTTCTCTTGTGATCTTGTAGTTCTCTTGTGATCTTGTAGTTCTCCTGTGATCTTGTAGTTCTCTGTGATCTTGTAGTTCTCATGTGATCTTGTAGTTCTCATGTGATCTTGTAGTTCTCTTGTGATCTTCTTGTGATCTTGTAGTTCTCTTGTGATCTTGTAGTTCTCATGTGATCTTGTAGTTCTCCTGTGTTCTTGTAGTTCTCATGTGATCTTGTAGTTCTCTCATTATTGTAGTTCTCTTGTGATCTTGTAGTTCTCTTGTGATCTTGTAGTTCTCTGTGATCTTGTAGTTCTCCTTATTGTAGTTCTCTTGTGATCTTGTAGTTCTCCTTATTGTAGTTCTCTTGTGATCTTGTAGTTCTCCTGTGATCTTGTAGTTATCCTGTTATCTTGTAGTTCTCCTGTGATCTTGTAGTTCTCCTGTTATCTTGTAGTTCTCATGTGATCTTGTAATTCTCATGTGATCTTGTAGTTCTCATGTGATCTTGTAGTTCTCCTGTGATCTTGTAGTTCTCATGTGATCTTGTAGTTCTCCTTATTGTAGTTCTCTTGTGATCTTGTAGTTCTCTTGTGATCTTGTAGTTCTCTGTGATCTTGTAGTTCTCCTTATGGTAGTTCTCTTGTGATCTTGTAGTTCTCCTTATTGTAGTTCTCTTGTGATCTTGTAGTTCTCCTGTTATCTTGTAGTTCTCCTTAGATCTTGTAGTTTTCTTGTGATCTTGTAGTTCTCCTGTGATATTGTAGTTCTCGGTGATCTTGTAGTTCTCATGTGATCTTGTAGTTCTCCTGTTATCTTGTAGTTCTCCTTTGATCTTGTAGTTCTCATGTGATCTTGTAGTTCTCATGTGATCTTGTAGTTCTCTTGTGATCTTCTTGTGATCTTGTAGTTCTCTTGTGATCTTGTAGTTCTCATGTGATCTTGTAGTTCTCTTGTGATCTTCTTGTGATCTTGTAGTTCTCTTGTGATCTTGTAGTTCTCTTGTGATCTTGTAGTTCTCCTGTGATCTTGTAGTTCTCCTGTTATCTTGTAGTTCTCCTGTGATCTTGTAGTTCTCCTGTTATCTTGTAGTTCTCCTGTGATCTTGTAGTTCTCATGTGATCTTGTAGTTCTCTTGTGATCTTGTAGTTCTCCTGTGATCTTGTAGTTCTCATGTGATCTTGTAGTTCTCCTTATTGTAGTTCTCTTGTGATCTTGTAGTTCTCTTGTGATCTTGTAGTTCTCTGTGATCTTGTAGTTCTCCTTATTGTAGTTCTCTTGTGATCTTGTAGTTCTCCTTATTGTAGATCTCTTGTGATCTTGTAGTTCTCCTGTTATCTTGTAGTTCTTCTTTGATCTTGTAGTTCTCTTGTGATCTTGTAGTTCTCTTGTGATCTTGTAGTTCTCCTGTGATCTTGTAGTTCTCTGTGATCTTGTAGTTCTCATGTGATCTTGTAGTTCTCATGTGATCTTGTAGTTCTCTTGTGATCTTCTTGTGATCTTGTAGTTCTCTTGTGATCTTGTAGTTCTCATGTGATCTTGTAGTTCTCCTGGAATCTTTTAGTTCTCTTGTGATCTTGTAGTTCTCCTTATTGTATTTCTCTTGTGATCTTGTAGTTCTCTTGTGATCTTGTAGTTCTCTGTGATCTTGTAGTTCTCCTTATTGTAGTTCTCTTGTGATCTTGTAGTTCTCCTGTTATCTTGTAGTTCTCCGGTGATCTTGTAGTTCTCATGTGATCTTGTAGTTCTCTTGTGATCTTGTAGTTCTCCTGTGATCTTGTAGTTCTCATGTGATCTTGTAGTTCTCCTTATTGTAGTTCTCTTGTGATCTTGTAGTTCTCTTGTGATCTTGTAGTTCTCTTGTGATCTTGTAGTTCTCTGTGATCTTGTAGTTCTCCTTATTGTAGTTCTCTTGTGATCTTGTAGTTCTCCTTATTGTAGTTCTCTTGTGATCTTGTAGTTCTCCTGTGATCTTGTAGTTCTCCTGTTATCTTGTAGTTCTCCTGTTATCTTGTAGTTCTCCTGTGATCTTGTAATTCTCATGTGATCTTGTAGTTCTCATGTGATCTTGTAGTTCTCCTGTTATCTTGTAGTTCTCCTGTGATCTTGTAGTTCTCCTGTTATCTTGTAGTTCTCCTGTGATCTTGTAGTTCTCATGTGATCTTGTAGTTCTCTTGTGATCTTGTAGTTCTCCTGTGATCTTGTAGTTCTCATGTGATCTTGTAGTTCTCCTTATTGTAGTTCTCTTGTGATCTTGTAGTTCTCTTGTGATCTTGTAGTTCTCTGTGATCTTGTAGTTCTCCTTATTGTAGTTCTCTTGTGATCTTGTAGTTTTCCTTATTGTAGTTCTCTTGTGATCTTGTAGTTCTCCTGTGATCTTGTAGTTCTCCTGTTATCTTGTAGTTCTCCTGTGATCTTGTAGTTCTCCTGTTATCTTGTAGTTCTCCTGTGATCTTGTAGTTCTCATGTGATCTTGTAGTTCTCTTGTGATCTTGTAGTTCTCCTGTGATCTTGTAGTTCTCATGTGATCTTGTAGTTCTCCTTATTGTAGTTCTCTTGTGATCTTGTAGTTCTCTTGTGATCTTGTAGTTCTCTGTGATCTTGTAGTTCTCCTTATTGTAGTTCTCTTGTGATCTTGTAGTTTTCCTTATTGTAGTTCTCTTGTGATCTTGTAGTTCTCCTGTTATCTTGTAGTTCTTCTTTGATCTTGTAGTTCTCTTGTGATCTTGTAGTTCTCTTGTGATCTTGTAGTTCTCCTGTGATCTTGTAGTTCTCTGTGATCTTGTAGTTCTCATGTGATCTTGTAGTTCTCATGTGATCTTGTAGTTCTCTTGTGATCTTCTTGTGATCTTGTAGTTCTCTTGTGATCTTGTAGTTCTCATGTGATCTTGTAGTTCTCCTGTGTTCTTGTAGTTCTCATGTGATCTTGTAGTTCTCTCATTATTGTAGTTCTCTTGTGATCTTGTAGTTCTCTTGTGATCTTGTAGTTCTCTGTGATCTTGTAGTTCTCCTTATTGTAGTTCTCTTGTGATCTTGTAGTTCTCCTTATTGTAGTTCTCTTGTGATCTTGTAGTTCTCCTGTGATCTTGTAGTTCTCCTGTTATCTTGTAGTTCTCCTGTGATCTTGTAGTTCTCCTGTTATCTTGTAGTTCTCCTGTGATCTTGTAATTCTCATGTGATCTTGTAGTTCTCATGTGATCTTGTAGTTCTCCTGTGATCTTGTAGTTCTCATGTGATCTTGTAGTTCTCCTTATTGTAGTTCTCTTGTGATCTTGTAGTTCTCTTGTGATCTTGTAGTTCTCTGTGATCTTGTAGTTCTCCTTATGGTAGTTCTCTTGTGATCTTGTAGTTCTCCTTATTGTAGTTCTCTTGTGATCTTGTAGTTCTCCTGTTATCTTGTAGTTCTCCTTAGATCTTGTAGTTTTCTTGTGATCTTGTAGTTCTCCTGTGATATTGTAGTTCTCGGTGATCTTGTAGTTCTCATGTGATCTTGTAGTTCTCCTGTTATCTTGTAGTTCTCCTTTGATCTTGTAGTTCTCATGTGATCTTGTAGTTCTCATGTGATCTTGTAGTTCTCTTGTGATCTTCTTGTGATCTTGTAGTTCTCTTGTGATCTTGTAGTTCTCATGTGATCTTGTAGTTCTCTTGTGATCTTCTTGTGATCTTGTAGTTCTCTTGTGATCTTGTAGTTCTCTTGTGATCTTGTAGTTCTCCTGTGATCTTGTAGTTCTCCTGTTATCTTGTAGTTCTCCTGTGATCTTGTAGTTCTCCTGTTATCTTGTAGTTCTCCTGTGATCTTGTAGTTCTCATGTGATCTTGTAGTTCTCTTGTGATCTTGTAGTTCTCCTGTGATCTTGTAGTTCTCATGTGATCTTGTAGTTCTCCTTATTGTAGTTCTCTTGTGATCTTGTAGTTCTCTTGTGATCTTGTAGTTCTCTGTGATCTTGTAGTTCTCCTTATTGTAGTTCTCTTGTGATCTTGTAGTTCTCCTTATTGTAGATCTCTTGTGATCTTGTAGTTCTCCTGTTATCTTGTAGTTCTTCTTTGATCTTGTAGTTCTCTTGTGATCTTGTAGTTCTCTTGTGATCTTGTAGTTCTCCTGTGATCTTGTAGTTCTCTGTGATCTTGTAGTTCTCATGTGATCTTGTAGTTCTCATGTGATCTTGTAGTTCTCTTGTGATCTTCTTGTGATCTTGTAGTTCTCTTGTGATCTTGTAGTTCTCATGTGATCTTGTAGTTCTCCTGGAATCTTTTAGTTCTCTTGTGATCTTGTAGTTCTCCTTATTGTATTTCTCTTGTGATCTTGTAGTTCTCTTGTGATCTTGTAGTTCTCTGTGATCTTGTAGTTCTCCTTATTGTAGTTCTCTTGTGATCTTGTAGTTCTCCTGTTATCTTGTAGTTCTCCGGTGATCTTGTAGTTCTCCTTATTGTAGTTCTCTTGTGATCTTGTAGTTCTCTTGTGATCTTGTAGTTCTCTTGTGATCTTGTAGTTCTCTGTGATCTTGTAGTTCTCCTTATTGTAGTTCTCTTGTGATCTTGTAGTTCTCCTTATTGTAGTTCTCTTGTGATCTTGTAGTTCTCCTGTGATCTTGTAGTTCTCCTGTTATCTTGTAGTTCTCCTGTGATCTTGTAGTTCTCCGGTTATCTTGTAGTTCTCCTGTGATCTTGTAGTTCTCATGTGATCTTGTAGTTCTCTTGTGATCTTGTAGTTCTCCTGTGATCTTGTAGTTCTTATGTGATCTTGCAGTTCTCCTTATTGTAGTTCTCTTGTGATCTTGTAGTGCTCTTGTGATCTTGTAGTTCTCTGTGATCTTGTAGTTCTCCTTATGGTAGTTCTCTTGTGATCTTGTAGTTCTCCTTATTGTAGTTCTCTTGTGATCTTGTAGTTCTCCTGTTATCTTGTAGTTCTCCTTTGATCTTGTAGTTTTCTTGTGATCTTGTAGTTCTCCTGTGATCTTGTAGTTCTCTGTGATCTTGTAGTTCTCATGTGATCTTGTAGTTCTCATGTGATCTTGTATTTCTCATGTGATCTTGTAGTTCTCTTGTGATCTTCTTGTGATCTTGTAGTTCTCTTGTGATCTTGTAGTTCTCATGTGATCTTGTAGTTCTCTTGTGATCTTCTTGTGATCTTGTAGTTCTCTTGTGATCTTGTAGTTCTCTTGTGATCTTGTAGTTCTCCTGTGATCTTGTAGTTCTCTTGTTATCTTGTAGTTCTCCTTATTGTAGTTCTCTTGTGATCTTGTAGTTCTCCTTATTGTAGTTCTCTTGTGATCTTGTAGTTCTCCTGTTATCTTGTAGTTCTCCTTTGATCTTGTAGTTTTCTTGTGATCTTGTAGTTCTCTTGTTATCTTGTAGTTCTCCTTATTGTAGTTCTCTTGTGATCTTGTAGTTCTCTTGTGATCTTGTAGTTCTCTTGTGATCTTGTAGTTCTCCTTATTGTAGTTCTCTTGTGATCTTGTAGTTCTCATGTGATCTTGTAGTTCTCCTGTGATCTTGTAGTTCTCATGTGATCTTGTAGTTCTCTTGTGATCTTGTAGTTCTCTTGTGATCTTGTAGTTCTCCTGTTATCTTGTAGTTCTCCTGTGATCTTGTAGTTCTCATGTGATCTTGTAGATCTTCACCAGCTTTGAGCTCAGTCTGTTTGAGCTGGGCTATTCTCACACGGTTCTGTGTGCTGTGATCTACCGGCCTCCCAAATATAACAGAGACTTTTTAACACATTTTTCTGTGTTCCTGGCTGATATTATGCCCAAATATGACCGGGTCCTTATTGTCGGAGATTGCAATATTCATGTGTGTTGCCCTGATAATCCTTTGGCGCGAGATTTTTTAAACCTCATTGACTCTTTTAATCTCGTGCAGTCTGTACTTGGGCCTACACATGAACGCGGTCACACACTGGATCTTGTGTTATCTTATGGTCTGCCTGTTCTTAACCTGGAGGTCTGTGACGCCTTTTTCTCTGACCATATGCCTGTACTGTTTGAAGCTGCTGTCCGCTGTCCCACTGTTAAACCTCGCGCTGCTGCTCGCAGATGTCGAGTTTTTAACCCTTCCACTGCTGCTCACTTCTCTGCAGTTTTTAGTCAGAACTGCGTCTTTCCCGAGTCTGTGTATGAGGATACAGAGGCTCTAAACGCGTGGTTTCGCGACACCTGTCAATCTGCCATAGACATTGCGGCTCCATTAAAGACCAGGCAGCAGAAAGCCAAATCAGAGCCCTGGCTGAACGAAACAACCCGCACTGCCAGACAGGATTGTCGAAAAGCTGAGCGAAAGTGGAAAAAGGACAAATTACAAGTGTCTTTTCAGACACTGAGGGACTGCTGGCGTCACTACCAATCCACTGTGAAAGAGGCTAAAAGACAATATTTTTCTGATATCGTTGTTTTAAATTGTCATAAGCCTCGTGTGCTGTTTAAAGTTATCAACTCTGTTCTGAATGCACCACAGAGAGGAATTGAGGCCTCCCCTGCTGTGTGTGAGAACTTTCTTCATCACTTCATTGACAAAGTCACATCTGCCAGAGCACTTAATTCACCTCCTGCTTCTGATCCTTCAGTGTTTGTCCCCTGCTCTGCTGTGTTGGACACGTTTGAGCCTGTGACCCTGTCTTTTGTGCAGGAGATTGTGGGTCACTTGAAGCCCTCAGGCTCTCCGGATGATACTGTCCCGCCTCGTTTATTTAAGGAGGTTTTTCCCACTGTTGGGCCATCTTGTCTCTCAGTTATTAAGAGCAGTCTGTCCACTGGAGTAGTCCCTGTAAATCTTAAACATGCAGTTGTGCAGCCTTTACTAAAAAAGCCTGGACTGGACCCTGCTGTTTTGGCAAATTACAGGCCTATCTCAAAATTGCCTTTCTTCTCTAAAATCTTAGAGAAGATTGTGTATTCCCAACTCATGGACTTTTTAAATCAACAAAATGTTCTAGAGATTTTCCAATCAGGTTTTAAAACTTTGCACAGCACAGAATCAGCACTTTTAAGAGTTTTTAATGACATCTTTTTAGCTACTGACTCTGGTCACTGTGTTGTCCTTGTACTTTTAGATTTGACTGCAGCATTCGATACAGTGGACCATGATATATTGATTGCTCGTTTGGAGCAGTGGGTGGGCATCAGTGGCACAGCACTAGAGTGGTTCAGGTCCTACCTGTCACATCGGACTTTCTGTGTCAGCCTTGATGACTCTGTGTCCTCCACTGCTCCTCTTTCATGTGGGGTACCACAGGGCTCTGTGCTTGGCCCTCTTTTATTTTCTCTTTATCTTTTACCACTTGGCTCTATTCTGAGGAAACATGGCATTTCTTTTCATTGCTATGCGGATGACAGCCAGATCTATGTCCCCCTCAAAAAGGCTGATTCGTACTCCACTAACCCACTGCAAAAATGTTTACATGACATTAAAGCTTGGATGTCGTTAAATTTTCTGAATTTTAATGAAAACAAGACAGAAGTCATGGTCTTTGGTGGCACTTCTGTGACCCTCCCCCAAGTTGATCTGGTTTCTCTGGCACAGTATCACAAGCCAGTTGTGAACAATCTGGGTGTAAAAGTGGACTCAGACCTTAAATTTGACAGCCAGATTAAAGCTGTGGTGAAGTCTAGTTTTTTCCAGTTAAGGCAGCTGGCAAAAATTAAACCAGTCCTTCAGAGACAGCAATTTGAGACAGTAATCCACGCCTTTGTGACCACTAGGCTGGACTACTGTAATGCACTGTATATGGGGGTTAGTGGGTCCTCCATTGCGCGTCTTCAACTGGTTCAAAATGCTGCTGCACGTCTTTTAACTGGCACAAGCAAGTATGAGCACATCTCACCTATTTTAGCTTCACTTCACTGGCTGCCCGTCCATTTTAGGATTCATTTTAAAATTCTTTTATTTTCTTTTAAAGCCTTAAATGGACTTGCCCCTCCTTACCTTTCTGAATTGCTGCACCCCTACATGCCTAGCCGATCTCTCAGGTCAGCTGACCAGCTGCTCCTGACAGTCCCTAAAGCTAGGCTTAAGCTCAGAGGGGACCGAGCTTTTGCTATTGCTGCTCCAAGGCTTTGGAATGGGCTGCCGCTGCACATTAGGCAGGCCTCTTCTCTATCTCGTTTTAAAACTCTTCTTAAAACCTACTTCTTTTCTTTGGCTTTTACCCCCACGTAGAGTGTTGATTTTATGTGTTTTATGTGACTGTATTTGTTTTATGTGTACACATGCATATTTTTTATATTTTTATTTATTTGTTATCTCTATTTTACTCTCTTGTGCAGCACTTTGGAAACCTTGTGTTTGTTTAAACTTGTGCTATATAAATAAAGTGGATTGGATTGGATTGGATTCTCTTGTGATCTTGTAGTTCTCCTGTGATCTTGTAGTTCTCATGTGATCTTGTAGTTCTCCTTATTGTAGTTCTCTTGTGATCTTGTAGTTCTCTTGTGATCTTGTAGTGCTCTGTGATCTTGTAGTTCTCCTTATTGTAGTTCTCTTGTGATCTTGTAGTTCTCCTTATTGTAGTTCTCTTGTGATCTTGTAGTTCTCCTGTGATCTTGTAGTTCTCCTGTTATCTTCTAGTTCTCCTGTGATATTGTAGTTCTCCTGTGATCTTGTAGTTCTCTGTGATCTTGTAGTTCTCATGTGATCTTGTAGTTCTCGTGTGATCTTGTAGTTCTCTTGTGATCTTCTTGTGATCTTGTAGTTCTCTTGTGATCTTGTAGTTCTCATGTGATCTTGTAGTTCTCCTGTGTTCTTGTAGTTCTCATGTGATCTTGTAGTTCTCTCATTATTGTAGTTCTCTTGTGATCTTGTAGTTCTCTTGTGATCTTGTAGTTCTCTGTGATCTTGTAGTTCTCCTTATTGTAGTTCTCTTGTGATCTTGTAGTTCTCCTTATTGTAGTTCTCTTGTGATCTTGTAGTTCTCCTGTGATCTTGTAGTTCTCCTGTTATCTTGTAGTTCTCCTGTGATCTTGTAGTTCTCCTGTTATCTTGTAGTTCTCCTGTGATCTTGTAATTCTCATGTGATCTTGTAGTTCTCTTGTGATCTTGTAGTTCTCCTGTGATCTTGTAGTTCTCATGTGATCTTGTAGTTCTCCTTATTGTAGTTCTCTTGTGATCTTGTAGTTCTCTTGTGATCTTGTAGTTCTCTGTGATCTTGTAGTTCTCCTTATGGTAGTTCTCTTGTGATCTTGTAGTTCTCCTTATTGTAGTTCTCTTGTGATCTTGTAGTTCTCCTGTTATCTTGTAGTTCTCCTTAGATCTTGTAGTTTTCTTGTGATCTTGTAGTTCTCCTGTGATATTGTAGTTCTCGGTGATCTTGTAGTTCTCATGTGATCTTGTAGTTCTCCTGTTATCTTGTAGTTCTCCTTTGATCTTGTAGTTCTCATGTGATCTTGTAGTTCTCATGTGATCTTGTAGTTCTCTTGTGATCTTCTTGTGATCTTGTAGTTCTCTTGTGATCTTGTAGTTCTCATGTGATCTTGTAGTTCTCTTGTGATCTTCTTGTGATCTTGTAGTTCTCTTGTGATCTTGTAGTTCTCTTGTGATCTTGTAGTTCTCCTGTGATCTTGTAGTTCTCCTGTTATCTTGTAGTTCTCCTGTGATCTTGTAGTTCTCCTGTTATCTTGTAGTTCTCCTGTGATCTTGTAGTTCTCATGTGATCTTGTAGTTCTCTTGTGATCTTGTAGTTCTCCTGTGATCTTGTAGTTCTCATGTGATCTTGTAGTTCTCCTTATTGTAGTTCTCTTGTGATCTTGTAGTTCTCTTGTGATCTTGTAGTTCTCTGTGATCTTGTAGTTCTCCTTATTGTAGTTCTCTTGTGATCTTGTAGTTTTCCTTATTGTAGTTCTCTTGTGATCTTGTAGTTCTCCTGTTATCTTGTAGTTCTTCTTTGATCTTGTAGTTCTCTTGTGATCTTGTAGTTCTCTTGTGATCTTGTAGTTCTCCTGTGATCTTGTAGTTCTCTGTGATCTTGTAGTTCTCATGTGATCTTGTAGTTCTCATGTGATCTTGTAGTTCTCTTGTGATCTTCTTGTGATCTTGTAGTTCTCTTGTGATCTTGTAGTTCTCATGTGATCTTGTAGTTCTCCTGTGTTCTTGTAGTTCTCATGTGATCTTGTAGTTCTCTCATTATTGTAGTTCTCTTGTGATCTTGTAGTTCTCTTGTGATCTTGTAGTTCTCTGTGATCTTGTAGTTCTCCTTATTGTAGTTCTCTTGTGATCTTGTAGTTCTCCTTATTGTAGTTCTCTTGTGATCTTGTAGTTCTCCTGTGATCTTGTAGTTCTCCTGTTATCTTATAGTTCTCCTGTGATCTTGTAGTTCTCCTGTTATCTTGTAGTTCTCCTGTGATCTTGTAATTCTCATGTGATCTTGTAGTTCTCATGTGACCTTGTAGTTCTCCTGTGATCTTGTAGTTCTCATGTGATCTTGTAGTTCTCCTTATTGTAGTTCTCTTGTGATCTTGTAGTTCTCTTGTGATCTTGTAGTTCTCTGTGATCTTGTAGTTCTCCTTATGGTAGTTCTCTTGTGATCTTGTAGTTCTCCTTATTGTAGTTCTCTTGTGATCTTGTAGTTCTCCTGTTATCTTGTAGTTCTCCTTAGATCTTGTAGTTTTCTTGTGATCTTGTAGTTCTCCTGTGATATTGTAGTTCTCGGTGATCTTGTAGTTCTCATGTGATCTTGTAGTTCTCCTGTTATCTTGTAGTTCTCCTTTGATCTTGTAGTTCTCATGTGATCTTGTAGTTCTCATGTGATCTTGTAGTTCTCTTGTGATCTTCTTGTGATCTTGTAGTTCTCTTGTGATCTTGTAGTTCTCATGTGATCTTGTAGTTCTCTTGTGATCTTCTTGTGATCTTGTAGTTCTCTTGTGATCTTGTAGTTCTCTTGTGATCTTGTAGTTCTCCTGTGATCTTGTAGTTCTCCTGTTATCTTGTAGTTCTCCTGTGATCTTGTAGTTCTCCTGTTATCTTGTAGTTCTCCTTATTGTAGTTCTCTTGTGATCTTGTAGTTCTCTTGTGATCTTGTAGTTCTCTGTGATCTTGTAGTTCTCCTTATTGTAGTTCTCTTGTGATCTTGTAGTTCTCCTTATTGTAGTTCTCTTGTGATCTTGTAGTTCTCCTGTTGTCTTGTAGTTCTTCTTTGATCTTGTAGTTCTCTTGTGATCTTGTAGTTCTCTTGTGATCTTGTAGTTCTCCTGTGATCTTGTAGTTCTCTGTGATCTTGTAGTTCTCATGTGATCTTGTAGTTCTCATGTGATCTTGTAGTTCTCTTGTGATCTTCTTGTGATCTTGTAGTTCTCTTGTGATCTTGTAGTTCTCATGTGATCTTGTAGTTCTCCTGGAATCTTTTAGTTCTCTTGTGATCTTGTAGTTCTCCTTATTGTATTTCTCTTGTGATCTTGTAGTTCTCTTGTGATCTTGTAGTTCTCTGTGATCTTGTAGTTCTCCTTATTGTAGTTCTCTTGTGATCTTGTAGTTCTCCTGTTATCTTGTAGTTCTCCGGTGATCTTGTAGTTCTCATGTGATCTTGTAGTTCTCTTGTGATCTTGTAGTTCTCCTGTGATCTTGTAGTTCTCATGTGATCTTGTAGTTCTCCTTATTGTAGTTCTCTTGTGATCTTGTAGTTCTCTTGTGATCTTGTAGTTCTCTTGTGATCTTGTAGTTCTCTGTGATCTTGTAGTTCTCCTTATTGTAGTTCTCTTGTGATCTTGTAGTTCTCCTTATTGTAGTTCTCTTGTGATCTTGTAGTTCTCCTGTGATCTTGTAGTTCTCCTGTTATCTTGTAGTTCTCCTGTGATCTTGTAGTTCTCCGGTTATCTTGTAGTTCTCCTGTGATCTTGTAGTTCTCATGTGATCTTGTAGTTCTCTTGTGATCTTGTAGTTCTCCTGTGATCTTGTAGTTCTTATGTGATCTTGCAGTTCTCCTTATTGTAGTTCTCTTGTGATCTTGTAGTGCTCTTGTGATCTTGTAGTTCTCTGTGATCTTGTAGTTCTCCTTATGGTAGTTCTCTTGTGATCTTGTAGTTCTCCTTATTGTAGTTCTCTTGTGATCTTGTAGTTCTCCTGTTATCTTGTAGTTCTCCTTTGATCTTGTAGTTTTCTTGTGATCTTGTAGTTCTCCTGTGATCTTGTAGTTCTCTGTGATCTTGTAGTTCTCATGTGATCTTGTAGTTCTCTTGTGATCTTGTAGTTCTCTTGTGATCTTGTAGTTCTCCTTATTGTAGTTCTCTTGTGATCTTGTAGTTCTCATGTGATCTTGTAGTTCTCCTGTGATCTTGTAGTTCTCATGTGATCTTGTAGTTCTCTTGTGATCTTGTAGTTCTCTTGTGATCTTGTAGTTCTCCTGTTATCTTGTAGTTCTCCTGTGATCTTGTAGTTCTCATGTGATCTTGTAGATCTTCACCAGCTTTGAGCTCAGTCTGTTTGAGCTGGGCTATTCTCACACGGTTCTGTGTGCTGTGATCTACCGGCCTCCCAAATATAACAGAGACTTTTTAACACATTTTTCTGTGTTCCTGGCTGATATTATGCCCAAATATGACCGGGTCCTTATTGTCGGAGATTGCAATATTCATGTGTGTTGCCCTGATAATCCTTTGGCGCGAGATTTTTTAAACCTCATTGACTCTTTTAATCTCGTGCAGTCTGTACTTGGGCCTACACATGAACGCGGTCACACACTGGATCTTGTGTTATCTTATGGTCTGCCTGTTCTTAACCTGGAGGTCTGTGACGCCTTTTTCTCTGACCATATGCCTGTACTGTTTGAAGCTGCTGTCCGCTGTCCCACTGTTAAACCTCGCGCTGCTGCTCGCAGATGTCGAGTTTTTAACCCTTCCACTGCTGCTCACTTCTCTGCAGTTTTTAGTCAGAACTGCGTCTTTCCCGAGTCTGTGTATGAGGATACAGAGGCTCTAAACGCGTGGTTTCGCGACACCTGTCAATCTGCCATAGACATTGCGGCTCCATTAAAGACCAGGCAGCAGAAAGCCAAATCAGAGCCCTGGCTGAACGAAACAACCCGCACTGCCAGACAGGATTGTCGAAAAGCTGAGCGAAAGTGGAAAAAGGACAAATTACAAGTGTCTTTTCAGACACTGAGGGACTGCTGGCGTCACTACCAATCCACTGTGAAAGAGGCTAAAAGACAATATTTTTCTGATATCGTTGTTTTAAATTGTCATAAGCCTCGTGTGCTGTTTAAAGTTATCAACTCTGTTCTGAATGCACCACAGAGAGGAATTGAGGCCTCCCCTGCTGTGTGTGAGAACTTTCTTCATCACTTCATTGACAAAGTCACATCTGCCAGAGCACTTAATTCACCTCCTGCTTCTGATCCTTCAGTGTTTGTCCCCTGCTCTGCTGTGTTGGACACGTTTGAGCCTGTGACCCTGTCTTTTGTGCAGGAGATTGTGGGTCACTTGAAGCCCTCAGGCTCTCCGGATGATACTGTCCCGCCTCGTTTATTTAAGGAGGTTTTTCCCACTGTTGGGCCATCTTGTCTCTCAGTTATTAAGAGCAGTCTGTCCACTGGAGTAGTCCCTGTAAATCTTAAACATGCAGTTGTGCAGCCTTTACTAAAAAAGCCTGGACTGGACCCTGCTGTTTTGGCAAATTACAGGCCTATCTCAAAATTGCCTTTCTTCTCTAAAATCTTAGAGAAGATTGTGTATTCCCAACTCATGGACTTTTTAAATCAACAAAATGTTCTAGAGATTTTCCAATCAGGTTTTAAAACTTTGCACAGCACAGAATCAGCACTTTTAAGAGTTTTTAATGACATCTTTTTAGCTACTGACTCTGGTCACTGTGTTGTCCTTGTACTTTTAGATTTGACTGCAGCATTCGATACAGTGGACCATGATATATTGATTGCTCGTTTGGAGCAGTGGGTGGGCATCAGTGGCACAGCACTAGAGTGGTTCAGGTCCTACCTGTCACATCGGACTTTCTGTGTCAGCCTTGATGACTCTGTGTCCTCCACTGCTCCTCTTTCATGTGGGGTACCACAGGGCTCTGTGCTTGGCCCTCTTTTATTTTCTCTTTATCTTTTACCACTTGGCTCTATTCTGAGGAAACATGGCATTTCTTTTCATTGCTATGCGGATGACAGCCAGATCTATGTCCCCCTCAAAAAGGCTGATTCGTACTCCACTAACCCACTGCAAAAATGTTTACATGACATTAAAGCTTGGATGTCGTTAAATTTTCTGAATTTTAATGAAAACAAGACAGAAGTCATGGTCTTTGGTGGCACTTCTGTGACCCTCCCCCAAGTTGATCTGGTTTCTCTGGCACAGTATCACAAGCCAGTTGTGAACAATCTGGGTGTAAAAGTGGACTCAGACCTTAAATTTGACAGCCAGATTAAAGCTGTGGTGAAGTCTAGTTTTTTCCAGTTAAGGCAGCTGGCAAAAATTAAACCAGTCCTTCAGAGACAGCAATTTGAGACAGTAATCCACGCCTTTGTGACCACTAGGCTGGACTACTGTAATGCACTGTATATGGGGGTTAGTGGGTCCTCCATTGCGCGTCTTCAACTGGTTCAAAATGCTGCTGCACGTCTTTTAACTGGCACAAGCAAGTATGAGCACATCTCACCTATTTTAGCTTCACTTCACTGGCTGCCCGTCCATTTTAGGATTCATTTTAAAATTCTTTTATTTTCTTTTAAAGCCTTAAATGGACTTGCCCCTCCTTACCTTTCTGAATTGCTGCACCCCTACATGCCTAGCCGATCTCTCAGGTCAGCTGACCAGCTGCTCCTGACAGTCCCTAAAGCTAGGCTTAAGCTCAGAGGGGACCGAGCTTTTGCTATTGCTGCTCCAAGGCTTTGGAATGGGCTGCCGCTGCACATTAGGCAGGCCTCTTCTCTATCTCGTTTTAAAACTCTTCTTAAAACCTACTTCTTTTCTTTGGCTTTTACCCCCACGTAGAGTGTTGATTTTATGTGTTTTATGTGACTGTATTTGTTTTATGTGTACACATGCATATTTTTTATATTTTTATTTATTTGTTATCTCTATTTTACTCTCTTGTGCAGCACTTTGGAAACCTTGTGTTTGTTTAAACTTGTGCTATATAAATAAAGTGGATTGGATTGGATTGGATTCTCTTGTGATCTTGTAGTTCTCCTGTGATCTTGTAGTTCTCATGTGATCTTGTAGTTCTCCTTATTGTAGTTCTCTTGTGATCTTGTAGTTCTCTTGTGATCTTGTAGTGCTCTGTGATCTTGTAGTTCTCCTTATTGTAGTTCTCTTGTGATCTTGTAGTTCTCCTTATTGTAGTTCTCTTGTGATCTTGTAGTTCTCCTGTGATCTTGTAGTTCTCCTGTTATCTTCTAGTTCTCCTGTGATATTGTAGTTCTCCTATGATCTTGTAGTTCTCTGTGATCTTGTAGTTCTCATGTGATCTTGTAGTTCTCGTGTGATCTTGTAGTTCTCTTGTGATCTTCTTGTGATCTTGTAGTTCTCTTGTGATCTTGTAGTTCTCATGTGATCTTGTAGTTCTCCTGTGTTCTTGTAGTTCTCATGTGATCTTGTAGTTCTCTCATTATTGTAGTTCTCTTGTGATCTTGTAGTTCTCTTGTGATCTTGTAGTTCTCTGTGATCTTGTAGTTCTCCTTATTGTAGTTCTCTTGTGATCTTGTAGTTCTCCTTATTGTAGTTCTCTTGTGATCTTGTAGTTCTCCTGTGATCTTGTAGTTCTCCTGTTATCTTGTAGTTCTCCTGTGATCTTGTAGTTCTCCTGTTATCTTGTAGTTCTCCTGTGATCTTGTAATTCTCATGTGATCTTGTAGTTCTCTTGTGATCTTGTAGTTCTCCTGTGATCTTGTAGTTCTCATGTGATCTTGTAGTTCTCTCCTTATTGTAGTTCTCTTGTGATCTTGTAGTTCTCTTGTGATCTTGTAGTTCTCTGTGATCTTGTAGTTCTCCTTATGGTAGTTCTCTTGTGATCTTGTAGTTCTCCTTATTGTAGTTCTCTTGTGATCTTGTAGTTCTCCTGTTATCTTGGAGTTCTCCTTAGATCTTGTAGTTTTCTTGTGATCTTGTAGTTCTCCTGTGATATTGTAGTTCTCGGTGATCTTGTAGTTCTCATGTGATCTTGTAGTTCTCATGTGATCTTGTAGTTCTCATGTGATCTTGTAGTTCTCTTGTGATCTTGTAGTTCTCTTGTGATCTTCTTGTGATCTTGTAGTTCTCTTGTGATCTTGTAGTTCTCTTGTGATCTTGTAGTTCTCCTGTGATCTTGTAGTTCTCCTGTTATCTTGTAGTTCTCCTGTGATCTTGTAGTTCTCCTGTTATCTTGTAGTTCTCCTGTGATCTTGTAGTTCTCATGTGATCTTGTAGTTCTCTTGTGAACTTGTAGTTCTCCTGTGATCTTGTAGTTCTCATGTGATCTTGTAGTTCTCCTTATTGTAGTTCTCTTGTGATCTTGTAGTTCTCTTGTGATCTTGTAGTTCTCTGTGATCTTGTAGTTCTCCTTATTGTAGTTCTCTTGTGATCTTGTAGTTCTCCTTATTGTAGTTCTCTTGTGATCTTGTAGTTCTCCTGTTATCTTGTAGTTCTCCTTTGATCTTGTAGTTCTCTTGTGATCTTGTAGTTCTCTTGTGATCTTGTAGTTCTCCTGTGATATTGTAGTTCTCTGTGATCTTGTAGTTCTCATGTGATCTTGTAGTTCTCATGTGATCTTGTAGTTCTGATGTGATCTTGTAGTTCTCTTGTGATCTTCTTGTGATCTTGTAGTTCTCTTGTGATCTTGTAGTTCTCATGTGATCTTGTAGTTCTCCTGGAATCTTGTAGTTCTCTTGTGATCTTGTAGTTCTCCTTATTGTATTTCTCTTGTGATCTTGTAGTTCTCTTGTGATCTTGTAGTTCTCTGTGATCTTGTAGTTCTCCTTATTGTAGTTCTCTTGTGATCTTGTAGTTCTCCTGTTATCTTGTAGTTCTCCTGTGATCTTGTAGTTCTCATGTGATCTTGTAGTTCTCTTGTGATCTTGTAGTTCTCCTGTGATCTTGTAGTTCTCATGTGATCTTGTAGTTCTCCTTATTGTAGTTCTCTTGTGATCTTGTAGTTCTCTTGTGATCTTGTAGTTCTCTGTGATCTTGTAGTTCTCCTTATTGTAGTTCTCTTGTGATCTTGTAGTTCTCCTTATTGTAGTTCTCTTGTGATCTTGTAGTTCTCCTGTGATCTTGTAGTTCTCCTGTTATCTTGTAGTTCTCCTGTGATCTTGTAGTTCTCCTGTTATCTTGTAGTTCTCCTGTGATCTTGTAGTTCTCATGTGATCTTGTAGTTCTCTTGTGATCTTGTAGTTCTCCTGTGATCTTGTAGTTCTTATGTGATCTTGTAGTTCTCCTTGTTGTAGTTCTCTTGTGATCTTGTAGTGCTCTTGTGATCTTGTAGTTCTCTTGTGATCTTGTAGTTCTCCTTATTGTAGTTCTCTTGTGATCTTGTAGTTCTCCTGTGATCTTGTAGTTCTCTGTGATCTTGTAGTTCTCATGTGATCTTGTAGTTCTCATGTGATCTTGTAGTTCTCTTGTGATCTTCTTGTGATCTTGTAGTTCTCTTGTGATCTTGTAGTTATCTTGTGATCTTGTAGTTCTCTTGTGATCTTGTTGTTCTCATGTGATCTTGTAGTTCTCCTTATTGTAGTTCTCTTGTGATCTTGTAGTTCTCTTGTGATCTTGTAGTTCTCTGTGATCTTGTAGTTCTCCTTATGGTAGTTCTCTTGTGATCTTGTAGTTCTCCTTATTGTAGTTCTCTTGTGATCTTGTAGTTCTCCTGTTATCTTGTAGTTCTCCTTAGATCTTGTAGTTTTCTTGTGATCTTGTAGTTCTCCTGTGATATTGTAGTTCTCGGTGATCTTGTAGTTCTCATGTGATCTTGTAGTTCTCCTGTTATCTTGTAGTTCTCCTTTGATCTTGTAGTTCTCATGTGATCTTGTAGTTCTCATGTGATCTTGTAGTTCTCTTGTGATCTTCTTGTGATCTTGTAGTTCTCTTGTGATCTTGTAGTTCTCATGTGATCTTGTAGTTCTCTTGTGATCTTCTTGTGATCTTGTAGTTCTCTTGTGATCTTGTAGTTCTCTTGTGATCTTGTAGTTCTCCTGTGATCTTGTAGTTCTCCTGTTATCTTGTAGTTCTCCTGTGATCTTGTAGTTCTCCTGTTATCTTGTAGTTCTCCTGTGATCTTGTAGTTCTCATGTGATCTTGTAGTTCTCTTGTGATCTTGTAGTTCTCCTGTGATCTTGTAGTTCTCATGTGATCTTGTAGTTCTCCTTATTGTAGTTCTCTTGTGATCTTGTAGTTCTCTTGTGATCTTGTAGTTCTCTGTGATCTTGTAGTTCTCCTTATTGTAGTTCTCTTGTGATCTTGTAGTTTTCCTTATTGTAGTTCTCTTGTGATCTTGTAGTTCTCCTGTTATCTTGTAGTTCTTCTTTGATCTTGTAGTTCTCTTGTGATCTTGTAGTTCTCTTGTGATCTTGTAGTTCTCCTGTGATCTTGTAGTTCTCTGTGATCTTGTAGTTCTCATGTGATCTTGTAGTTCTCATGTGATCTTGTAGTTCTCTTGTGATCTTCTTGTGATCTTGTAGTTCTCTTGTGATCTTGTAGTTCTCATGTGATCTTGTAGTTCTCCTGTGTTCTTGTAGTTCTCATGTGATCTTGTAGTTCTCTCATTATTGTAGTTCTCTTGTGATCTTGTAGTTCTCTTGTGATCTTGTAGTTCTCTGTGATCTTGTAGTTCTCCTTATTGTAGTTCTCTTGTGATCTTGTAGTTCTCCTTATTGTAGTTCTCTTGTGATCTTGTAGTTCTCCTGTGATCTTGTAGTTCTCCTGTTATCTTGTAGTTCTCCTGTGATCTTGTAGTTCTCCTGTTATCTTGTAGTTCTCCTGTGATCTTGTAATTCTCATGTGATCTTGTAGTTCTCATGTGACCTTGTAGTTCTCCTGTGATCTTGTAGTTCTCATGTGATCTTGTAGTTCTCCTTATTGTAGTTCTCTTGTGATCTTGTAGTTCTCTTGTGATCTTGTAGTTCTCTGTGATCTTGTAGTTCTCCTTATGGTAGTTCTCTTGTGATCTTGTAGTTCTCCTTATTGTAGTTCTCTTGTGATCTTGTAGTTCTCCTGTTATCTTGTAGTTCTCCTTAGATCTTTTAGTTTTCTTGTGATCTTGTAGTTCTCCTGTGATATTGTAGTTCTCGGTGATCTTGTAGTTCTCATGTGATCTTGTAGTTCTCCTGTTATCTTGTAGTTCTCCTTTGATCTTGTAGTTCTCATGTGATCTTGTAGTTCTCATGTGATCTTGTAGTTCTCTTGTGATCTTCTTGTGATCTTGTAGTTCTCTTGTGATCTTGTAGTTCTCATGTGATCTTGTAGTTCTCTTGTGATCTTCTTGTGATCTTGTAGTTCTCTTGTGATCTTGTAGTTCTCTTGTGATCTTGTAGTTCTCCTGTGATCTTGTAGTTCTCCTGTTATCTTGTAGTTCTCCTGTGATCTTGTAGTTCTCCTGTTATCTTGTAGTTCTCCTTATTGTAGTTCTCTTGTGATCTTGTAGTTCTCTTGTGATCTTGTAGTTCTCTGTGATCTTGTAGTTCTCCTTATTGTAGTTCTCTTGTGATCTTGTAGTTCTCCTTATTGTAGTTCTCTTGTGATCTTGTAGTTCTCCTGTTGTCTTGTAGTTCTTCTTTGATCTTGTAGTTCTCTTGTGATCTTGTAGTTCTCTTGTGATCTTGTAGTTCTCCTGTGATCTTGTAGTTCTCTGTGATCTTGTAGTTCTCATGTGATCTTGTAGTTCTCATGTGATCTTGTAGTTCTCTTGTGATCTTCTTGTGATCTTGTAGTTCTCTTGTGATCTTGTAGTTCTCATGTGATCTTGTAGTTCTCCTGGAATCTTTTAGTTCTCTTGTGATCTTGTAGTTCTCCTTATTGTATTTCTCTTGTGATCTTGTAGTTCTCTTGTGATCTTGTAGTTCTCTGTGATCTTGTAGTTCTCCTTATTGTAGTTCTCTTGTGATCTTGTAGTTTTCCTTATTGTAGTTCTCTTGTGATCTTGTAGTTCTCCTGTTATCTTGTAGTTCTTCTTTGATCTTGTAGTTCTCTTGTGATCTTGTAGTTCTCTTGTGATCTTGTAGTTCTCCTGTGATCTTGTAGTTCTCTGTGATCTTGTAGTTCTCATGTGATCTTGTAGTTCTCATGTGATCTTGTAGTTCTCTTGTGATCTTCTTGTGATCTTGTAGTTCTCTTGTGATCTTGTAGTTCTCATGTGATCTTGTAGTTCTCCTGTGTTCTTGTAGTTCTCATGTGATCTTGTAGTTCTCTCATTATTGTAGTTCTCTTGTGATCTTGTAGTTCTCTTGTGATCTTGTAGTTCTCTGTGATCTTGTAGTTCTCCTTATTGTAGTTCTCTTGTGATCTTGTAGTTCTCCTTATTGTAGTTCTCTTGTGATCTTGTAGTTCTCCTGTGATCTTGTAGTTCTCCTGTTATCTTGTAGTTCTCCTGTGATCTTGTAGTTCTCCTGTTATCTTGTAGTTCTCCTGTGATCTTGTAATTCTCATGTGATCTTGTAGTTCTCATGTGACCTTGTAGTTCTCCTGTGATCTTGTAGTTCTCATGTGATCTTGTAGTTCTCCTTATTGTAGTTCTCTTGTGATCTTGTAGTTCTCTTGTGATCTTGTAGTTCTCTGTGATCTTGTAGTTCTCCTTATGGTAGTTCTCTTGTGATCTTGTAGTTCTCCTTATTGTAGTTCTCTTGTGATCTTGTAGTTCTCCTGTTATCTTGTAGTTCTCCTTAGATCTTTTAGTTTTCTTGTGATCTTGTAGTTCTCCTGTGATATTGTAGTTCTCGGTGATCTTGTAGTTCTCATGTGATCTTGTAGTTCTCCTGTTATCTTGTAGTTCTCCTTTGATCTTGTAGTTCTCATGTGATCTTGTAGTTCTCATGTGATCTTGTAGTTCTCTTGTGATCTTCTTGTGATCTTGTAGTTCTCTTGTGATCTTGTAGTTCTCATGTGATCTTGTAGTTCTCTTGTGATCTTCTTGTGATCTTGTAGTTCTCTTGTGATCTTGTAGTTCTCTTGTGATCTTGTAGTTCTCCTGTGATCTTGTAGTTCTCCTGTTATCTTGTAGTTCTCCTGTGATCTTGTAGTTCTCCTGTTATCTTGTAGTTCTCCTTATTGTAGTTCTCTTGTGATCTTGTAGTTCTCTTGTGATCTTGTAGTTCTCTGTGATCTTGTAGTTCTCCTTATTGTAGTTCTCTTGTGATCTTGTAGTTCTCCTTATTGTAGTTCTCTTGTGATCTTGTAGTTCTCCTGTTGTCTTGTAGTTCTTCTTTGATCTTGTAGTTCTCTTGTGATCTTGTAGTTCTCTTGTGATCTTGTAGTTCTCCTGTGATCTTGTAGTTCTCTGTGATCTTGTAGTTCTCATGTGATCTTGTAGTTCTCATGTGATCTTGTAGTTCTCTTGTGATCTTCTTGTGATCTTGTAGTTCTCTTGTGATCTTGTAGTTCTCATGTGATCTTGTAGTTCTCCTGGAATCTTTTAGTTCTCTTGTGATCTTGTAGTTCTCCTTATTGTATTTCTCTTGTGATCTTGTAGTTCTCTTGTGATCTTGTAGTTCTCTGTGATCTTGTAGTTCTCCTTATTGTAGTTCTCTTGTGATCTTGTAGTTCTCCTGTTATCTTGTAGTTCTCCGGTGATCTTGTAGTTCTCATGTGATCTTGTAGTTCTCTTGTGATCTTGTAGTTCTCCTGTGATCTTGTAGTTCTCATGTGATCTTGTAGTTCTCCTTATTGTAGTTCTCTTGTGATCTTGTAGTTCTCTTGTGATCTTGTAGTTCTCTTGTGATCTTGTAGTTCTCTGTGATCTTGTAGTTCTCCTTATTGTAGTTCTCTTGTGATCTTGTAGTTCTCCTTATTGTAGTTCTCTTGTGATCTTGTAGTTCTCCTGTGATCTTGTAGTTCTCCTGTTATCTTGTAGTTCTCCTGTGATCTTGTAGTTCTCCGGTTATCTTGTAGTTCTCCTGTGATCTTGTAGTTCTCATGTGATCTTGTAGTTCTCTTGTGATCTTGTAGTTCTCCTGTGATCTTGTAGTTCTTATGTGATCTTGCAGTTCTCCTTATTGTAGTTCTCTTGTGATCTTGTAGTGCTCTTGTGATCTTGTAGTTCTCTGTGATCTTGTAGTTCTCCTTATGGTAGTTCTCTTGTGATCTTGTAGTTCTCCTTATTGTAGTTCTCTTGTGATCTTGTAGTTCTCCTGTTATCTTGTAGTTCTCCTTTGATCTTGTAGTTTTCTTGTGATCTTGTAGTTCTCCTGTGATCTTGTAGTTCTCTGTGATCTTGTAGTTCTCATGTGATCTTGTAGTTCTCATGTGATCTTGTATTTCTCATGTGATCTTGTAGTTCTCTTGTGATCTTCTTGTGATCTTGTAGTTCTCTTGTGATCTTGTAGTTCTCATGTGATCTTGTAGTTCTCTTGTGATCTTCTTGTGATCTTGTAGTTCTCTTGTGATCTTGTAGTTCTCTTGTGATCTTGTAGTTCTCCTGTGATCTTGTAGTTCTCTTGTTATCTTGTAGTTCTCCTTATTGTAGTTCTCTTGTGATCTTGTAGTTCTCCTTATTGTAGTTCTCTTGTGATCTTGTAGTTCTCCTGTTATCTTGTAGTTCTCCTTTGATCTTGTAGTTTTCTTGTGATCTTGTAGTTCTCCTGTGATCTTGTAGTTCTCTTGTTATCTTGTAGTTCTCCTTATTGTAGTTCTCTTGTGATCTTGTAGTTCTCTTGTGATCTTGTAGTTCTCCTTATTGTAGTTCTCTTGTGATCTTGTAGTTCTCATGTGATCTTGTAGTTCTCCTGTGATCTTGTAGTTCTCATGTGATCTTGTAGTTCTCTTGTGATCTTGTAGTTCTCTTGTGATCTTGTAGTTCTCCTGTTATCTTGTAGTTCTCCTGTGATCTTGTAGTTCTCATGTGATCTTGTAGATCTTCACCAGCTTTGAGCTCAGTCTGTTTGAGCTGGGCTATTCTCACACGGTTCTGTGTGCTGTGATCTACCGGCCTCCCAAATATAACAGAGACTTTTTAACACATTTTTCTGTGTTCCTGGCTGATATTATGCCCAAATATGACCGGGTCCTTATTGTCGGAGATTGCAATATTCATGTGTGTTGCCCTGATAATCCTTTGGCGCGAGATTTTTTAAACCTCATTGACTCTTTTAATCTCGTGCAGTCTGTACTTGGGCCTACACATGAACGCGGTCACACACTGGATCTTGTGTTATCTTATGGTCTGCCTGTTCTTAACCTGGAGGTCTGTGACGCCTTTTTCTCTGACCATATGCCTGTACTGTTTGAAGCTGCTGTCCGCTGTCCCACTGTTAAACCTCGCGCTGCTGCTCGCAGATGTCGAGTTTTTAACCCTTCCACTGCTGCTCACTTCTCTGCAGTTTTTAGTCAGAACTGCGTCTTTCCCGAGTCTGTGTATGAGGATACAGAGGCTCTAAACGCGTGGTTTCGCGACACCTGTCAATCTGCCATAGACATTGCGGCTCCATTAAAGACCAGGCAGCAGAAAGCCAAATCAGAGCCCTGGCTGAACGAAACAACCCGCACTGCCAGACAGGATTGTCGAAAAGCTGAGCGAAAGTGGAAAAAGGACAAATTACAAGTGTCTTTTCAGACACTGAGGGACTGCTGGCGTCACTACCAATCCACTGTGAAAGAGGCTAAAAGACAATATTTTTCTGATATCGTTGTTTTAAATTGTCATAAGCCTCGTGTGCTGTTTAAAGTTATCAACTCTGTTCTGAATGCACCACAGAGAGGAATTGAGGCCTCCCCTGCTGTGTGTGAGAACTTTCTTCATCACTTCATTGACAAAGTCACATCTGCCAGAGCACTTAATTCACCTCCTGCTTCTGATCCTTCAGTGTTTGTCCCCTGCTCTGCTGTGTTGGACACGTTTGAGCCTGTGACCCTGTCTTTTGTGCAGGAGATTGTGGGTCACTTGAAGCCCTCAGGCTCTCCGGATGATACTGTCCCGCCTCGTTTATTTAAGGAGGTTTTTCCCACTGTTGGGCCATCTTGTCTCTCAGTTATTAAGAGCAGTCTGTCCACTGGAGTAGTCCCTGTAAATCTTAAACATGCAGTTGTGCAGCCTTTACTAAAAAAGCCTGGACTGGACCCTGCTGTTTTGGCAAATTACAGGCCTATCTCAAAATTGCCTTTCTTCTCTAAAATCTTAGAGAAGATTGTGTATTCCCAACTCATGGACTTTTTAAATCAACAAAATGTTCTAGAGATTTTCCAATCAGGTTTTAAAACTTTGCACAGCACAGAATCAGCACTTTTAAGAGTTTTTAATGACATCTTTTTAGCTACTGACTCTGGTCACTGTGTTGTCCTTGTACTTTTAGATTTGACTGCAGCATTCGATACAGTGGACCATGATATATTGATTGCTCGTTTGGAGCAGTGGGTGGGCATCAGTGGCACAGCACTAGAGTGGTTCAGGTCCTACCTGTCACATCGGACTTTCTGTGTCAGCCTTGATGACTCTGTGTCCTCCACTGCTCCTCTTTCATGTGGGGTACCACAGGGCTCTGTGCTTGGCCCTCTTTTATTTTCTCTTTATCTTTTACCACTTGGCTCTATTCTGAGGAAACATGGCATTTCTTTTCATTGCTATGCGGATGACAGCCAGATCTATGTCCCCCTCAAAAAGGCTGATTCGTACTCCACTAACCCACTGCAAAAATGTTTACATGACATTAAAGCTTGGATGTCGTTAAATTTTCTGAATTTTAATGAAAACAAGACAGAAGTCATGGTCTTTGGTGGCACTTCTGTGACCCTCCCCCAAGTTGATCTGGTTTCTCTGGCACAGTATCACAAGCCAGTTGTGAACAATCTGGGTGTAAAAGTGGACTCAGACCTTAAATTTGACAGCCAGATTAAAGCTGTGGTGAAGTCTAGTTTTTTCCAGTTAAGGCAGCTGGCAAAAATTAAACCAGTCCTTCAGAGACAGCAATTTGAGACAGTAATCCACGCCTTTGTGACCACTAGGCTGGACTACTGTAATGCACTGTATATGGGGGTTAGTGGGTCCTCCATTGCGCGTCTTCAACTGGTTCAAAATGCTGCTGCACGTCTTTTAACTGGCACAAGCAAGTATGAGCACATCTCACCTATTTTAGCTTCACTTCACTGGCTGCCCGTCCATTTTAGGATTCATTTTAAAATTCTTTTATTTTCTTTTAAAGCCTTAAATGGACTTGCCCCTCCTTACCTTTCTGAATTGCTGCACCCCTACATGCCTAGCCGATCTCTCAGGTCAGCTGACCAGCTGCTCCTGACAGTCCCTAAAGCTAGGCTTAAGCTCAGAGGGGACCGAGCTTTTGCTATTGCTGCTCCAAGGCTTTGGAATGGGCTGCCGCTGCACATTAGGCAGGCCTCTTCTCTATCTCGTTTTAAAACTCTTCTTAAAACCTACTTCTTTTCTTTGGCTTTTACCCCCACGTAGAGTGTTGATTTTATGTGTTTTATGTGACTGTATTTGTTTTATGTGTACACATGCATATTTTTTATATTTTTATTTATTTGTTATCTCTATTTTACTCTCTTGTGCAGCACTTTGGAAACCTTGTGTTTGTTTAAACTTGTGCTATATAAATAAAGTGGATTGGATTGGATTGGATTCTCTTGTGATCTTGTAGTTCTCCTGTGATCTTGTAGTTCTCATGTGATCTTGTAGTTCTCCTTATTGTAGTTCTCTTGTGATCTTGTAGTTCTCTTGTGATCTTGTAGTGCTCTGTGATCTTGTAGTTCTCCTTATTGTAGTTCTCTTGTGATCTTGTAGTTCTCCTTATTGTAGTTCTCTTGTGATCTTGTAGTTCTCCTGTGATCTTGTAGTTCTCCTGTTATCTTCTAGTTCTCCTGTGATATTGTAGTTCTCCTATGATCTTGTAGTTCTCTGTGATCTTGTAGTTCTCATGTGATCTTGTAGTTCTCGTGTGATCTTGTAGTTCTCTTGTGATCTTCTTGTGATCTTGTAGTTCTCTTGTGAACTTGTAGTTCTCATGTGATCTTGTAGTTCTCCTGTGTTCTTGTAGTTCTCATGTGATCTTGTAGTTCTCTCATTATTGTAGTTCTCTTGTGATCTTGTAGTTCTCTTGTGATCTTGTAGTTCTCTGTGATCTTGTAGTTCTCCTTATTGTAGTTCTCTTGTGATCTTGTAGTTCTCCTTATTGTAGTTCTCTTGTGATCTTGTAGTTCTCCTGTGATCTTGTAGTTCTCCTGTTATCTTGTAGTTCTCCTGTGATCTTGTAGTTCTCCTGTTATCTTGTAGTTCTCCTGTGATCTTGTAATTCTCATGTGATCTTGTAGTTCTCTTGTGATCTTGTAGTTCTCCTGTGATCTTGTAGTTCTCATGTGATCTTGTAGTTCTCTCCTTATTGTAGTTCTCTTGTGATCTTGTAGTTCTCTTGTGATCTTGTAGTTCTCTGTGATCTTGTAGTTCTCCTTATGGTAGTTCTCTTGTGATCTTGTAGTTCTCCTTATTGTAGTTCTCTTGTGATCTTGTAGTTCTCCTGTTATCTTGGAGTTCTCCTTAGATCTTGTAGTTTTCTTGTGATCTTGTAGTTCTCCTGTGATATTGTAGTTCTCGGTGATCTTGTAGTTCTCATGTGATCTTGTAGTTCTCATGTGATCTTGTAGTTCTCATGTGATCTTGTAGTTCTCTTGTGATCTTGTAGTTCTCTTGTGATCTTCTTGTGATCTTGTAGTTCTCTTGTGATCTTGTAGTTCTCTTGTGATCTTGTAGTTCTCCTGTGATCTTGTAGTTCTCCTGTTATCTTGTAGTTCTCCTGTGATCTTGTAGTTCTCCTGTTATCTTGTAGTTCTCCTGTGATCTTGTAGTTCTCATGTGATCTTGTAGTTCTCTTGTGAACTTGTAGTTCTCCTGTGATCTTGTAGTTCTCATGTGATCTTGTAGTTCTCCTTATTGTAGTTCTCTTGTGATCTTGTAGTTCTCTTGTGATCTTGTAGTTCTCTGTGATCTTGTAGTTCTCCTTATTGTAGTTCTCTTGTGATCTTGTAGTTCTCCTTATTGTAGTTCTCTTGTGATCTTGTAGTTCTCCTGTTATCTTGTAGTTCTCCTTTGATCTTGTAGTTCTCTTGTGATCTTGTAGTTCTCTTGTGATCTTGTAGTTCTCCTGTGATCTTGTAGTTCTCTGTGATCTTGTAGTTCTCATGTGATCTTGTAGTTCTCATGTGATCTTGTAGTTCTGATGTGATCTTGTAGTTCTCTTGTGATCTTCTTGTGATCTTGTAGTTCTCTTGTGATCTTGTAGTTCTCATGTGATCTTGTAGTTCTCCTGGAATCTTGTAGTTCTCTTGTGATCTTGTAGTTCTCCTTATTGTATTTCTCTTGTGATCTTGTAGTTCTCTTGTGATCTTGTAGTTCTCTGTGATCTTGTAGTTCTCCTTATTGTAGTTCTCTTGTGATCTTGTAGTTCTCCTGTTATCTTGTAGTTCTCCTGTGATCTTGTAGTTCTCATGTGATCTTGTAGTTCTCTTGTGATCTTGTAGTTCTCCTGTGATCTTGTAGTTCTCATGTGATCTTGTAGTTCTCCTTATTGTAGTTCTCTTGTGATCTTGTAGTTCTCTTGTGATCTTGTAGTTCTCTGTGATCTTGTAGTTCTCCTTATTGTAGTTCTCTTGTGATCTTGTAGTTCTCCTTATTGTAGTTCTCTTGTGATCTTGTAGTTCTCCTGTGATCTTGTAGTTCTCCTGTTATCTTGTAGTTCTCCTGTGATCTTGTAGTTCTCCTGTTATCTTGTAGTTCTCCTGTGATCTTGTAGTTCTCATGTGATCTTGTAGTTCTCTTGTGATCTTGTAGTTCTCCTGTGATCTTGTAGTTCTTATGTGATCTTGTAGTTCTCCTTGTTGTAGTTCTCTTGTGATCTTGTAGTGCTCTTGTGATCTTGTAGTTCTCTTGTGATCTTGTAGTTCTCCTTATTGTAGTTCTCTTGTGATCTTGTAGTTCTCCTGTGATCTTGTAGTTCTCTGTGATCTTGTAGTTCTCATGTGATCTTGTAGTTCTCATGTGATCTTGTAGTTCTCTTGTGATCTTCTTGTGATCTTGTAGTTCTCTTGTGATCTTGTAGTTATCTTGTGATCTTGTAGTTCTCTTGTGATCTTGTTGTTCTCATGTGATCTTGTAGTTCTCCTTATTGTAGTTCTCTTGTGATCTTGTAGTTCTCTTGTGATCTTGTAGTTCTCTGTGATCTTGTAGTTCTCCTTATGGTAGTTCTCTTGTGATCTTGTAGTTCTCCTTATTGTAGTTCTCTTGTGATCTTGTAGTTCTCCTGTTATCTTGTAGTTCTCCTTAGATCTTGTAGTTTTCTTGTGATCTTGTAGTTCTCCTGTGATATTGTAGTTCTCGGTGATCTTGTAGTTCTCATGTGATCTTGTAGTTCTCCTGTTATCTTGTAGTTCTCCTTTGATCTTGTAGTTCTCATGTGATCTTGTAGTTCTCATGTGATCTTGTAGTTCTCTTGTGATCTTCTTGTGATCTTGTAGTTCTCTTGTGATCTTGTAGTTCTCATGTGATCTTGTAGTTCTCTTGTGATCTTCTTGTGATCTTGTAGTTCTCTTGTGATCTTGTAGTTCTCTTGTGATCTTGTAGTTCTCCTGTGATCTTGTAGTTCTCCTGTTATCTTGTAGTTCTCCTGTGATCTTGTAGTTCTCCTGTTATCTTGTAGTTCTCCTGTGATCTTGTAGTTCTCATGTGATCTTGTAGTTCTCCTTATTGTAGTTCTCTTGTGATCTTGTAGTTCTCTTGTGATCTTGTAGTTCTCTGTGATCTTGTAGTTCTCCTTATTGTAGTTCTCTTGTGATCTTGTAGTTTTCCTTATTGTAGTTCTCTTGTGATCTTGTAGTTCTCCTGTTATCTTGTAGTTCTTCTTTGATCTTGTAGTTCTCTTGTGATCTTGTAGTTCTCTTGTGATCTTGTAGTTCTCCTGTGATCTTGTAGTTCTCTGTGATCTTGTAGTTCTCATGTGATCTTGTAGTTCTCATGTGATCTTGTAGTTCTCTTGTGATCTTCTTGTGATCTTGTAGTTCTCTTGTGATCTTGTAGTTCTCATGTGATCTTGTAGTTCTCTTGTGATCTTGTAGTTCTCTTGTGATCTTGTAGTTCTCCTTATTGTAGTTCTCTTGTGATCTTGTAGTTCTCCTGTGATCTTGTAGTTCTCCTGTTATCTTGTAGTTCTCCTGTGATCTTGTAGTTCTCCTGTTATCTTGTAGTTCTCCTGTGATCTTGTAGTTCTCATGTGATCTTGTAGTTCTCTTGTGATCTTGTAGTTCTCCTGTGATCTTGTAGTTCTTATGTGATCTTGTAGTTCTCCTTGTTGTAGTTCTCTTGTGATCTTGTAGTGCTCTTGTGATCTTGTAGTTCTCTTGTGATCTTGTAGTTCTCCTTATTGTAGTTCTCTTGTGATCTTGTAGTTCTCCTGTGATCTTGTAGTTCTCTGTGATCTTGTAGTTCTCATGTGATCTTGTAGTTCTCATGTGATCTTGTAGTTCTCTTGTGATCTTCTTGTGATCTTGTAGTTCTCTTGTGATCTTGTAGTTATCTTGTGATCTTGTAGTTCTCTTGTGATCTTGTTGTTCTCATGTGATCTTGAAGTTCTCCTTATTGTAGTTCTCTTGTGATCTTGTAGTTCTCTTGTGATCTTGTAGTTCTCTGTGATCTTGTAGTTCTCCTTATGGTAGTTCTCTTGTGATCTTGTAGTTCTCCTTATTGTAGTTCTCTTGTGATCTTGTAGTTCTCCTGTTATCTTGTAGTTCTCCTTAGATCTTGTAGTTTTCTTGTGATCTTGTAGTTCTCCTGTGATATTGTAGTTCTCGGTGATCTTGTAGTTCTCATGTGATCTTGTAGTTCTCCTGTTATCTTGTAGTTCTCCTTTGATCTTGTAGTTCTCATGTGATCTTGTAGTTCTCATGTGATCTTGTAGTTCTCTTGTGATCTTCTTGTGATCTTGTAGTTCTCTTGTGATCTTGTAGTTCTCATGTGATCTTGTAGTTCTCTTGTGATCTTCTTGTGATCTTGTAGTTCTCTTGTGATCTTGTAGTTCTCTTGTGATCTTGTAGTTCTCCTGTGATCTTGTTGTTCTCCTGTTATCTTGTAGTTCTCCTGTGATCTTGTAGTTCTCCTGTTATCTTGTAGTTCTCCTGTGATCTTGTAGTTCTCATGTGATCTTGTAGTTCTCTTGTGATCTTGTAGTTCTCCTGTGATCTTGTAGTTCTCATGTGATCTTGTAGTTCTCCTTATTGTAGTTCTCTTGTGATCTTGTAGTTCTCTTGTGATCTTGTAGTTCTCTGTGATCTTGTAGTTCTCCTTATTGTAGTTCTCTTGTGATCTTGTAGTTTTCCTTATTGTAGTTCTCTTGTGATCTTGTAGTTCTCCTGTTATCTTGTAGTTCTTCTTTGATCTTGTAGTTCTCTTGTGATCTTGTAGTTCTCTTGTGATCTTGTAGTTCTCCTGTGATCTTGTAGTTCTCTGTGATCTTGTAGTTCTCATGTGATCTTGTAGTTCTCATGTGATCTTGTAGTTCTCTTGTGATCTTCTTGTGATCTTGTAGTTCTCTTGTGATCTTGTAGTTCTCATGTGATCTTGTAGTTCTCCTGTGTTCTTGTAGTTCTCATGTGATCTTGTAGTTCTCTCATTATTGTAGTTCTCTTGTGATCTTGTAGTTCTCTTGTGATCTTGTAGTTCTCTGTGATCTTGTAGTTCTCCTTATTGTAGTTCTCTTGTGATCTTGTAGTTCTCCTTATTGTAGTTCTCTTGTGATCTTGTAGTTCTCCTGTGATCTTGTAGTTCTCCTGTTATCTTGTAGTTCTCCTGTGATCTTGTAGTTCTCCTGTTATCTTGTAGTTCTCCTGTGATCTTGTAATTCTCATGTGATCTTGTAGTTCTCATGTGACCTTGTAGTTCTCCTGTGATCTTGTAGTTCTCATGTGATCTTGTAGTTCTCCTTATTGTAGTTCTCTTGTGATCTTGTAGTTCTCTTGTGATCTTGTAGTTCTCTGTGATCTTGTAGTTCTCCTTATGGTAGTTCTCTTGTGATCTTGTAGTTCTCCTTATTGTAGTTCTCTTGTGATCTTGTAGTTCTCCTGTTATCTTGTAGTTCTCCTTAGATCTTGTAGTTTTCTTGTGATCTTGTAGTTCTCCTGTGATATTGTAGTTCTCGGTGATCTTGTAGTTCTCATGTGATCTTGTAGTTCTCCTGTTATCTTGTAGTTCTCCTTTGATCTTGTAGTTCTCATGTGATCTTGTAGTTCTCATGTGATCTTGTAGTTCTCTTGTGATCTTCTTGTGATCTTGTAGTTCTCTTGTGATCTTGTAGTTCTCATGTGATCTTGTAGTTCTCTTGTGATCTTCTTGTGATCTTGTAGTTCTCTTGTGATCTTGTAGTTCTCTTGTGATCTTGTAGTTCTCCTGTGATCTTGTAGTTCTCCTGTTATCTTGTAGTTCTCCTGTGATCTTGTAGTTCTCCTGTTATCTTGTAGTTCTCCTTATTGTAGTTCTCTTGTGATCTTGTAGTTCTCTTGTGATCTTGTAGTTCTCTGTGATCTTGTAGTTCTCCTTATTGTAGTTCTCTTGTGATCTTGTAGTTCTCCTTATTGTAGTTCTCTTGTGATCTTGTAGTTCTCCTGTTGTCTTGTAGTTCTTCTTTGATCTTGTAGTTCTCTTGTGATCTTCTAGTTCTCTTGTGATCTTGTAGTTCTCCTGTGATCTTGTAGTTCTCTGTGATCTTGTAGTTCTCATGTGATCTTGTAGTTCTCATGTGATCTTGTAGTTCTCTTGTGATCTTCTTGTGATCTTGTAGTTCTCTTGTGATCTTGTAGTTCTCATGTGATCTTGTAGTTCTCCTGGAATCTTTTAGTTCTCTTGTGATCTTGTAGTTCTCCTTATTGTATTTCTCTTGTGATCTTGTAGTTCTCTTGTGATCTTGTAGTTCTCTTGTGATCTTCTTGTGATCTTGTAGTTCTCTTGTGATCTTGTAGTTCTCTTGTGATCTTGTAGTTCTCCTGTGATCTTGTAGTTCTCCTGTTATCTTGTAGTTCTCCTGTGATCTTGTAGTTCTCCTGTTATCTTGTAGTTCTCCTTATTGTAGTTCTCTTGTGATCTTGTAGTTCTCTTGTGATCTTGTAGTTCTCTGTGATCTTGTAGTTCTCCTTATTGTAGTTCTCTTGTGATCTTGTAGTTCTCCTTATTGTAGTTCTCTTGTGATCTTGTAGTTCTCCTGTTGTCTTGTAGTTCTTCTTTGATCTTGTAGTTCTCTTGTGATCTTGTAGTTCTCTTGTGATCTTGTAGTTCTCCTGTGATCTTGTAGTTCTCTGTGATCTTGTAGTTCTCATGTGATCTTGTAGTTCTCATGTGATCTTGTAGTTCTCTTGTGATCTTCTTGTGATCTTGTAGTTCTCTTGTGATCTTGTAGTTCTCATGTGATCTTGTAGTTCTCCTGGAATCTTTTAGTTCTCTTGTGATCTTGTAGTTCTCCTTATTGTATTTCTCTTGTGATCTTGTAGTTCTCTTGTGATCTTGTAGTTCTCTGTGATCTTGTAGTTCTCCTTATTGTAGTTCTCTTGTGATCTTGTAGTTCTCCTGTTATCTTGTAGATCTCCGGTGATCTTGTAGTTCTCATGTGATCTTGTAGTTCTCTTGTGATCTTGTAGTTCTCCTGTGATCTTGTAGTTCTCATGTGATCTTGTAGTTCTCCTTATTGTAGTTCTCTTGTGATCTTGTAGTTCTCTTGTGATCTTGTAGTTCTCTTGTGATCTTGTAGTTCTCTGTGATCTTGTAGTTCTCCTTATTGTAGTTCTCTTGTGATCTTGTAGTTCTCCTTATTGTAGTTCTCTTGTGATCTTGTAGTTCTCCTGTGATCTTGTAGTTCTCCTGTTATCTTGTAGTTCTCCTGTGATCTTGTAGTTCTCCGGTTATCTTGTAGTTCTCCTGTGATCTTGTAGTTCTCATGTGATCTTGTAGTTCTCTTGTGATCTTGTAGTTCTCCTGTGATCTTGTAGTTCTTATGTGATCTTGCAGTTCTCCTTATTGTAGTTCTCTTGTGATCTTGTAGTGCTCTTGTGATCTTGTAGTTCTCTGTGATCTTGTAGTTCTCCTTATGGTAGTTCTCTTGTGATCTTGTAGTTCTCCTTATTGTAGTTCTCTTGTGATCTTGTAGTTCTCCTGTTATCTTGTAGTTCTCCTTTGATCTTGTAGTTTTCTTGTGATCTTGTAGTTCTCCTGTGATCTTGTAGTTCTCTGTGATCTTGTAGTTCTCATGTGATCTTGTAGTTCTCATGTGATCTTGTATTTCTCATGTGATCTTGTAGTTCTCTTGTGATCTTCTTGTGATCTTGTAGTTCTCTTGTGATCTTGTAGTTCTCATGTGATCTTGTAGTTCTCTTGTGATCTTCTTGTGATCTTGTAGTTCTCTTGTGATCTTGTAGTTCTCTTGTGATCTTGTAGTTCTCCTGTGATCTTGTAGTTCTCTTGTTATCTTGTAGTTCTCCTTATTGTAGTTCTCTTGTGATCTTGTAGTTCTCCTTATTGTAGTTCTCTTGTGATCTTGTAGTTCTCCTGTTATCTTGTAGTTCTCCTTTGATCTTGTAGTTTTCTTGTGATCTTGTAGTTCTCCTGTGATCTTGTAGTTCTCTTGTTATCTTGTAGTTCTCCTTATTGTAGTTCTCTTGTGATCTTGTAGTTCTCTTGTGATCTTGTAGTTCTCTTGTGATCTTGTAGTTCTCCTTATTGTAGTTCTCTTGTGATCTTGTAGTTCTCATGTGATCTTGTAGTTCTCCTGTGATCTTGTAGTTCTCATGTGATCTTGTAGTTCTCTTGTGATCTTGTAGTTCTCCTGTTATCTTGTAGTTCTCCTGTGATCTTGTAGTTCTCATGTGATCTTGTAGATCTTCACCAGCTTTGAGCTCAGTCTGTTTGAGCTGGGCTATTCTCACACGGTTCTGTGTGCTGTGATCTACCGGCCTCCCAAATATAACAGAGACTTTTTAACACATTTTTCTGTGTTCCTGGCTGATATTATGCCCAAATATGACCGGGTCCTTATTGTCGGAGATTGCAATATTCATGTGTGTTGCCCTGATAATCCTTTGGCGCGAGATTTTTTAAACCTCATTGACTCTTTTAATCTCGTGCAGTCTGTACTTGGGCCTACACATGAACGCGGTCACACACTGGATCTTGTGTTATCTTATGGTCTGCCTGTTCTTAACCTGGAGGTCTGTGACGCCTTTTTCTCTGACCATATGCCTGTACTGTTTGAAGCTGCTGTCCGCTGTCCCACTGTTAAACCTCGCGCTGCTGCTCGCAGATGTCGAGTTTTTAACCCTTCCACTGCTGCTCACTTCTCTGCAGTTTTTAGTCAGAACTGCGTCTTTCCCGAGTCTGTGTATGAGGATACAGAGGCTCTAAACGCGTGGTTTCGCGACACCTGTCAATCTGCCATAGACATTGCGGCTCCATTAAAGACCAGGCAGCAGAAAGCCAAATCAGAGCCCTGGCTGAACGAAACAACCCGCACTGCCAGACAGGATTGTCGAAAAGCTGAGCGAAAGTGGAAAAAGGACAAATTACAAGTGTCTTTTCAGACACTGAGGGACTGCTGGCGTCACTACCAATCCACTGTGAAAGAGGCTAAAAGACAATATTTTTCTGATATCGTTGTTTTAAATTGTCATAAGCCTCGTGTGCTGTTTAAAGTTATCAACTCTGTTCTGAATGCACCACAGAGAGGAATTGAGGCCTCCCCTGCTGTGTGTGAGAACTTTCTTCATCACTTCATTGACAAAGTCACATCTGCCAGAGCACTTAATTCACCTCCTGCTTCTGATCCTTCAGTGTTTGTCCCCTGCTCTGCTGTGTTGGACACGTTTGAGCCTGTGACCCTGTCTTTTGTGCAGGAGATTGTGGGTCACTTGAAGCCCTCAGGCTCTCCGGATGATACTGTCCCGCCTCGTTTATTTAAGGAGGTTTTTCCCACTGTTGGGCCATCTTGTCTCTCAGTTATTAAGAGCAGTCTGTCCACTGGAGTAGTCCCTGTAAATCTTAAACATGCAGTTGTGCAGCCTTTACTAAAAAAGCCTGGACTGGACCCTGCTGTTTTGGCAAATTACAGGCCTATCTCAAAATTGCCTTTCTTCTCTAAAATCTTAGAGAAGATTGTGTATTCCCAACTCATGGACTTTTTAAATCAACAAAATGTTCTAGAGATTTTCCAATCAGGTTTTAAAACTTTGCACAGCACAGAATCAGCACTTTTAAGAGTTTTTAATGACATCTTTTTAGCTACTGACTCTGGTCACTGTGTTGTCCTTGTACTTTTAGATTTGACTGCAGCATTCGATACAGTGGACCATGATATATTGATTGCTCGTTTGGAGCAGTGGGTGGGCATCAGTGGCACAGCACTAGAGTGGTTCAGGTCCTACCTGTCACATCGGACTTTCTGTGTCAGCCTTGATGACTCTGTGTCCTCCACTGCTCCTCTTTCATGTGGGGTACCACAGGGCTCTGTGCTTGGCCCTCTTTTATTTTCTCTTTATCTTTTACCACTTGGCTCTATTCTGAGGAAACATGGCATTTCTTTTCATTGCTATGCGGATGACAGCCAGATCTATGTCCCCCTCAAAAAGGCTGATTCGTACTCCACTAACCCACTGCAAAAATGTTTACATGACATTAAAGCTTGGATGTCGTTAAATTTTCTGAATTTTAATGAAAACAAGACAGAAGTCATGGTCTTTGGTGGCACTTCTGTGACCCTCCCCCAAGTTGATCTGGTTTCTCTGGCACAGTATCACAAGCCAGTTGTGAACAATCTGGGTGTAAAAGTGGACTCAGACCTTAAATTTGACAGCCAGATTAAAGCTGTGGTGAAGTCTAGTTTTTTCCAGTTAAGGCAGCTGGCAAAAATTAAACCAGTCCTTCAGAGACAGCAATTTGAGACAGTAATCCACGCCTTTGTGACCACTAGGCTGGACTACTGTAATGCACTGTATATGGGGGTTAGTGGGTCCTCCATTGCGCGTCTTCAACTGGTTCAAAATGCTGCTGCACGTCTTTTAACTGGCACAAGCAAGTATGAGCACATCTCACCTATTTTAGCTTCACTTCACTGGCTGCCCGTCCATTTTAGGATTCATTTTAAAATTCTTTTATTTTCTTTTAAAGCCTTAAATGGACTTGCCCCTCCTTACCTTTCTGAATTGCTGCACCCCTACATGCCTAGCCGATCTCTCAGGTCAGCTGACCAGCTGCTCCTGACAGTCCCTAAAGCTAGGCTTAAGCTCAGAGGGGACCGAGCTTTTGCTATTGCTGCTCCAAGGCTTTGGAATGGGCTGCCGCTGCACATTAGGCAGGCCTCTTCTCTATCTCGTTTTAAAACTCTTCTTAAAACCTACTTCTTTTCTTTGGCTTTTACCCCCACGTAGAGTGTTGATTTTATGTGTTTTATGTGACTGTATTTGTTTTATGTGTACACATGCATATTTTTTATATTTTTATTTATTTGTTATCTCTATTTTACTCTCTTGTGCAGCACTTTGGAAACCTTGTGTTTGTTTAAACTTGTGCTATATAAATAAAGTGGATTGGATTGGATTGGATTCTCTTGTGATCTTGTAGTTCTCCTGTGATCTTGTAGTTCTCATGTGATCTTGTAGTTCTCCTTATTGTAGTTCTCTTGTGATCTTGTAGTTCTCTTGTGATCTTGTAGTGCTCTGTGATCTTGTAGTTCTCCTTATTGTAGTTCTCTTGTGATCTTGTAGTTCTCCTTATTGTAGTTCTCTTGTGATCTTGTAGTTCTCCTGTGATCTTGTAGTTCTCCTGTTATCTTCTAGTTCTCCTGTGATATTGTAGTTCTCCTGTGATCTTGTAGTTCTCTGTGATCTTGTAGTTCTCATGTGATCTTGTAGTTCTCGTGTGATCTTGTAGTTCTCTTGTGATCTTCTTGTGATCTTGTAGTTCTCTTGTGATCTTGTAGTTCTCATGTGATCTTGTAGTTCTCCTGTGTTCTTGTAGTTCTCATGTGATCTTGTAGTTCTCTCATTATTGTAGTTCTCTTGTGATCTTGTAGTTCTCTTGTGATCTTGTAGTTCTCTGTGATCTTGTAGTTCTCCTTATTGTAGTTCTCTTGTGATCTTGTAGTTCTCCTTATTGTAGTTCTCTTGTGATCTTGTAGTTCTCCTGTGATCTTGTAGTTCTCCTGTTATCTTGTAGTTCTCCTGTGATCTTGTAGTTCTCCTGTTATCTTGTAGTTCTCCTGTGATCTTGTAATTCTCATGTGATCTTGTAGTTCTCTTGTGATCTTGTAGTTCTCCTGTGATCTTGTAGTTCTCCTTATTGTAGTTCTCTTGTGATCTTGTAGTTCTCTTGTGATCTTGTAGTTCTCTGTGATCTTGTAGTTCTCCTTATGGTAGTTCTCTTGTGATCTTGTAGTTCTCCTTATTGTAGTTCTCTTGTGATCTTGTAGTTCTCCTGTTATCTTGTAGTTCTCCTTAGATCTTGTAGTTTTCTTGTGATCTTGTAGTTCTCCTGTGATATTGTAGTTCTCGGTGATCTTGTAGTTCTCATGTGATCTTGTAGTTCTCCTGTTATCTTGTAGTTCTCCTTTGATCTTGTAGTTCTCATGTGATCTTGTAGTTCTCATGTGATCTTGTAGTTCTCTTGTGATCTTCTTGTGATCTTGTAGTTCTCTTGTGATCTTGTAGTTCTCATGTGATCTTGTAGTTCTCTTGTGATCTTCTTGTGATCTTGTAGTTCTCTTGTGATCTTGTAGTTCTCTTGTGATCTTGTAGTTCTCCTGTGATCTTGTAGTTCTCCTGTTATCTTGTAGTTCTCCTGTGATCTTGTAGTTCTCCTGTTATCTTGTAGTTCTCCTGTGATCTTGTAGTTCTCATGTGATCTTGTAGTTCTCTTGTGATCTTGTAGTTCTCCTGTGATCTTGTAGTTCTCATGTGATCTTGTAGTTCTCCTTATTGTAGTTCTCTTGTGATCTTGTAGTTCTCTTGTGATCTTGTAGTTCTCTGTGATCTTGTAGTTCTCCTTATTGTAGTTCTCTTGTGATCTTGTAGTTTTCCTTATTGTAGTTCTCTTGTGATCTTGTAGTTCTCCTGTTATCTTGTAGTTCTTCTTTGATCTTGTAGTTCTCTTGTGATCTTGTAGTTCTCTTGTGATCTTGTAGTTCTCCTGTGATCTTGTAGTTCTCTGTGATCTTGTAGTTCTCATGTGATCTTGTAGTTCTCATGTGATCTTGTAGTTCTCTTGTGATCTTCTTGTGATCTTGTAGTTCTCTTGTGATCTTGTAGTTCTCATGTGATCTTGTAGTTCTCCTGTGTTCTTGTAGTTCTCATGTGATCTTGTAGTTCTCTCATTATTGTAGTTCTCTTGTGATCTTGTAGTTCTCTTGTGATCTTGTAGTTCTCTGTGATCTTGTAGTTCTCCTTATTGTAGTTCTCTTGTGATCTTGTAGTTCTCCTTATTGTAGTTCTCTTGTGATCTTGTAGTTCTCCTGTGATCTTGTAGTTCTCCTGTTATCTTGTAGTTCTCCTGTGATCTTGTAGTTCTCCTGTTATCTTGTAGTTCTCCTGTGATCTTGTAATTCTCATGTGATCTTGTAGTTCTCATGTGACCTTGTAGTTCTCCTGTGATCTTGTAGTTCTCATGTGATCTTGTAGTTCTCCTTATTGTAGTTCTCTTGTGATCTTGTAGTTCTCTTGTGATCTTGTAGTTCTCTGTGATCTTGTAGTTCTCCTTATGGTAGTTCTCTTGTGATCTTGTAGTTCTCCTTATTGTAGTTCTCTTGTGATCTTGTAGTTCTCCTGTTATCTTGTAGTTCTCCTTAGATCTTGTAGTTTTCTTGTGATCTTGTAGTTCTCCTGTGATATTGTAGTTCTCGGTGATCTTGTAGTTCTCATGTGATCTTGTAGTTCTCCTGTTATCTTGTAGTTCTCCTTTGATCTTGTAGTTCTCATGTGATCTTGTAGTTCTCATGTGATCTTGTAGTTCTCTTGTGATCTTCTTGTGATCTTGTAGTTCTCTTGTGATCTTGTAGTTCTCATGTGATCTTGTAGTTCTCTTGTGATCTTCTTGTGATCTTGTAGTTCTCTTGTGATCTTGTAGTTCTCTTGTGATCTTGTAGTTCTCCTGTGATCTTGTAGTTCTCCTGTTATCTTGTAGTTCTCCTGTGATCTTGTAGTTCTCCTGTTATCTTGTAGTTCTCCTTATTGTAGTTCTCTTGTGATCTTGTAGTTCTCTTGTGATCTTGTAGTTCTCTGTGATCTTGTAGTTCTCCTTATTGTAGTTCTCTTGTGATCTTGTAGTTCTCCTTATTGTAGTTCTCTTGTGATCTTGTAGTTCTCCTGTTGTCTTGTAGTTCTTCTTTGATCTTGTAGTTCTCTTGTGATCTTGTAGTTCTCTTGTGATCTTGTAGTTCTCCTGTGATCTTGTAGTTCTCTGTGATCTTGTAGTTCTCATGTGATCTTGTAGTTCTCATGTGATCTTGTAGTTCTCTTGTGATCTTCTTGTGATCTTGTAGTTCTCTTGTGATCTTGTAGTTCTCCTGTGATCTTGTAGTTCTCTGTGATCTTGTAGTTCTCTTGTGATCTTGTAGTTCTCCTTATTGTATTTCTCTTGTGATCTTGTAGTTCTCTTGTGATCTTGTAGTTCTCTGTGATCTTGTAGTTCTCCTTATTGTAGTTCTCTTGTGATCTTGTAGTTCTCCTGTTATCTTGTAGTTCTCCGGTGATCTTGTAGTTCTCATGTGATCTTGTAGTTCTCTTGTGATCTTGTAGTTCTCCTGTGATCTTGTAGTTCTCATGTGATCTTGTAGTTCTCCTTATTGTAGTTCTCTTGTGATCTTGTAGTTCTCTTGTGATCTTGTAGTTCTCTTGTGATCTTGTAGTTCTCTGTGATCTTGTAGTTCTCCTTATTGTAGTTCTCTTGTGATCTTGTAGTTCTCCTTATTGTAGTTCTCTTGTGATCTTGTAGTTCTCCTGTGATCTTGTAGTTCTCCTGTTATCTTGTAGTTCTCCTGTGATCTTGTAGTTCTCCGGTTATCTTGTAGTTCTCCTGTGATCTTGTAGTTCTCATGTGATCTTGTAGTTCTCTTGTGATCTTGTAGTTCTCCTGTGATCTTGTAGTACTTATGTGATCTTGCAGTTCTCCTTATTGTAGTTCTCTTGTGATCTTGTAGTGCTCTTGTGATCTTGTAGTTCTCTGTGATCTTGTAGTTCTCCTTATGGTAGTTCTCTTGTGATCTTGTAGTTCTCCTTATTGTAGTTCTCTTGTGATCTTGTAGTTCTCCTGTTATCTTGTAGTTCTCCTTTGATCTTGTAGTTTTCTTGTGATCTTGTAGTTCTCCTGTGATCTTGTAGTTCTCTGTGATCTTGTAGTTCTCATGTGATCTTGTAGTTCTCATGTGATCTTGTATTTCTCATGTGATCTTGTAGTTCTCTTGTGATCTTCTTGTGATCTTGTAGTTCTCTTGTGATCTTGTAGTTCTCATGTGATCTTGTAGTTCTCTTGTGATCTTCTTGTGATCTTGTAGTTCTCTTGTGATCTTGTAGTTCTCTTGTGATCTTGTAGTTCTCCTGTGATCTTGTAGTTCTCTTGTTATCTTGTAGTTCTCCTTATTGTAGTTCTCTTGTGATCTTGTAGTTCTCCTTATTGTAGTTCTCTTGTGATCTTGTAGTTCTCCTGTTATCTTGTAGTTCTCCTTTGATCTTGTAGTTTTCTTGTGATCTTGTAGTTCTCCTGTGATCTTGTAGTTCTCTTGTTATCTTGTAGTTCTCCTTATTGTAGTTCTCTTGTGATCTTGTAGTTCTCTTGTGATCTTGTAGTTCTCTTGTGATCTTGTAGTTCTCCTTATTGTAGTTCTCTTGTGATCTTGTAGTTCTCATGTGATCTTGTAGTTCTCCTGTGATCTTGTAGTTCTCATGTGATCTTGTAGTTCTCTTGTGATCTTGTAGTTCTCTTGTGATCTTGTAGTTCTCCTGTTATCTTGTAGTTCTCCTGTGATCTTGTAGTTCTCATGTGATCTTGTAGATCTTCACCAGCTTTGAGCTCAGTCTGTTTGAGCTGGGCTATTCTCACACGGTTCTGTGTGCTGTGATCTACCGGCCTCCCAAATATAACAGAGACTTTTTAACACATTTTTCTGTGTTCCTGGCTGATATTATGCCCAAATATGACCGGGTCCTTATTGTCGGAGATTGCAATATTCATGTGTGTTGCCCTGATAATCCTTTGGCGCGAGATTTTTTAAACCTCATTGACTCTTTTAATCTCGTGCAGTCTGTACTTGGGCCTACACATGAACGCGGTCACACACTGGATCTTGTGTTATCTTATGGTCTGCCTGTTCTTAACCTGGAGGTCTGTGACGCCTTTTTCTCTGACCATATGCCTGTACTGTTTGAAGCTGCTGTCCGCTGTCCCACTGTTAAACCTCGCGCTGCTGCTCGCAGATGTCGAGTTTTTAACCCTTCCACTGCTGCTCACTTCTCTGCAGTTTTTAGTCAGAACTGCGTCTTTCCCGAGTCTGTGTATGAGGATACAGAGGCTCTAAACGCGTGGTTTCGCGACACCTGTCAATCTGCCATAGACATTGCGGCTCCATTAAAGACCAGGCAGCAGAAAGCCAAATCAGAGCCCTGGCTGAACGAAACAACCCGCACTGCCAGACAGGATTGTCGAAAAGCTGAGCGAAAGTGGAAAAAGGACAAATTACAAGTGTCTTTTCAGACACTGAGGGACTGCTGGCGTCACTACCAATCCACTGTGAAAGAGGCTAAAAGACAATATTTTTCTGATATCGTTGTTTTAAATTGTCATAAGCCTCGTGTGCTGTTTAAAGTTATCAACTCTGTTCTGAATGCACCACAGAGAGGAATTGAGGCCTCCCCTGCTGTGTGTGAGAACTTTCTTCATCACTTCATTGACAAAGTCACATCTGCCAGAGCACTTAATTCACCTCCTGCTTCTGATCCTTCAGTGTTTGTCCCCTGCTCTGCTGTGTTGGACACGTTTGAGCCTGTGACCCTGTCTTTTGTGCAGGAGATTGTGGGTCACTTGAAGCCCTCAGGCTCTCCGGATGATACTGTCCCGCCTCGTTTATTTAAGGAGGTTTTTCCCACTGTTGGGCCATCTTGTCTCTCAGTTATTAAGAGCAGTCTGTCCACTGGAGTAGTCCCTGTAAATCTTAAACATGCAGTTGTGCAGCCTTTACTAAAAAAGCCTGGACTGGACCCTGCTGTTTTGGCAAATTACAGGCCTATCTCAAAATTGCCTTTCTTCTCTAAAATCTTAGAGAAGATTGTGTATTCCCAACTCATGGACTTTTTAAATCAACAAAATGTTCTAGAGATTTTCCAATCAGGTTTTAAAACTTTGCACAGCACAGAATCAGCACTTTTAAGAGTTTTTAATGACATCTTTTTAGCTACTGACTCTGGTCACTGTGTTGTCCTTGTACTTTTAGATTTGACTGCAGCATTCGATACAGTGGACCATGATATATTGATTGCTCGTTTGGAGCAGTGGGTGGGCATCAGTGGCACAGCACTAGAGTGGTTCAGGTCCTACCTGTCACATCGGACTTTCTGTGTCAGCCTTGATGACTCTGTGTCCTCCACTGCTCCTCTTTCATGTGGGGTACCACAGGGCTCTGTGCTTGGCCCTCTTTTATTTTCTCTTTATCTTTTACCACTTGGCTCTATTCTGAGGAAACATGGCATTTCTTTTCATTGCTATGCGGATGACAGCCAGATCTATGTCCCCCTCAAAAAGGCTGATTCGTACTCCACTAACCCACTGCAAAAATGTTTACATGACATTAAAGCTTGGATGTCGTTAAATTTTCTGAATTTTAATGAAAACAAGACAGAAGTCATGGTCTTTGGTGGCACTTCTGTGACCCTCCCCCAAGTTGATCTGGTTTCTCTGGCACAGTATCACAAGCCAGTTGTGAACAATCTGGGTGTAAAAGTGGACTCAGACCTTAAATTTGACAGCCAGATTAAAGCTGTGGTGAAGTCTAGTTTTTTCCAGTTAAGGCAGCTGGCAAAAATTAAACCAGTCCTTCAGAGACAGCAATTTGAGACAGTAATCCACGCCTTTGTGACCACTAGGCTGGACTACTGTAATGCACTGTATATGGGGGTTAGTGGGTCCTCCATTGCGCGTCTTCAACTGGTTCAAAATGCTGCTGCACGTCTTTTAACTGGCACAAGCAAGTATGAGCACATCTCACCTATTTTAGCTTCACTTCACTGGCTGCCCGTCCATTTTAGGATTCATTTTAAAATTCTTTTATTTTCTTTTAAAGCCTTAAATGGACTTGCCCCTCCTTACCTTTCTGAATTGCTGCACCCCTACATGCCTAGCCGATCTCTCAGGTCAGCTGACCAGCTGCTCCTGACAGTCCCTAAAGCTAGGCTTAAGCTCAGAGGGGACCGAGCTTTTGCTATTGCTGCTCCAAGGCTTTGGAATGGGCTGCCGCTGCACATTAGGCAGGCCTCTTCTCTATCTCGTTTTAAAACTCTTCTTAAAACCTACTTCTTTTCTTTGGCTTTTACCCCCACGTAGAGTGTTGATTTTATGTGTTTTATGTGACTGTATTTGTTTTATGTGTACACATGCATATTTTTATATATTTTTATTTATTTGTTATCTCTATTTTACTCTCTTGTGCAGCACTTTGGAAACCTTGTGTTTGTTTAAACTTGTGCTATATAAATAAAGTGGATTGGATTGGATTGGATTCTCTTGTGATCTTGTAGTTCTCCTGTGATCTTGTAGTTCTCATGTGATCTTGTAGTTCTCCTTATTGTAGTTCTCTTGTGATCTTGTAGTTCTCTTGTGATCTTGTAGTGCTCTGTGATCTTGTAGTTCTCCTTATTGTAGTTCTCTTGTGATCTTGTAGTTCTCCTTATTGTAGTTCTCTTGTGATCTTGTAGTTCTCCTGTGATCTTGTAGTTCTCCTGTTATCTTCTAGTTCTCCTGTGATATTGTAGTTCTCCTATGATCTTGTAGTTCTCTGTGATCTTGTAGTTCTCATGTGATCTTGTAGTTCTCGTGTGATCTTGTAGTTCTCTTGTGATCTTCTTGTGATCTTGTAGTTCTCTTGTGATCTTGTAGTTCTCATGTGATCTTGTAGTTCTCCTGTGTTCTTGTAGTTCTCATGTGATCTTGTAGTTCTCTCATTATTGTAGTTCTCTTGTGATCTTGTAGTTCTCTTGTGATCTTGTAGTTCTCTGTGATCTTGTAGTTCTCCTTATTGTAGTTCTCTTGTGATCTTGTAGTTCTCCTTATTGTAGTTCTCTTGTGATCTTGTAGTTCTCCTGTGATCTTGTAGTTCTCCTGTTATCTTGTAGTTCTCCTGTGATCTTGTAGTTCTCCTGTTATCTTGTAGTTCTCCTGTGATCTTGTAATTCTCATGTGATCTTGTAGTTCTATTGTGATCTTGTAGTTCTCCTGTGATCTTGTAGTTCTCATGTGATCTTGTAGTTCTCTCCTTATTGTAGTTCTCTTGTGATCTTGTAGTTCTCTTGTGATCTTGTAGTTCTCTGTGATCTTGTAGTTCTCCTTATGGTAGTTCTCTTGTGATCTTGTAGTTCTCCTTATTGTAGTTCTCTTGTGATCTTGTAGTTCTCCTGTTATCTTGGAGTTCTCCTTAGATCTTGTAGTTTTCTTGTGATCTTGTAGTTCTCCTGTGATATTGTAGTTCTCGGTGATCTTGTAGTTCTCATGTGATCTTGTAGTTCTCATGTGATCTTGTAGTTCTCATGTGATCTTGTAGTTCTCTTGTGATCTTGTAGTTCTCTTGTGATCTTCTTGTGATCTTGTAGTTCTCTTGTGATCTTGTAGTTCTCTTGTGATCTTGTAGTTCTCCTGTGATCTTGTAGTTCTCCTGTTATCTTGTAGTTCTCCTGTGATCTTGTAGTTCTCCTGTTATCTTGTAGTTCTCCTGTGATCTTGTAGTTCTCATGTGATCTTGTAGTTCTCTTGTGAACTTGTAGTTCTCCTGTGATCTTGTAGTTCTCATGTGATCTTGTAGTTCTCCTTATTGTAGTTCTCTTGTGATCTTGTAGTTCTCTTGTGATCTTGTAGTTCTCTGTGATCTTGTAGTTCTCCTTATTGTAGTTCTCTTGTGATCTTGTAGTTCTCCTTATTGTAGTTCTCTTGTGATCTTGTAGTTTTCCTGTTATCTTGTAGTTCTCCTTTGATCTTGTAGTTCTCTTGTGATCTTGTAGTTCTCTTGTGATCTTGTAGTTCTCCTGTGATCTTGTAGTTCTCTGTGATCTTGTAGTTCTCATGTGATCTTGTAGTTCTCATGTGATCTTGTAGTTCTGATGTGATCTTGTAGTTCTCTTGTGATCTTCTTGTGATCTTGTAGTTCTCTTGTGATCTTGTAGTTCTCATGTGATCTTGTAGTTCTCCTGGAATCTTGTAGTTCTCTTGTGATCTTGTAGTTCTCCTTATTGTATTTCTCTTGTGATCTTGTAGTTCTCTTGTGATCTTGTAGTTCTCTGTGATCTTGTAGTTCTCCTTATTGTAGTTCTCTTGTGATCTTGTAGTTCTCCTGTTATCTTGTAGTTCTCCTGTGATCTTGTAGTTCTCATGTGATCTTGTAGTTCTCTTGTGATCTTGTAGTTCTCCTGTGATCTTGTAGTTCTCATGTGATCTTGTAGTTCTCCTTATTGTAGTTCTCTTGTGATCTTGTAGTTCTCTTGTGATCTTGTAGTTCTCTGTGATCTTGTAGTTCTCCTTATTGTAGTTCTCTTGTGATCTTGTAGTTCTCCTTATTGTAGTTCTCTTGTGATCTTGTAGTTCTCCTGTGATCTTGTAGTTCTCCTGTTATCTTGTAGTTCTCCTGTGATCTTGTAGTTCTCCTGTTATCTTGTAGTTCTCCTGTGATCTTGTAGTTCTCATGTGATCTTGTAGTTCTCTTGTGATCTTGTAGTTCTCCTGTGATCTTGTAGTTCTTATGTGATCTTGTAGTTCTCCTTGTTGTAGTTCTCTTGTGATCTTGTAGTGCTCTTGTGATCTTGTAGTTCTCTTGTGATCTTGTAGTTCTCCTTATTGTAGTTCTCTTGTGATCTTGTAGTTCTCCTGTGATCTTGTAGTTCTCTGTGATCTTGTAGTTCTCATGTGATCTTGTAGTTCTCATGTGATCTTGTAGTTCTCTTGTGATCTTCTTGTGATCTTGTAGTTCTCTTGTGATCTTGTAGTTATCTTGTGATCTTGTAGTTCTCTTGTGATCTTGTTGTTCTCCTGTGATCTTGTAGTTCTCCTGTTATCTTGTAGTTCTCCTGTGATCTTGTTGTTCTCCTGTTATCTTGTAGTTCTCCTGTGATCTTGTAGTTCTCATGTGATCTTGTAGTTCTCTTGTGATCTTGTAGTTCTCCTGTGATCTTGTAGTTCTCATGTGATCTTGTAGTTCTCCTTATTGTAGTTCTCTTGTGATCTTGTAGTTCTCTTGTGATCTTGTAGTTCTCTGTGATCTTGTAGTTCTCCTTATTGTAGTTCTCTTGTGATCTTGTAGTTCTCCTTATTGTAGTTCTCTTGTGATCTTGTAGTTCTCCTGTGATCTTGTAGTTCTCCTGTTATCTTGTAGTTCTCCTGTGATCTTGTAGTTCTCCTGTTATCTTGTAGTTCTCCTGTGATCTTGTAGTTCTCATGTGATCTTGTAGTTCTCTTGTGATCTTGTAGTTCTCCTGTGATCTTGTAGTTCTTATGTGATCTTGCAGTTCTCCTTATTGTAGTTCTCTTGTGATCTTGTAGTGCTCTTGTGATCTTGTAGTTCTCTTGTGATCTTGTAGTTCTCCTTATTGTAGTTCTCTTGTGATCTTGTAGTTCTCCTGTGATCTTGTAGTTCTCTGTGATCTTGTAGTTCTCATGTGATCTTGTAGTTCTCATGTGATCTTGTAGTTCTCTTGTGATCTTCTTGTGATCTTGTAGTTCTCTTGTGATCTTGTAGTTATCTTGTGATCTTGTAGTTCTCTTGTGATCTTGTTGTTCTCCTGTGATCTTGTAGTTCTCCTGTTATCTTGTAGTTCTCCTGTGATCTTGTTGTTCTCCTGTTATCTTGTAGTTCTCCTGTGATCTTGTAGTTCTCATGTGATCTTGTAGTTCTCTTGTGATCTTGTAGTTCTCCTGTGATCTTGCAGTTCTCCTTATTGTAGTTCTCTTGTGATCTTGTAGTTCTCCTGTTATCTTGTAGTTCTCCTGTGATCTTGTAGTTCTCATGTGATCTTATAGTTCTCTTGTGATCTTATAGTTCTCTTGTGATCTTGTAGTTCTCCTGTTATCTTGTAGTTCTCTTGTGATCTTGTAGTTCTCCTGTGATCTTGTAGTTCTCTTGTTATCTTGTAGTTCTCCTGTGATATTGTAGTTCTCCTGTGATCTTGTAGTTCTCTGTGATCTTGTAGTTCTCATGTGATCTTGTAGTTCTCATGTGATCTTGTAGTTCTCTTGTGATCTTCTTGTGATCTTGTAGTTCTCTTGTGATCTTGTAGTTCTCATGTGATCTTGTAGTTCTCCTGTGTTCTTGTAGTTCTCATGTGAACTTGTAGTTCTCATTATTGTAGTTCTCTTGTGATCTTGTAGTTCTCTTGTGATCTTGTAGTTCTCTGTGATCTTGTAGTTCTCCTTATTGTAGTTCTCTTGTGATCTTGTAGTTCTCCTTATTGTAGTTCTCTTGTGATCTTGTAGTTCTCCTGTGATCTTGTAGTTCTCCTGTTATCTTGTAGTTCTCCTGTGATCTTGTAGTTCTCCTGTTATCTTGTAGTTCTCCTGTGATCTTGTAGTTCTCATGTGATCTTGTAGTTCTCTTGTGATCTTGTAGTTCTCCTGTGATCTTGTAGTTCTCATGTGATCTTGTAGTTCTCCTTATTGTAGTTCTCTTGTGATCTTGTAGTTCTCTTGTGATCTTGTAGTTCTCTGTGATCTTGTAGTTCTCCTTATTGTAGTTCTCTTGTGATCTTGTAGTTCTCCTTATTGTAGTTCTCTTTTGATCTTGTAGTTCTCCTGTTATCTTGTAGTTCTCCTTTGATCTTCTAGTTCTCTTGTGATCTTGTAGTTCTCCTGTGATCTTGTAGTTCTCTGTGATCTTGTAATTCTCATGTGATCTTGTAGTTCTCCTGTGATCTTCTTGTGATCTTGTAGTTCTCTTGTGATCTTGTAGTTCTCATGTGATCTTGTAGTTTTCTTGTGATCTTCTTGTGATCTTGTAGTTCTCTTGTTATCTTGTAGTTCTCATGTGATCTTCTAGTTCTCATGTGATCTTGTAGTTCTCCTGTGATCTTGTAGTTCTCTTGTGATCTTGTAGTTCTCCTTATTGTAGTTCTCTTGTGATCTTGTAGTTCTCTTGTGATCTTGTAGGTCTCTGTGATCTTGTAGTTCTCCTTATTGTAGTTCTCTTGTGATCTTGTAGTTCTCCTTATTGTAGTTCTATTGTGATCTTGTAGTTCTCCTGTGATCTTGTCTCTCTCCTGTTATCTTGTAGTTCTCCTGTGATCTTGTAGTTCTCCTGTTATCTTGTAGTTCTCCTGTGATCTTGTAGTTCTCATGTGATCTTGTAGTTCTCTTGTGATCTTGTAGTTCTCCTGTGATCTTGTAGTTCTCATGTGATCTTGTAGTTCTCCTTATTGTAGTTCTCTTGTGATCTTGTAGTTCTTTTGTGATCTTGTAGTTATCTGTGATCTTGTAGTTCTCCTTATTGTAGTTCTCTTGTGATCTTGTAGTTCTCCTTATTGTAGTTCTCTTGTGATCTTGTAGTTCTCCTGTGATCTTGTAGTTCTCCTTTGATCTTGTAGTTCTCCTGTGATATTGTAGTTCTCCTGTGATCTTGTAGTTCTCATGTGATCTTGTAGTTCTCATGTGATCTTGTAGTTCTCTTGTGATCTTCTTGTGATCTTGTAGTTCTCTTGTGATCTTGTAGTTCTCATGTGATCTTGTAGTTCTCCTGTGTTCTTGTAGGTCTCATGTGATCTTGTAGTTCTCATTATTGTCGTTCTCTTGTGATCTTGTAGTTCTCTTGTGATCTTGTAGTTCTCTGTGATCTTGTAGTTCTCCTTATTGTAGTTCTCTTGTGATCTTGTAGTTCTCCTTATTGTAGTTCTCTTGTGATCTTGTAGTTCTCCTGTGATCTTGTAGTTCTCCTGTTATCTTGTAGTTCTCCTGTGATCTTGTAGTTCTCTTGTGATCTTGTAGTTCTCCTTATTGTAGTTCTCTTTTGATCTTGTAGTTCTCTTGTGATCTTGTAGTTCTCTGTGATCTTGTAGTTCTCCTTATTGTAGTTCTCTTGTGATCTTGTAGTTCTCCTTATTGTAGTTCTCTTGTGATCTTGTAGTTCTCCTGTTATCTTGTAGTTCTCCTTTGATCTTGAAGTTCTCTTGTGATCTTGTAGTTCTCCTGTGATCTTGTAGTTCTCTGTGATCTAGTAGTTCTCCTGTGATCTTGTAGTTCTCCTGTGATCTTGTAGTTCTCTTGTGATCTTGTAGTTCTCATGTGATCTTGTAGTTCTCTTGTGATCTTCTTGTGATCTTGTAGTTCTCTTCTTATCTTGTAGTTCTCATGTGATCTTCTAGTTCTCATGTGATCTTGTAGTTCTCCTGTGATCTTGTAGTTCTCTTGTGATCTTGTAGTTCTCCTTATTGTAGTTCTCTTGTGATCTTGTAGTTCTCTTGTGATCTTGTAGGTCTCTGTGATCTTGTAGTTCTCCTTATTGTAGTTCTCTTGTGATCTTGTAGTTCTCCTTATTGTAGTTCTATTGTGATCTTGTAGTTCTCCTGTGATCTTGTCTTTCTCCTGTTATCTTGTAGTTCTCCTGTGATCTTGTAGTTCTCCTGTTATCTTGTAGTTCTCCTGTGATCTTGTAGTTCTCATGTGATCTTGTAGTTCTCTTGTGATCTTGTAGTTCTCCTGTGATCTTGTAGTTCTCATGTGATCTTGTAGTTCTCCTTATTGTAGTTCTCTTGTGATCTTGTAGTTCTTTTGTGATCTTGTAGTTCTCTGTGATCTTGTAGTTCTCCTTATTGTAGTTCTCTTGTGATCTTGTAGTTCTCCTTATTGTAGTTCTCTTGTGATCTTGTAGTTCTCCTGTGATCTTGTAGTTCTCCTTTGATCTTGTAGTTCTCCTGTGATATTGTAGTTCTCCTGTGATCTTGTAGTTCTCATGTGATCTTGTAGTTCTCATGTGATCTTGTAGTTCTCATGTGATCTTGTAATTCTCTTGTGATCTTCTTGTGATCTTGTAGTTCTCTTGTGATCTTGTAGTTCTCATGTGATCTTGTAGTTCTCCTGTGTTCTTGTAGTTCTCATGTGATCTTGTAGTTCTCATTATTGTCGTTCTCTTGTGATCTTGTAGTTCTCTTGTGATCTTGTAGTTCTCTGTGATCTTGTAGTTCTCCTTATTGTAGTTCTCTTGTGATCTTGTAGTTCTCCTTATTGTAGTTCTCTTGTGATCTTGTAGTTCTCCTGTGATCTTGTAGTTCTCCTGTTATCTTGTAGTTCTCCTGTGATCTTGTAGTTCTCTTGTGATCTTGTAGTTCTCCTTATTGTAGTTCTCTTTTGATCTTGTAGTTCTCTTGTGATCTTGTAGTTCTCTGTGATCTTGTAGTTCTCCTTATTGTAGTTCTCTTGTGATCTTGTAGTTCTCCTTATTGTAGTTCTCTTGTGATCTTGTAGTTCTCCTGTTATCTTGTAGTTCTCCTTTGATCTTGAAGTTCTCTTGTGATCTTGTAGTTCTCCTGTGATCTTGTAGTTCTCTGTGATCTAGTAGTTCTCCTGTGATCTTGTAGTTCTCCTGTGATCTTGTAGTTCTCTGTGATCTTGTAGTTCTCCTTATTGTAGTTCTCTTGTGATCTTGTAGTTCTCCTTATTGTAGTTCTCTTGTGATCTTGTAGTTCTCTGTGATCTTGTAGTCCTCCTTATTGTAGTTCTCTTGTGATCTTGTAGTTCTCCTTATTGTAGTTCTCTTGTGATCTTGTAGTTCTCCTGTTATCTTGTAGTTCTCCTTTGATCTTGTAGTTCTCCTGTGATCTTGTAGTTCTCCTTTGATCTTGTAGTTCTCCTGTGATCTTGTAGTTCTCATGTGATCTTGTAGTTCTCTTGTGATCTTGTAGTGCTCCTGTGATCTTGTAGTTCTCTTGTGATCTTGTAGTTCTCCTGTGATCTTGTAGTTCTCATGTGATCTTGTAGTTCTCCTTATTGTAGTTCTCTTGTGATCTTGTAGTTCTCTTGTGATCTTGTAGTTCTCTGTGATCTTGTAGTTCTCCTTATGGTAGTTCTCTTGTGATCTTGTAGTTCTCCTTATTGTAGTTCTCTTGTGATCTTGTAGTTCTCCTGTTATCTTGTAGTTCTCCTTAGATCTTGTAGTTTTCTTGTGATCTTGTAGTTCTCCTGTGATATTGTAGTTCTCGGTGATCTTGTAGTTCTCATGTGATCTTGTAGTTCTCATGTGATCTTGTAGTTCTCATGTGATCTTGTAGTTCTCTTGTGATCTTGTAGTTCTCTTGTGATCTTCTTGTGATCTTGTAGTTCTCTTGTGATCTTGTAGTTCTCTTGTGATCTTGTAGTTCTCCTGTGATCTTGTAGTTCTCCTGTTATCTTGTAGTTCTCCTGTGATCTTGTAGTTCTCCTGTTATCTTGTAGTTCTCCTGTGATCTTGTAGTTCTCATGTGATCTTGTAGTTCTCTTGTGAACTTGTAGTTCTCCTGTGATCTTGTAGTTCTCATGTGATCTTGTAGTTCTCCTTATTGTAGTTCTCTTGTGATCTTGTAGTTCTCTTGTGATCTTGTAGTTCTCTGTGATCTTGTAGTTCTCCTTATTGTAGTTCTCTTGTGATCTTGTAGTTCTCCTTATTGTAGTTCTCTTGTGATCTTGTAGTTCTCCTGTTATCTTGTAGTTCTCCTTTGATCTTGTAGTTCTCTTGTGATCTTGTAGTTCTCTTGTGATCTTGTAGTTCTCCTGTGATCTTGTAGTTCTCTGTGATCTTGTAGTTCTCATGTGATCTTGTAGTTCTCATGTGATCTTGTAGTTCTCATGTGATCTTGTAGTTCTCTTGTGATCTTCTTGTGATCTTGTAGTTCTCTTGTGATCTTGTAGTTCTCATGTGATCTTGTAGTTCTCCTGGAATCTTGTAGTTCTCTTGTGATCTTGTAGTTCTCCTTATTGTATTTCTCTTGTGATCTTGTAGTTCTCTTGTGATCTTGTAGTTCTCTGTGATCTTGTAGTTCTCCTTATTGTAGTTCTCTTGTGATCTTGTAGTTCTCCTGTTATCTTGTAGTTCTCCTGTGATCTTGTAGTTCTCATGTGATCTTGTAGTTCTCTTGTGATCTTGTAGTTCTCCTGTGATCTTGTAGTTCTCATGTGATCTTGTAGTTCTCCTTATTGTAGTTCTCTTGTGATCTTGTAGTTCTCTTGTGATCTTGTAGTTCTCTGTGATCTTGTAGTTCTCCTTATTGTAGTTCTCTTGTGATCTTGTAGTTCTCCTTATTGTAGTTCTCTTGTGATCTTGTAGTTCTCCTGTGATCTTGTAGTTCTCCTGTTATCTTGTAGTTCTCCTGTGATCTTGTAGTTCTCCTGTTATCTTGTAGTTCTCCTGTGATCTTGTAGTTCTCATGTGATCTTGTAGTTCTCTTGTGATCTTGTAGTTCTCCTGTGATCTTGTAGTTCTTATGTGATCTTGTAGTTCTCCTTGTTGTAGTTCTCTTGTGATCTTGTAGTGCTCTTGTGATCTTGTAGTTCTCTTGTGATCTTGTAGTTCTCCTTATTGTAGTTCTCTTGTGATCTTGTAGTTCTCCTGTGATCTTGTAGTTCTCTGTGATCTTGTAGTTCTCATGTGATCTTGTAGTTCTCATGTGATCTTGTAGTTCTCTTGTGATCTTCTTGTGATTTTGTAGTTCTCTTGTGATCTTGTAGTTATCTTGTGATCTTGTAGTTCTCTTGTGATCTTGTTGTTCTCCTGTGATCTTGTAGTTCTCCTGTTATCTTGTAGTTCTCCTGTGATCTTGTTGTTCTCCTGTTATCTTGTAGTTCTCCTGTGATCTTGTAGTTCTCATGTGATCTTGTAGTTCTCTTGTGATCTTGTAGTTCTCCTGTGATCTTGTAGTTCTCATGTGATCTTGTAGTTCTCCTTATTGTAGTTCTCTTGTGATCTTGTAGTTCTCTTGTGATCTTGTAGTTCTCTGTGATCTTGTAGTTCTCCTTATTGTAGTTCTCTTGTGATCTTGTAGTTCTCCTTATTGTAGTTCTCTTGTGATCTTGTAGTTCTCCTGTGATCTTGTAGTTCTCCTGTTATCTTGTAGTTCTCCTGTGATCTTGTAGTTCTCCTGTTATCTTGTAGTTCTCCTGTGATCTTGTAGTTCTCATGTGATCTTGTAGTTCTCTTGTGATCTTGTAGTTCTCCTGTGATCTTGTAGTTCTTATGTGATCTTGCAGTTCTCCTTATTGTAGTTCTCTTGTGATCTTGTAGTGCTCCTGTGATCTTGTAGTTCTCTTGTGATCTTGTAGTTCTCCTTATTGTAGTTCTCTTGTGATCTTGTAGTTCTCCTGTGATCTTGTAGTTCTCTGTGATCTTGTAGTTCTCATGTGATCTTGTAGTTCTCATGTGATCTTGTAGTTCTCATGTGATCTTGTAGTTCTCTTGTGATCTTCTTGTGATCTTGTAGTTCTCTTGTGATCTTGTAGTTATCTTGTGATCTTGTAGTTCTCTTGTGATCTTGTTGTTCTCCTGTGATCTTGTAGTTCTCCTGTTATCTTGTAGTTCTCCTGTGATCTTGTTGTTCTCCTGTTATCTTGTAGTTCTCCTGTGATCTTGTAGTTCTCATGTGATCTTGTAGTTCTCTTGTGATCTTGTAGTTCTCCTGTGATCTTGCAGCTCTCCTTATTGTAGTTCTCTTGTGATCTTGTAGTTCTCCTGTTATCTTGTAGTTCTCCTGTGATCTTGTAGTTCTCATGTGATCTTGTAGTTCTCTTGTGATCTTATAGTTCTCTTCTGATCTTGTAGTTCTCCTGTTATCTTGTAGTTCTCTTGTGATCTTGTAGTTCTCCTGTGATCTTGTAGTTCTCCTGTTATCTTGTAGTTCTCCTGTGATATTGTAGTTCTCCTGTGATCTTGTAGTTCTCTGTGATCTTGTAGTTCTCATGTGATCTTGTAGTTCTCATGTGATCTTCTTGTGATCTTGTAGTTCTCTTGTGATCTTGTAGTTCTCATGTGATCTTGTAGTTCTCCTGTGTTCTTGTAGTTCTCATGTGAACTTGTAGTTCTCATTATTGTAGTTCTCTTGTGATCTTGTAGTTCTCTTGTGATCTTGTAGTTCTCTGTGATCTTGTAGTTCTCCTTATTGTAGTTCTCTTGTGATCTTGTAGTTCTCCTTATTGTAGTTCTCTTGTGATCTTGTAGTTCTCCTGTGATCTTGTAGTTCTCCTGTTATCTTGTAGTTCTCCTGTGATCTTGTAGTTCTCCTGTTATCTTGTAGTTCTCCTGTGATCTTGTAGTTCTCATGTGATCTTGTAGTTCTCTTGTGATCTTGTAGTTCTCCTGTGATCTTGTAGTTCTCATGTGATCTTGTAGTTCTCCTTATTGTAGTTCTCTTGTGATCTTGTAGTTCTCTTGTGATCTTGTAGTTCTCTGTGATCTTGTAGTTCTCCTTATTGTAGTTCTCTTGTGATCTTGTAGTTCTCCTTATTGTAGTTCTCTTTTGATCTTGTAGTTCTCCTGTTATCTTGTAGTTCTCCTTTGATCTTCTAGTTCTCTTGTGATCTTGTAGTTCTCCTGTGATCTTGTAGTTCTCTGTGATCTTGTAGTTCTCATGTGATCTTGTAGTTCTCCTGTGATCTTCTTGTGATCTTGTAGTTCTCTTGTGATCTTGTAGTTCTCATGTGATCTTGTAGTTCTCTTGTGATCTTCTTGTGATCTTGTAGTTCTCTTGTTATCTTGTAGTTCTCATGTGATCTTCTAGTTCTCATGTGATCTTGTAGTTCTCCTGTGATCTTGTAGTTCTCTTGTGATCTTGTAGTTCTCCTTATTGTAGTTCTCTTGTGATCTTGTAGTTCTCTTGTGATCTTGTAGGTCTCTGTGATCTTGTAGTTCTCCTTATTGTAGTTCTCTTGTGATCTTGTAGTTCTCCTTATTGTAGTTCTATTGTGATCTTGTAGTTCTCCTGTGATCTTGTCTTTCTCCTGTTATCTTGTAGTTCTCTTGTGATCTTGTAGTTCTCTTGTGATCTTCTTGTGATCTTGTAGTTCTCTTGTGATCTTGTAGTTCTCTTGTGATCTTGTAGTTCTCCTGTGATCTTGTAGTTCTCCTGTTATCTTGTAGTTCTCCTGTGATCTTGTAGTTCTCCTGTTATCTTGTAGTTCTCCTGTGATCTTGTAGTTCTCATGTGATCTTGTAGTTCTCTTGTGAACTTGTAGTTCTCCTGTGATCTTGTAGTTCTCATGTGATCTTGTAGTTCTCCTTATTGTAGTTCTCTTGTGATCTTGTAGTTCTCTTGTGATCTTGTAGTTCTCTGTGATCTTGTAGTTCTCCTTATTGTAGTTCTCTTGTGATCTTGTAGTTCTCCTTATTGTAGTTCTCTTGTGATCTTGTAGTTCTCCTGTTATCTTGTAGTTCTCCTTTGATCTTGTAGTTCTCTTGTGATCTTGTAGTTCTCTTGTGATCTTGTAGTTCTCCTGTGATCTTGTAGTTCTCTGTGATCTTGTAGTTCTCATGTGATCTTGTAGTTCTCATGTGATCTTGTAGTTCTCATGTGATCTTGTAGTTCTCTTGTGATCTTCTTGTGATCTTGTAGTTCTCTTGTGATCTTGTAGTTCTCATTTTATCTTGTAGTTCTCCTGGAATCTTGTAGTTCTCTTGTGATCTTGTAGTTCTCCTTATTGTATTTCTCTTGTGATCTTGTAGTTCTCTTGTGATCTTGTAGTTCTCTGTGATCTTGTAGTTCTCCTTATTGTAGTTCTCTTGTGATCTTGTAGTTCTCCTGTTATCTTGTAGTTCTCCTGTGATCTTGTAGTTCTCATGTGATCTTGTAGTTCTCTTGTGATCTTGTAGTTCTCCTGTGATCTTGTAGTTCTCATGTGATCTTGTAGTTCTCCTTATTGTAGTTCTCTTGTGATCTTGTAGTTCTCTTGTGATCTTGTAGTTCTCTGTGATCTTGTAGTTCTCCTTATTGTAGTTCTCTTGTGATCTTGTAGTTCTCCTTATTGTAGTTCTCTTGTGATCTTGTAGTTCTCCTGTGATCTTGTAGTTCTCCTGTTATCTTGTAGTTCTCCTGTGATCTTGTAGTTCTCCTGTTATCTTGTAGTTCTCCTGTGATCTTGTAGTTCTCATGTGATCTTGTAGTTCTCTTGTGATCTTGTAGTTCTCCTGTGATCTTGTAGTTCTTATGTGATCTTGTAGTTCTCCTTGTTGTAGTTCTCTTGTGATCTTGTAGTGCTCTTGTGATCTTGTAGTTCTCTTGTGATCTTGTAGTTCTCCTTATTGTAGTTCTCTTGTGATCTTGTAGTTCTCCTGTGATCTTGTAGTTCTCTGTGATCTTGTAGTTCTCATGTGATCTTGTAGTTCTCATGTGATCTTGTAGTTCTCTTGTGATCTTCTTGTGATTTTGTAGTTCTCTTGTGATCTTGTAGTTATCTTGTGATCTTGTAGTTCTCTTGTGATCTTGTTGTTCTCCTGTGATCTTGTAGTTCTCCTGTTATCTTGTAGTTCTCCTGTGATCTTGTTGTTCTCCTGTTATCTTGTAGTTCTCCTGTGATCTTGTAGTTCTCATGTGATCTTGTAGTTCTCTTGTGATCTTGTAGTTCTCCTGTGATCTTGTAGTTCTCATGTGATCTTGTAGTTCTCCTTATTGTAGTTCTCTTGTGATCTTGTAGTTCTCTTGTGATCTTGTAGTTCTCTGTGATCTTGTAGTTCTCCTTATTGTAGTTCTCTTGTGATCTTGTAGTTCTCCTTATTGTAGTTCTCTTGTGATCTTGTAGTTCTCCTGTGATCTTGTAGTTCTCCTGTTATCTTGTAGTTCTCCTGTGATCTTGTAGTTCTCCTGTTATCTTGTAGTTCTCCTGTGATCTTGTAGTTCTCATGTGATCTTGTAGTTCTCTTGTGATCTTGTAGTTCTCCTGTGATCTTGTAGTTCTTATGTGATCTTGCAGTTCTCCTTATTGTAGTTCTCTTGTGATCTTGTAGTGCTCCTGTGATCTTGTAGTTCTCTTGTGATCTTGTAGTTCTCCTTATTGTAGTTCTCTTGTGATCTTGTAGTTCTCCTGTGATCTTGTAGTTCTCTGTGATCTTGTAGTTCTCATGTGATCTTGTAGTTCTCATGTGATCTTGTAGTTCTCATGTGATCTTGTAGTTCTCTTGTGATCTTCTTGTGATCTTGTAGTTCTCTTGTGATCTTGTAGTTATCTTGTGATCTTGTAGTTCTCTTGTGATCTTGTTGTTCTCCTGTGATCTTGTAGTTCTCCTGTTATCTTGTAGTTCTCCTGTGATCTTGTTGTTCTCCTGTTATCTTGTAGTTCTCCTGTGATCTTGTAGTTCTCATGTGATCTTGTAGTTCTCTTGTGATCTTGTAGTTCTCCTGTGATCTTGCAGCTCTCCTTATTGTAGTTCTCTTGTGATCTTGTAGTTCTCCTGTTATCTTGTAGTTCTCCTGTGATCTTGTAGTTCTCATGTGATCTTGTAGTTCTCTTGTGATCTTATAGTTCTCTTCTGATCTTGTAGTTCTCCTGTTATCTTGTAGTTCTCTTGTGATCTTGTAGTTCTCCTGTGATCTTGTAGTTCTCCTGTTATCTTGTAGTTCTCCTGTGATATTGTAGTTCTCCTGTGATCTTGTAGTTCTCTGTGATCTTGTAGTTCTCATGTGATCTTGTAGTTCTCATGTGATCTTCTTGTGATCTTGTAGTTCTCTTGTGATCTTGTAGTTCTCATGTGATCTTGTAGTTCTCCTGTGTTCTTGTAGTTCTCATGTGAACTTGTAGTTCTCATTATTGTAGTTCTCTTGTGATCTTGTAGTTCTCTTGTGATCTTGTAGTTCTCTGTGATCTTGTAGTTCTCCTTATTGTAGTTCTCTTGTGATCTTGTAGTTCTCCTTATTGTAGTTCTCTTGTGATCTTGTAGTTCTCCTGTGATCTTGTAGTTCTCCTGTTATCTTGTAGTTCTCCTGTGATCTTGTAGTTCTCCTGTTATCTTGTAGTTCTCCTGTGATCTTGTAGTTCTCATGTGATCTTGTAGTTCTCTTGTGATCTTGTAGTTCTCCTGTGATCTTGTAGTTCTCATGTGATCTTGTAGTTCTCCTTATTGTAGTTCTCTTGTGATCTTGTAGTTCTCTTGTGATCTTGTAGTTCTCTGTGATCTTGTAGTTCTCCTTATTGTAGTTCTCTTGTGATCTTGTAGTTCTCCTTATTGTAGTTCTCTTTTGATCTTGTAGTTCTCCTGTTATCTTGTAGTTCTCCTTTGATCTTCTAGTTCTCTTGTGATCTTGTAGTTCTCCTGTGATCTTGTAGTTCTCTGTGATCTTGTAGTTCTCATGTGATCTTGTAGTTCTCCTGTGATCTTCTTGTGATCTTGTAGTTCTCTTGTGATCTTGTAGTTCTCATGTGATCTTGTAGTTCTCTTGTGATCTTCTTGTGATCTTGTAGTTCTCTTGTTATCTTGTAGTTCTCATGTGATCTTCTAGTTCTCATGTGATCTTGTAGTTCTCCTGTGATCTTGTAGTTCTCTTGTGATCTTGTAGTTCTCCTTATTGTAGTTCTCTTGTGATCTTGTAGTTCTCTTGTGATCTTGTAGGTCTCTGTGATCTTGTAGTTCTCCTTATTGTAGTTCTCTTGTGATCTTGTAGTTCTCCTTATTGTAGTTCTATTGTGATCTTGTAGTTCTCCTGTGATCTTGTCTTTCTCCTGTTATCTTGTAGTTCTCCTGTGATCTTGTAGTTCTCCTGTTATCTTGTAGTTCTCCTGTGATCTTGTAGTTCTCATGTGATCTTGTAGTTCTCTTGTGATCTTGTAGTTCTCATGTGATCTTGTAGTTCTCTTGTGATCTTGTAGTTCTCCTTATTGTAGTTCTCTTGTGATCTTGTAGTTCTCCTTATTGTAGTTCTCTTGTGATCTTGTAGTTCTTTTGTGATCTTGTAGTTCTCTGTGATCTTGTAGTTCTCCTTATTGTAGTTCTCTTGTGATCTTGTAGTTCTCCTTATTGTAGTTCTCTTGTGATCTTGTAGTTCTCCTGTGATCTTGTAGTTCTCCTTTGATCTTGTAGTTCTCCTGTGATCTTGTAGTTCTCTGTGATCTTGTAGTTCTCCTTATTGTAGTTCTCTTGTGATCTTGTAGTTCTCCTTATTGTAGTTCTCTTGTGATCTTGTAGTTCTCCTGTTATCTTGTAGTTCTCCTTTGATCTTGTAGTTCTCTTGTGATCTTGTAGTTCTCTTGTGATCTTGTAGTTCTCCTGTGATCTTGTAGTTCTCTGTGATCTTGTAGTTCTCATGTGATCTTGTAGTTCTCATGTGATCTTGTAGTTCTCATGTGATCTTGTAGTTCTCTTGTGATCTTCTTGTGATCTTGTAGTTCTCTTGTGATCTTGTAGTTCTCTTGTGATCTTGTAGTTCTCCTGTGATCTTGTAGTTCTCATGTGATCTTGTAGTTCTCCTTATTGTAGTTCTCTTGTGATCTTGTAGGTCTCTGTGATCTTGTAGTTCTCCTTATTGTAGTTCTCTTGTGATCTTGTAGTTCTCCTTATTGTAGTTCTATTGTGATCTTGTAGTTCTCCTGTGATCTTGTCTTTCTCCTGTTATCTTGTAGTTCTCCTGTGATCTTGTAGTTCTCCTGTTATCTTGTAGTTCTCCTGTGATCTTGTAGTTCTCATGTGATCTTGTAGTTCTCTTGTGATCTTGTAGTTCTCATGTGATCTTGTAGTTCTCTTGTGATCTTGTAGTTCTCCTTATTGTAGTTCTCTTGTGATCTTGTAGTTCTCCTTATTGTAGTTCTCTTGTGATCTTGTAGTTCTTTTGTGATCTTGTAGTTCTCTGTGATCTTGTAGTTCTCCTTATTGTAGTTCTCTTGTGATCTTGTAGTTCTCCTTATTGTAGTTCTCTTGTGATCTTGTAGTTCTCCTGTGATCTTGTAGTTCTCCTTTGATCTTGTAGTTCTCCTGTGATCTTGTAGTTCTCTGTGATCTTGTAGTTCTCCTTATTGTAGTTCTCTTGTGATCTTGTAGTTCTCCTTATTGTAGTTCTCTTGTGATCTTGTAGTTCTCCTGTTATCTTGTAGTTCTCCTTTGATCTTGTAGTTTTCTTGTGATCTTGTAGTTCTCTTGTGATCTTGTAGTTCTCCTGTGATCTTGTAGTTCTCTGTGATCTTGTAGTTCTCATGTGATCTTGTAGTTCTCATGTGATCTTGTAGTTCTCATGTGATCTTGTAGTTCTCTTGTGATCTTCTTGTGATCTTGTAGTTCTCTTGTGATCTTGTAGTTCTCTTGTGATCTTGTAGTTCTCCTGTGATCTTGTAGTTCTCATGTGATCTTGTAGTTCTCCTTATTGTAGTTCTCTTGTGATCTTGTAGTTCTCTTGTGATCTTGTAGTTCTCTGTGATCTTGTAGTTCTCCTTATTGTATTTCTCTTGTGATCTTGTAGTTCTCCTTATTGTAGTTCTCTTGTGATCTTGTAGTTCTCCTGTGATCTTGTAGTTCTCCTGTTATCTTGTAGTTCTCCTGTGATCTTGTAGTTCTCCTGTTATCTTGTAGTTCTCCTGTGATCTTGTAGTTCTCATGTGATCTTGTAGTTCTCTTGTGATCTTGTAGTTCTCCTGTGATCTTGTAGTTCTTATGTGATCTTGTAGTTCTCCTTGTTGTAGTTCTCTTGTGATCTTGTAGTGCTCTTGTGATCTTGTAGTTCTCTTGTGATCTTGTAGTTCTCCTTATTGTAGTTCTCTTGTGATCTTGTAGTTCTCCTGTGATCTTGTAGTTCTCTGTGATCTTGTAGTTCTCATGTGATCTTGTAGTTCTCATGTGATCTTGTAGTTCTCTTGTGATCTTCTTGTGATTTTGTAGTTCTCTTGTGATCTTGTAGTTATCTTGTGATCTTGTAGTTCTCTTGTGATCTTGTTGTTCTCCTGTGATCTTGTAGTTCTCCTGTTATCTTGTAGTTCTCCTGTGATCTTGTTGTTCTCCTGTTATCTTGTAGTTCTCCTGTGATCTTGTAGTTCTCATGTGATCTTGTAGTTCTCTTGTGATCTTGTAGTTCTCCTGTGATCTTGTAGTTCTCATGTGATCTTGTAGTTCTCCTTATTGTAGTTCTCTTGTGATCTTGTAGTTCTCTTGTGATCTTGTAGTTCTCTGTGATCTTGTAGTTCTCCTTATTGTAGTTCTCTTGTGATCTTGTAGTTCTCCTTATTGTAGTTCTCTTTTGATCTTGTAGTTCTCCTGTTATCTTGTAGTTCTCCTTTGATCTTCTAGTTCTCTTGTGATCTTGTAGTTCTCCTGTGATCTTGTAGTTCTCTGTGATCTTGTAGTTCTCATGTGATCTTGTAGTTCTCCTGTGATCTTCTTGTGATCTTGTAGTTCTCTTGTGATCTTGTAGTTCTCATGTGATCTTGTAGTTCTCTTGTGATCTTCTTGTGATCTTGTAGTTCTCTTGTTATCTTGTAGTTCTCATGTGATCTTCTAGTTCTCATGTGATCTTGTAGTTCTCCTGTGATCTTGTAGTTCTCTTGTGATCTTGTAGTTCTCCTTATTGTAGTTCTCTTGTGATCTTGTAGTTCTCTTGTGATCTTGTAGGTCTCTGTGATCTTGTAGTTCTCCTTATTGTAGTTCTCTTGTGATCTTGTAGTTCTCCTTATTGTAGTTCTATTGTGATCTTGTAGTTCTCCTGTGATCTTGTCTTTCTCCTGTTATCTTGTAGTTCTCCTGTGATCTTGTAGTTCTCCTGTTATCTTGTAGTTCTCCTGTGATCTTGTAGTTCTCATGTGATCTTGTAGTTCTCTTGTGATCTTGTAGTTCTCCTGTGATCTTGTAGTTCTCATGTGATCTTGTAGTTCTCCTTATTGTAGTTCTCTTGTGATCTTGTAGTTCTCCTTATTGTAGTTCTCTTGTGATCTTGTAGTTCTTTTGTGATCTTGTAGTTCTCTGTGATCTTGTAGTTCTCCTTATTGTAGTTCTCTTGTGATCTTGTAGTTCTCCTTATTGTAGTTCTCTTGTGATCTTGTAGTTCTCCTGTGATCTTGTAGTTCTCCTTTGATCTTGTAGTTCTCCTGTGATCTTGTAGTTCTCTGTGATCTTGTAGTTCTCCTTATTGTAGTTCTCTTGTGATCTTGTAGTTCTCCTTATTGTAGTTCTCTTGTGATCTTGTAGTTCTCCTGTTATCTTGTAGTTCTCCTTAGATCTTGTAGTTCTCTTGTGATCTTGTAGTTCTCTTGTGATCTTGTAGTTCTCCTGTGATCTTGTAGTTCTCTGTGATCTTGTAGTTCTCATGTGATCTTGTAGTTCTCATGTGATCTTGTAGTTCTCTTGTGATCTTCTTGTGATCTTGTAGTTCTCTTGTGATCTTGTAGTTCTCTTGTGATCTTGTAGTTCTCCTGTGATCTTGTAGTTCTCATGTGATCTTGTAGTTCTCCTTATTGTAGTTCTCTTGTGATCTTGTAGTTCTCTTGTGATCTTGTAGTTCTCTGTGATCTTGTAGTTCTCCTTATTGTATTTCTCTTGTGATCTTGTAGTTCTCCTTATTGTAGTTCTCTTGTGATCTTGTAGTTCTCCTGTGATCTTGTAGTTCTCCTGTTATCTTGTAGTTCTCCTGTGATCTTGTAGTTCTCCTGTTATCTTGTAGTTCTCCTGTGATCTTGTAGTTCTCATGTGATCTTGTAGTTCTCTTGTGATCTTGTAGTTCTCCTGTGATCTTGTAGTTCTTATGTGATCTTGTAGTTCTCCTTGTTGTAGTTCTCTTGTGATCTTGTAGTGCTCTTGTGATCTTGTAGTTCTCTTGTGATCTTGTAGTTCTCCTTATTGTAGTTCTCTTGTGATCTTGTAGTTCTCCTGTGATCTTGTAGTTCTCTGTGATCTTGTAGTTCTCATGTGATCTTGTAGTTCTCATGTGATCTTGTAGTTCTCTTGTGATCTTCTTGTGATTTTGTAGTTCTCTTGTGATCTTGTAGTTATCTTGTGATCTTGTAGTTCTCTTGTGATCTTGTTGTTCTCCTGTGATCTTGTAGTTCTCCTGTTATCTTGTAGTTCTCCTGTGATCTTGTTGTTCTCCTGTTATCTTGTAGTTCTCCTGTGATCTTGTAGTTCTCATGTGATCTTGTAGTTCTCTTGTGATCTTGTAGTTCTCCTGTGATCTTGTAGTTCTCATGTGATCTTGTAGTTCTCCTTATTGTAGTTCTCTTGTGATCTTGTAGTTCTCTTGTGATCTTGTAGTTCTCTGTGATCTTGTAGTTCTCCTTATTGTAGTTCTCTTGTGATCTTGTAGTTCTCCTTATTGTAGTTCTCTTGTGATCTTGTAGTTCTCCTGTTATCTTGTAGTTCTCCTGTGATCTTGTTGTTCTCCTGTTATCTTGTAGTTCTCCTGTGATCTTGTAGTTCTCATGTGATCTTGTAGTTCTCTTGTGATCTTGTAGTTCTCCTGTGATCTTGTAGTTCTCATGTGATCTTGTAGTTCTCCTTATTGTAGTTCTCTTGTGATCTTGTAGTTCTCTTGTGATCTTGTAGTTCTCTGTGATCTTGTAGTTCTCCTTATTGTAGTTCTCTTGTGATCTTGTAGTTCTCCTTATTGTAGTTCTCTTGTGATCTTGTAGTTCTCCTGTGATCTTGTAGTTCTCCTGTTATCTTGTAGTTCTCCTGTGATCTTGTAGTTCTCCTGTTATCTTGTAGTTCTCCTGTGATCTTGTAGTTCTCATGTGATCTTGTAGTTCTCTTGTGATCTTGTAGTTCTCCTGTGATCTTGTAGTTCTTATGTGATCTTGCAGTTCTCCTTATTGTAGTTCTCTTGTGATCTTGTAGTGCTCTTGTGATCTTGTAGTTCTCTTGTGATCTTGTAGTTCTCCTTATTGTAGTTCTCTTGTGATCTTGTAGTTCTCCTGTGATCTTGTAGTTCTCTGTGATCTTGTAGTTCTCATGTGATCTTGTAGTTCTCATGTGATCTTGTAGTTCTCATGTGATCTTGTAGTTCTCTTGTGATCTTCTTGTGATCTTGTAGTTCTCTTGTGATCTTGTAGTTATCTTGTGATCTTGTAGTTCTCTTGTGATCTTGTTGTTCTCCTGTGATCTTGTAGTTCTCCTGTTATCTTGTAGTTCTCCTGTGATCTTGTTGTTCTCCTGTTATCTTGTAGTTCTCCTGTGATCTTGTAGTTCTCATGTGATCTTGTAGTTCTCTTGTGATCTTGTAGTTCTCCTGTGATCTTGCAGTTCTCCTTATTGTAGTTCTCTTGTGATCTTGTAGTTCTCCTGTTATCTTGTAGTTCTCCTGTGATCTTGTAGTTCTCATGTGATCTTGTAGTTCTCTTGTGATCTTATAGTTCTCTTCTGATCTTGTAGTTCTCCTGTTATCTTGTAGTTCTCTTGTGATCTTGTAGTTCTCCTGTGATCTTGTAGTTCTCCTTTTATCTTGTAGTTCTCCTGTGATATTGTAGTTCTCCTGTGATCTTGTAGTTCTCTGTGATCTTGTAGTTCTCATGTGATCTTGTAGTTCTCATGTGATCTTGTAGTTCTCTTGTGATCTTCTTGTGATCTTGTAGTTCTCTTGTGATCTTGTAGTTCTCATGTGATCTTGTAGTTCTCCTGTGTTCTTGTAGTTCTCATGTGAACTTGTAGTTCTCATTATTGTAGTTCTCTTGTGATCTTGTAGTTCTCTTGTGATCTTGTAGTTCTCTGTGATCTTGTAGTTCTCCTTATTGTAGTTCTCTTGTGATCTTGTAGTTCTCCTTATTGTAGTTCTCTTGTGATCTTGTAGTTCTCCTGTGATCTTGTAGTTCTCCTGTTATCTTGTAGTTCTCCTGTGATCTTGTAGTTCTCCTGTTATCTTGTAGTTCTCCTGTGATCTTGTAGTTCTCATGTGATCTTGTAGTTCTCTTGTGATCTTGTAGTTCTCCTGTGATCTTGTAGTTCTCATGTGATCTTGTAGTTCTCCTTATTGTAGTTCTCTTGTGATCTTGTAGTTCTCTTGTGATCTTGTAGTTCTCTGTGATCTTGTAGTTCTCCTTATTGTAGTTCTCTTGTGATCTTGTAGTTCTCCTTATTGTAGTTCTCTTTTGATCTTGTAGTTCTCCTGTTATCTTGTAGTTCTCCTTTGATCTTCTAGTTCTCTTGTGATCTTGTAGTTCTCCTGTGATCTTGTAGTTCTCATGTGATCTTGTAGTTCTCATGTGATCTTGTAGTTCTCCTGTGATCTTCTTGTGATCTTGTAGTTCTCTTGTGATCTTGTAGTTCTCATGTGATCTTGTAGTTCTCTTGTGATCTTCTTGTGATCTTGTAGTTCTCTTGTTATCTTGTAGTTCTCATGTGATCTTCTAGTTCTCATGTGATCTTGTAGTTCTCCTGTGATCTTGTAGTTCTCTTGTGATCTTGTAGTTCTCCTTATTGTAGTTCTCTTGTGATCTTGTAGTTCTCTTGTGATCTTGTAGGTCTCTGTGATCTTGTAGTTCTCCTTATTGTAGTTCTCTTGTGATCTTGTAGTTCTCCTTATTGTAGTTCTATTGTGATCTTGTAGTTCTCCTGTGATCTTGTCTTTCTCCTGTTATCTTGTAGTTCTCATGTGATCTTGTAGTTCTCCTGTTATCTTGTAGTTCTCCTGTGATCTTGTAGGTCTCATGTGATCTTGTAGTTCTCTTGTGATCTTGTAGTTCTCCTGTGATCTTGTAGTTCTCATGTGATCTTGTAGTTCTCCTTATTGTAGTTCTCTTGTGATCTTGTAGTTCTTTTGTGATCTTGTAGTTCTCTGTGATCTTGTAGTTCTCCTTATTGTAGTTCTCTTGTGATCTTGTAGTTCTCCTTATTGTAGTTCTCTTGTGATCTTGTAGTTCTCCTGTGATCTTGTAGTTCTCCTTTGATCTTGTAGTTCTCCTGTGATCTTGTAGTTCTCTGTGATCTTGTAGTTCTCCTTATTGTAGTTCTCTTGTGATCTTGTAGTTCTCCTTATTGTAGTTCTCTTGTGATCTTGTAGTTCTCCTGTTATCTTGTAGTTCTCCTTTGATCTTGTAGTTCTCTTGTGATCTTGTAGTTCTCTTGTGATCTTGTAGTTCTCCTGTGATCTTGTAGTTCTCTGTGATCTTGTAGTTCTCATGTGATCTTGTAGTTCTCATGTGATCTTGTAGTTCTCATGTGATCTTGTAGTTCTCTTGTGATCTTCTTGTGATCTTGTAGTTCTCTTGTGATCTTGTAGTTCTCATGTGATCTTGTAGTTCTCCTGGAATCTTGTAGTTCTCTTGTGATCTTGTAGTTCTCCTTATTGTATTTCTCTTGTGATCTTGTAGTTCTCTTGTGATCTTGTAGTTCTCTGTGATCTTGTAGTTCTCCTTATTGTAGTTCTCTTGTGATCTTGTAGTTCTCCTGTTATCTTGTAGTTCTCCTGTGATCTTGTAGTTCTCATGTGATCTTGTAGTTCTCTTGTGATCTTGTAGTTCTCCTGTGATCTTGTAGTTCTCATGTGATCTTGTAGTTCTCCTTATTGTAGTTCTCTTGTGATCTTGTAGTTCTCTTGTGATCTTGTAGTTCTCTGTGATCTTGTAGTTCTCCTTATTGTAGTTCTCTTGTGATCTTGTAGTTCTCCTTATTGTAGTTCTCTTGTGATCTTGTAGTTCTCCTGTGATCTTGTAGTTCTCCTGTTATCTTGTAGTTCTCCTGTGATCTTGTAGTTCTCCTGTTATCTTGTAGTTCTCCTGTGATCTTGTAGTTCTCATGTGATCTTGTAGTTCTCTTGTGATCTTGTAGTTCTCCTGTGATCTTGTAGTTCTTATGTGATCTTGTAGTTCTCCTTGTTGTAGTTCTCTTGTGATCTTGTAGTGCTCTTGTGATCTTGTAGTTCTCTTGTGATCTTGTAGTTCTCCTTATTGTAGTTCTCTTGTGATCTTGTAGTTCTCCTGTGATCTTGTAGTTCTCTGTGATCTTGTAGTTCTCATGTGATCTTGTAGTTCTCATGTGATCTTGTAGTTCTCTTGTGATCTTCTTGTGATTTTGTAGTTCTCTTGTGATCTTGTAGTTATCTTGTGATCTTGTAGTTCTCTTGTGATCTTGTTGTTCTCCTGTGATCTTGTAGTTCTCCTGTTATCTTGTAGTTCTCCTGTGATCTTGTTGTTCTCCTGTTATCTTGTAGTTCTCCTGTGATCTTGTAGTTCTCATGTGATCTTGTAGTTCTCTTGTGATCTTGTAGTTCTCCTGTGATCTTGTAGTTCTCATGTGATCTTGTAGTTCTCCTTATTGTAGTTCTCTTGTGATCTTGTAGTTCTCTTGTGATCTTGTAGTTCTCTGTGATCTTGTAGTTCTCCTTATTGTAGTTCTCTTGTGATCTTGTAGTTCTCCTTATTGTAGTTCTCTTGTGATCTTGTAGTTCTCCTGTGATCTTGTAGTTCTCCTGTTATCTTGTAGTTCTCCTGTGATCTTGTAGTTCTCCTGTTATCTTGTAGTTCTCCTGTGATCTTGTAGTTCTCATGTGATCTTGTAGTTCTCTTGTGATCTTGTAGTTCTCCTGTGATCTTGTAGTTCTTATGTGATCTTGCAGTTCTCCTTATTGTAGTTCTCTTGTGATCTTGTAGTGCTCTTGTGATCTTGTATTTCTCTTGTGATCTTGTAGTTCTCCTTATTGTAGTTCTCTTGTGATCTTGTAGTTCTCCTGTGATCTTGTAGTTCTCTGTGATCTTGTAGTTCTCATGTGATCTTGTAGTTCTCATGTGATCTTGTAGTTCTCATGTGATCTTGTAGTTCTCTTGTGATCTTCTTGTGATCTTGTAGTTATCTTGTGATCTTGTAGTTCTCTTGTGATCTTGTTGTTCTCCTGTGATCTTGTAGTTCTCCTGTTATCTTGTAGTTCTCCTGTGATCTTGTTGTTCTCCTGTTATCTTGTAGTTCTCCTGTGATCTTGTAGTTCTCATGTGATCTTGTAGTTCTCTTGTGATCTTGTAGTTCTCCTGTGATCTTGCAGTTCTCCTTATTGTAGTTCTCTTGTGATCTTGTAGTTCTCCTGTTATCTTGTAGTTCTCCTGTGATCTTGTAGTTCTCATGTGATCTTGTAGTTCTCTTGTGATCTTATAGTTCTCTTCTGATCTTGTAGTTCTCCTGTTATCTTGTAGTTCTCTTGTGATCTTGTAGTTCTCCTGTGATCTTGTAGTTCTCCTGTTATCTTGTAGTTCTCCTGTGATCTTGTAGTTCTCCTGGAATCTTGTAGTTCTCCTGTGATCTTGTAGTTCTCCTTATTGTATTTCTCTTGTGATCTTGTAGTTCTCTTGTGATCTTGTAGTTCTCTGTGATCTTGTAGTTCTCCTTATTGTAGTTCTCTTGTGATCTTGTAGTTCTCCTGTTATCTTGTAGTTCTCCTGTGATCTTGTAGTTCTCATGTGATCTTGTAGTTCTCTTGTGATCTTGTAGTTCTCCTGTGATCTTGTAGTTCTCATGTGATCTTGTAGTTCTCCTTATTGTAGTTCTCTTGTGATCTTGTAGTTCTCTTGTGATCTTGTAGTTCTCTGTGATCTTGTAGTTCTCCTTATTGTAGTTCTCTTGTGATCTTGTAGTTCTCCTTATTGTAGTTCTCTTGTGATCTTGTAGTTCTCCTGTGATCTTGTAGTTCTCCTGTTATCTTGTAGTTCTCCTGTGATCTTGTAGTTCTCATGTGATCTTGTAGTTCTCTTGTGATCTTGTAGTTCTCCTGTGATCTTGTAGTTCTTATGTGATCTTGTAGTTCTCCTTGTTGTAGTTCTCTTGTGATCTTGTAGTGCTCTTGTGATCTTGTAGTTCTCTTGTGATCTTGTAGTTCTCCTTATTGTAGTTCTCTTGTGATCTTGTAGTTCTCCTGTGATCTTGTAGTTCTCTGTGATCTTGTAGTTCTCATGTGATCTTGTAGTTCTCATGTGATCTTGTAGTTCTCTTGTGATCTTCTTGTGATTTTGTAGTTCTCTTGTGATCTTGTAGTTATCTTGTGATCTTGTAGTTCTCTTGTGATCTTGTTGTTCTCCTGTGATCTTGTAGTTCTCCTGTTATCTTGTAGTTCTCCTGTGATCTTGTTGTTCTCCTGTTATCTTGTAGTTCTCCTGTGATCTTGTAGTTCTCATGTGATCTTGTAGTTCTCTTGTGATCTTGTAGTTCTCCTGTGATCTTGTAGTTCTCATGTGATCTTGTAGTTCTCCTTATTGTAGTTCTCTTGTGATCTTGTAGTTCTCTTGTGATCTTGTAGTTCTCTGTGATCTTGTAGTTCTCCTTATTGTAGTTCTCTTGTGATCTTGTAGTTCTCCTTATTGTAGTTCTCTTGTGATCTTGTAGTTCTCCTGTGATCTTGTAGTTCTCCTGTTATCTTGTAGTTCTCCTGTGATCTTGTAGTTCTCCTGTTATCTTGTAGTTCTCCTGTGATCTTGTAGTTCTCATGTGATCTTGTAGTTCTCTTGTGATCTTGTAGTTCTCCTGTGATCTTGTAGTTCTTATGTGATCTTGCAGTTCTCCTTATTGTAGTTCTCTTGTGATCTTGTAGTGCTCTTGTGATCTTGTATTTCTCTTGTGATCTTGTAGTTCTCCTTATTGTAGTTCTCTTGTGATCTTGTAGTTCTCCTGTGATCTTGTAGTTCTCTGTGATCTTGTAGTTCTCATGTGATCTTGTAGTTCTCATGTGATCTTGTAGTTCTCATGTGATCTTGTAGTTCTCTTGTGATCTTCTTGTGATCTTGTAGTTCTCTTGTGATCTTGTAGTTATCTTGTGATCTTGTAGTTCTCTTGTGATCTTGTTGTTCTCTTGTGATCTTGTAGTTCTCCTTATTGTAGTTCTCTTGTGATCTTGTAGTTCTCCTGTGATCTTGTAGTTCTCATGTGATCTTGTAGTTCTCTTGTGATCTTGTAGTTCTCCTGTGATCTTGTAGTTCTTATGTGATCTTGCAGTTCTCCTTATTGTAGTTCTCTTGTGATCTTGTAGTGCTCTTGTGATCTTGTATTTCTCTTGTGATCTTGTAGTTCTCCTTATTGTAGTTCTCTTGTGATCTTGTAGTTCTCCTGTGATCTTGTAGTTCTCTGTGATCTTGTAGTTCTCATGTGATCTTGTAGTTCTCATGTGATCTTGTAGTTCTCATGTGATCTTGTAGTTCTCTTGTGATCTTCTTGTGATCTTGTAGTTATCTTGTGATCTTGTAGTTCTCTTGTGATCTTGTTGTTCTCCTGTGATCTTGTAGTTCTCCTGTTATCTTGTAGTTCTCCTGTGATCTTGTTGTTCTCCTGTTATCTTGTAGTTCTCCTGTGATCTTGTAGTTCTCATGTGATCTTGTAGTTCTCTTGTGATCTTGTAGTTCTCCTGTGATCTTGCAGTTCTCCTTATTGTAGTTCTCTTGTGATCTTGTAGTTCTCCTGTTATCTTGTAGTTCTCCTGTGATCTTGTAGTTCTCATGTGATCTTGTAGTTCTCTTGTGATCTTATAGTTCTCTTCTGATCTTGTAGTTCTCCTGTTATCTTGTAGTTCTCTTGTGATCTTGTAGTTCTCCTGTGATCTTGTAGTTCTCCTGTTATCTTGTAGTTCTCCTGTGATCTTGTAGTTCTCCTGGAATCTTGTAGTTCTCCTGTGATCTTGTAGTTCTCCTTATTGTATTTCTCTTGTGATCTTGTAGTTCTCTTGTGATCTTGTAGTTCTCTGTGATCTTGTAGTTCTCCTTATTGTAGTTCTCTTGTGATCTTGTAGTTCTCCTGTTATCTTGTAGTTCTCCTGTGATCTTGTAGTTCTCATGTGATCTTGTAGTTCTCTTGTGATCTTGTAGTTCTCCTGTGATCTTGTAGTTCTCATGTGATCTTGTAGTTCTCCTTATTGTAGTTCTCTTGTGATCTTGTAGTTCTCTTGTGATCTTGTAGTTCTCTGTGATCTTGTAGTTCTCCTTATTGTAGTTCTCTTGTGATCTTGTAGTTCTCCTTATTGTAGTTCTCTTGTGATCTTGTAGTTCTCCTGTGATCTTGTAGTTCTCCTGTTATCTTGTAGTTCTCCTGTGATCTTGTAGTTCTCATGTGATCTTGTAGTTCTCTTGTGATCTTGTAGTTCTCCTGTGATCTTGTAGTTCTTATGTGATCTTGTAGTTCTCCTTGTTGTAGTTCTCTTGTGATCTTGTAGTGCTCTTGTGATCTTGTAGTTCTCTTGTGATCTTGTAGTTCTCCTTATTGTAGTTCTCTTGTGATCTTGTAGTTCTCCTGTGATCTTGTAGTTCTCTGTGATCTTGTAGTTCTCATGTGATCTTGTAGTTCTCATGTGATCTTGTAGTTCTCTTGTGATCTTCTTGTGATTTTGTAGTTCTCTTGTGATCTTGTAGTTATCTTGTGATCTTGTAGTTCTCTTGTGATCTTGTTGTTCTCCTGTGATCTTGTAGTTCTCCTGTTATCTTGTAGTTCTCCTGTGATCTTGTTGTTCTCCTGTTATCTTGTAGTTCTCCTGTGATCTTGTAGTTCTCATGTGATCTTGTAGTTCTCTTGTGATCTTGTAGTTCTCCTGTGATCTTGTAGTTCTCATGTGATCTTGTAGTTCTCCTTATTGTAGTTCTCTTGTGATCTTGTAGTTCTCTTGTGATCTTGTAGTTCTCTGTGATCTTGTAGTTCTCCTTATTGTAGTTCTCTTGTGATCTTGTAGTTCTCCTTATTGTAGTTCTCTTGTGATCTTGTAGTTCTCCTGTGATCTTGTAGTTCTCCTGTTATCTTGTAGTTCTCCTGTGATCTTGTAGTTCTCCTGTTATCTTGTAGTTCTCCTGTGATCTTGTAGTTCTCATGTGATCTTGTAGTTCTCTTGTGATCTTGTAGTTCTCCTGTGATCTTGTAGTTCTTATGTGATCTTGCAGTTCTCCTTATTGTAGTTCTCTTGTGATCTTGTAGTGCTCTTGTGATCTTGTATTTCTCTTGTGATCTTGTAGTTCTCCTTATTGTAGTTCTCTTGTGATCTTGTAGTTCTCCTGTGATCTTGTAGTTCTCTGTGATCTTGTAGTTCTCATGTGATCTTGTAGTTCTCATGTGATCTTGTAGTTCTCATGTGATCTTGTAGTTCTCTTGTGATCTTCTTGTGATCTTGTAGTTCTCTTGTGATCTTGTAGTTATCTTGTGATCTTGTAGTTCTCTTGTGATCTTGTTGTTCTCTTGTGATCTTGTAGTTCTCCTTATTGTAGTTCTCTTGTGATCTTGTAGTTCTCCTGTGATCTTGTAGTTCTCTGTGATCTTGTAGTTCTCATGTGATCTTGTAGTTCTCATGTGATCTTGTAGTTCTCTTGTGATCTTCTTGTGATTTTGTAGTTCTCTTGTGATCTTGTAGTTATCTTGTGATCTTGTAGTTCTCTTGTGATCTTGTTGTTCTCCTGTGATCTTGTAGTTCTCCTGTTATCTTGTAGTTCTCCTGTGATCTTGTTGTTCTCCTGTTATCTTGTAGTTCTCCTGTGATCTTGTAGTTCTCATGTGATCTTGTAGTTCTCTTGTGATCTTGTAGTTCTCCTGTGATCTTGTAGTTCTCATGTGATCTTGTAGTTCTCCTTATTGTAGTTCTCTTGTGATCTTGTAGTTCTCTTGTGATCTTGTAGTTCTCTGTGATCTTGTAGTTCTCCTTATTGTAGTTCTCTTGTGATCTTGTAGTTCTCCTTATTGTAGTTCTCTTGTGATCTTGTAGTTCTCCTGTGATCTTGTAGTTCTCCTGTTATCTTGTAGTTCTCCTGTGATCTTGTAGTTCTCCTGTTATCTTGTAGTTCTCCTGTGATCTTGTAGTTCTCATGTGATCTTGTAGTTCTCTTGTGATCTTGTAGTTCTCCTGTGATCTTGTAGTTCTTATGTGATCTTGCAGTTCTCCTTATTGTAGTTCTCTTGTGATCTTGTAGTGCTCTTGTGATCTTGTATTTCTCTTGTGATCTTGTAGTTCTCCTTATTGTAGTTCTCTTGTGATCTTGTAGTTCTCCTGTGATCTTGTAGTTCTCTGTGATCTTGTAGTTCTCATGTGATCTTGTAGTTCTCATGTGATCTTGTAGTTCTCATGTGATCTTGTAGTTCTCTTGTGATCTTCTTGTGATCTTGTAGTTCTCTTGTGATCTTGTAGTTATCTTGTGATCTTGTAGTTCTCTTGTGATCTTGTTGTTCTCCTGTGATCTTGTAGTTCTCCTGTTATCTTGTAGTTCTCCTGTGATCTTGTTGTTCTCCTGTTATCTTGTAGTTCTCCTGTGATCTTGTAGTTCTCATGTGATCTTGTAGTTCTCTTGTGATCTTGTAGTTCTCCTGTGATCTTGCAGTTCTCCTTATTGTAGTTCTCTTGTGATCTTGTAGTTCTCCTGTTATCTTGTAGTTCTCCTGTGATCTTGTAGTTCTCATGTGATCTTGTAGTTCTCTTGTGATCTTATAGTTCTCTTCTGATCTTGTAGTTCTCCTGTTATCTTGTAGTTCTCTTGTGATCTTGTAGTTCTCCTGTGATCTTGTAGTTCTCCTGTTATCTTGTAGTTCTCCTGTGATATTGTAGTTCTCCTGTGATCTTGTAGTTCTCTGTGATCTTGTAGTTCTCATGTGATCTTGTAGTTCTCATGTGATCTTGTAGTTCTCTTGTGATCTTCTTGTGATCTTGTAGTTCTCTTGTGATCTTGTAGTTCTCATGTGATCTTGTAGTTCTCCTGTGTTCTTGTAGTTCTCATGTGAACTTGTAGTTCTCATTATTGTAGTTCTCTTGTGATCTTGTAGTTCTCTTGTGATCTTGTAGTTCTCTGTGATCTTGTAGTTCTCCTTATTGTAGTTCTCTTGTGATCTTGTAGTTCTCCTTATTGTAGTTCTCTTGTGATCTTGTAGTTCTCCTGTGATCTTGTAGTTCTCCTGTTATCTTGTAGTTCTCCTGTGATCTTGTAGTTCTCCTGTTATCTTGTAGTTCTCCTGTGATCTTGTAGTTCTCATGTGATCTTGTAGTTCTCTTGTGATCTTGTAGTTATCTTGTGATCTTGTAGTTCTCTTGTGATCTTGTTGTTCTCCAGTGATCTTGTAGTTCTCTTGTGATCTTGTAGTTCTCTTGTGATCTTGTAGTTCTCTGTGATCTTGTAGTTCTCCTTATTGTAGTTCTCTTGTGATCTTGTAGTTCTCCTTATTGTAGTTCTCTTTTGATCTTGTAGTTCTCCTGTTATCTTGTAGTTCTCCTTTGATCTTCTAGTTCTCTTGTGATCTTGTAGTTCTCCTGTGATCTTGTAGTTCTCTGTGATCTTGTAGTTCTCATGTGATCTTGTAGTTCTCCTGTGATCTTCTTGTGATCTTGTAGTTCTCTTGTGATCTTGTAGTTCTCATGTGATCTTGTAGTTCTCTTGTGATCTTCTTGTGATCTTGTAGTTCTCTTGTTATCTTGTAGTTCTCATGTGATCTTCTAGTTCTCATGTGATCTTGTAGTTCTCCTGTGATCTTGTAGTTCTCTTGTGATCTTGTAGTTCTCCTTATTGTAGTTCTCTTGTGATCTTGTAATTCTCTTGTGATCTTGTAGGTCTCTGTGATCTTGTAGTTCTCCTTATTGTAGTTCTCTTGTGATCTTGTAGTTCTCCTTATTGTAGTTCTATTGTGATCTTGTAGTTCTCCTGTGATCTTGTCTTTCTCCTGTTATCTTGTAGTTCTCCTGTGATCTTGTAGTTCTCCTGTTATCTTGTAGTTCTCCTGTGATCTTGTAGTTCTCATGTGATCTTGTAGTTCTCTTGTGATCTTGTAGTTCTCCTGTGATCTTGTAGTTCTCATGTGATCTTGTAGTTCTCCTTATTGTAGTTCTCTTGTGATCTTGTAGTTCTTTTGTGATCTTGTAGTTCTCTGTGATCTTGTAGTTCTCCTTATTGTAGTTCTCTTGTGATCTTGTAGTTCTCCTTATTGTAGTTCTCTTGTGATCTTGTAGTTCTCCTGTGATCTTGTAGATCTCCTTTGATCTTGTAGTTCTCCTGTGATATTGTAGTTCTCCTGTGATCTTGTAGTTCTCATGTGATCTTGTAGTTCTCATGTGATCTTGTAGTTCTCATGTGATCTTGTAATTCTCTTGTGATCTTCTTGTGATCTTGTAGTTCTCTTGTGATCTTGTAGTTCTCATGTGATCTTGTAGTTCTCCTGTGTTCTTGTAGTTCTCATGTGATCTTGTAGTTCTCATTATTGTCGTTCTCTTGTGATCTTATAGTTCTCTTGTGATCTTGTAGTTCTCTGTGATCTTGTAGTTCTCCTTATTGTAGTTCTCTTGTGATCTTGTAGTTCTCCTTATTGTAGTTCTCTTGTGATCTTGTAGTTCTCCTGTGATCTTGTAGTTCTCCTGTTATCTTGTAGTTCTCCTGTGATCTTGTAGTTCTCTTGTGATCTTGTAGTTCTCCTTATTGTAGTTCTCTTTTGATCTTGTAGTTCTCTTGTGATCTTGTAGTTCTCTGTGATCTTGTAGTTCTCCTTATTGTAGTTCTCTTGTGATCTTGTAGTTCTCCTTATTGTAGTTCTCTTGTGATCTTGTAGTTCTCCTGTTATCTTGTAGTTCTCCTTTGATCTTGAAGTTCTCTTGTGATCTTGTAGTTCTCCTGTGATCTTGTAGTTCTCTGTGATCTAGTAGTTCTCCTGTGATCTTGTAGTTCTCCTGTGATCTTGTAGTTCTCTGTGATCTTGTACTTCTCCTTATTGTAGTTCTCTTGTGATCTTGTAGTTCTCCTTATTGTAGTTCTCTTGTGATCTTGTAGTTCTCTGTGATCTTGTAGTTCTCCTTATTGTAGTTCTCTTGTGATCTTGTAGTTCTCCTTATTGTAGTTCTCTTGTGATCTTGTAGTTCTCCTGTTATCTTGTAGTTCTCCTTTGATCTTGTAGTTCTCCTGTGATCTTGTAGTTCTCCTTTGATCTTGTAGTTCTCCTGTGATCTTGTAGTTCTCATGTGATCTTGTAGTTCTCTTGTGATCTTGTAGTGCTCCTGTGATCTTGTAGTTCTCTTGTGATCTTGTAGTTCTCCTGTGATCTTGTAGTTCTCATGTGATCTTGTAGTTCTCCTTATTGTATTTCTCTTGTGATCTTGTAGTTCTCTTGTGATCTTGTAGTTCTCTATGATCTTGTAGTTCTCCTTATGGTAGTTCTCTTGTGATCTTGTAGTTCTCCTTATTGTAGTTCTCTTGTGATCTTGTAGTTCTCCTGTTATCTTGTAGTTCTCCTTAGATCTTGTAGTTTTCTTGTGATCTTGTAGTTCTCCTGTGATATTGTAGTTCTCGGTGATCTTGTAGTTCTCATGTGATCTTGTAGTTCTCATGTGATCTTGTAGTTCTCATGTGATCTTGTAGTTCTCTTGTGATCTTGTAGTTCTCTTGTGATCTTCTTGTGATCTTGTAGTTCTCTTGTGATCTTGTAGTTCTCTTGTGATCTTGTAGTTCTCCTGTGATCTTGTAGTTCTCCTGTTATCTTGTAGTTCTCCTGTGATCTTGTAGTTCTCCTGTTATCTTGTAGTTCTCCTGTGATCTTGTAGTTCTCATGTGATCTTGTAGTTCTCTTGTGAACTTGTAGTTCTCCTGTGATCTTGTAGTTCTCATGTGATCTTGTAGTTCTCCTTATTGTAGTTCTCTTGTGATCTTGTAGTTCTCTTGTGATCTCGTAGTTCTCTGTGATCTTGTAGTTCTCCTTATTGTAGTTCTCTTGTGATCTTGTAGTTCTCCTTATTGTAGTTCTCTTGTGATCTTGTAGTTCTCCTGTTATCTTGTAGTTCTCCTTTGATCTTGTAGTTCTCTTGTGATCTTGTAGTTCTCTTGTGATCTTGTAGTTCTCCTGTGATCTTGTAGTTCTCTGTGATCTTGTAGTTCTCATGTGATCTTGTAGTTCTCATGTGATCTTGTAGTTCTCATGTGATCTTGTAGTTCTCTTGTGATCTTCTTGTGATCTTGTAGTTCTCTTGTGATCTTGTAGTTCTCATGTGATCTTGTAGTTCTCCTGGAATCTTGTAGTTCTCTTGTGATCTTGTAGTTCTCCTTATTGTATTTCTCTTGTGATCTTGTAGTTCTCTTGTGATCTTGTAGTTCTCTGTGATCTTGTAGTTCTCCTTATTGTAGTTCTCTTGTGATCTTGTAGTTCTCCTGTTATCTTGTAGTTCTCCTGTGATCTTGTAGTTCTCATGTGATCTTGTAGTTCTCTTGTGATCTTGTAGTTCTCCTGTGATCTTGTAGTTCTCATGTGATCTTGTAGTTCTCCTTATTGTAGTTCTCTTGTGATCTTGTAGTTCTCTTGTGATCTTGTAGTTCTCTGTGATCTTGTAGTTCTCCTTATTGTAGTTCTCTTGTGATCTTGTAGTTCTCCTTATTGTAGTTCTCTTGTGATCTTGTAGTTCTCCTGTGATCTTGTAGTTCTCCTGTTATCTTGTAGTTCTCCTGTGATCTTGTAGTTCTCCTGTTATCTTGTAGTTCTCCTGTGATCTTGTAGTTCTCATGTGATCTTGTAGTTCTCTTGTGATCTTGTAGTTCTCCTGTGATCTTGTAGTTCTTATGTGATCTTGTAGTTCTCCTTGTTGTAGTTCTCTTGTGATCTTGTAGTGCTCTTGTGATCTTGTAGTTCTCTTGTGATCTTGTAGTTCTCCTTATTGTAGTTCTCTTGTGATCTTGTAGTTCTCCTGTGATCTTGTAGTTCTCTGTGATCTTGTAGTTCTCATGTGATCTTGTAGTTCTCATGTGATCTTGTAGTTCTCATGTGATCTTGTTGTTCTCTTGTGATCTTCTTGTGATCTTGTAGTTCTCTTGTGATCTTGTAGTTATCTTGTGATCTTGTAGTTCTCTTGTGATCTTGTTGTTCTCCTGTGATCTTGGAGTTCTCCTGTTATCTTGTAGTTCTCCTGTGATCTTGTTGTTCTCCTTTTATCTTGTAGTTCTCCTGTGATCTTGTAGTTCTCATGTGATCTTGTAGTTCTCTTGTGATCTTGTAGTTCTCCTGTGATCTTGTAGTTCTCATGTGATCTTGTAGTTCTCCTTATTGTAGTTCTCTTGTGATCTTGTAGTTCTCTTGTGATCTTGTAGTTCTCTGTGATCTTGTAGTTCTCCTTATTGTAGTTCTCTTGTGATCTTGTAGTTCTCCTTATTGTAGTTCTCTTGTGATCTTGTAGTTCTCCTGTGATCTTGAAGTTCTCCTGTTATCTTGTAGTTCTCCTGTGATCTTGTAGTTCTCCTGTTATCTTGTAGTTCTCCTGTGATCTTGTAGTTCTCATGTGATCTTGTAGTTCTCTTGTGATCTTGTAGTTCTCCTGTGATCTTGTAGTTCTTATGTGATCTTGCAGTTCTCCTTATTGTAGTTCTCTTGTGATCTTGTAGTGCTCTTGTGATCTTGTAGTTCTCTTGTGATCTTGTAGTTCTCCTTATTGTAGTTCTCTTGTGATCTTGTAGTTCTCTTGTGATCTTGTAGTTCTCCTGTGATCTTGTAGTTCTTATGTGATCTTGCAGTTCTCCTTATTGTAGTTCTCTTGTGATCTTGTAGTGCTCTTGTGATCTTGTAGTTCTCTTGTGATCTTGTAGTTCTCCTTATTGTAGTTCTCTTGTGATCTTGTAGTTCTCCTGTGATCTTGTAGTTCTCCTTATTGTAGTTCTCTTGTGATCTTGTAGTTCTCCTTATTGTAGTTCTCTTGTGATCTTGTAGTTCTCGTTTTATCTTGTAGTTCTCCTTTGATCTTCTAGTTCTCTTGTGATCTTGTAGTTCTCCTGTGATCTTGTAGTTCTCTGTGATCTTGTAGTTCTCATGTGATCTTGTAGTTCTCCTGTGATCTTCTTGTGATCTTGTAGTTCTCTTGTGATCTTGTAGTTCTCATGTGATCTTGTAGTTCTCTTGTGATCTTCTTGTGATCTTGTAGTTCTCTTGTTATCTTGTAGTTCTCATGTGATCTTCTAGTTCTCATGTGATCTTGTAGTTCTCCTGTGATCTTGTAGTTCTCTTGTGATCTTGTAGTTCTCCTTATTGTAGTTCTCTTGTGATCTTGTAGTTCTCTTGTGATCTTGTAGGTCTCTGTGATCTTGTAGTTCTCCTTATTGTAGTTCTCTTGTGATCTTGTAGTTCTCCTTATTGTAGTTCTCTTGTGATCTTGTAGTTCTCCTGTGATCTTGTCTTTCTCCTGTTATCTTGTAGTTCTCCTGTGATCTTGTAGTTCTCCTGTTATCTTGTAGTTCTCCTGTGATCTTGTAGTTCTCATGTGATCTTGTAGTTCTCTTGTGATCTTGAAGTTCTCCTGTGATCTTGTAGTTCTCATGTGATGTTATAGTTCTCCTTATTGTAGTTCTCTTGTGATCTTGTAGTTCTTTTGTGATCTTGTAGTTCTCTGTGATCTTGTAGTTCTCCTTATTGTAGTTCTCTTGTGATCTTGTAGTTCTCCTTATTGTAGTTCTCTTGTGATCTTGTAGTTCTCCTGTGATCTTGTAGTTCTCCTTTGATCTTGTAGTTCTCCTGTGATATTGTAGTTCTCCTGTGATCTTGTAGTTCTCATGTGATCTTGTAGTTCTCATGTGATCTTGTAGTTCTCATGTGATCTTGTAATTCTCTTGTGATCTTCTTGTGATCTTGTAGTTCTCTTGTGATCTTGTAGTTCTCATGTGATCTTGTAGTTCTCCTGTGTTCTTGTAGTTCTCATGTGATCTTGTAGTTCTCATTATTGTCGTTCTCTTGTGATCTTGTAGTTCTCTTGTGATCTTGTAGTTCTCTGTGATCTTGTAGTTCTCCTTATTGTAGTTCTCTTGTGATCTTGTAGTTCTCCTTATTGTAGTTCTCTTGTGATCTTGTAGTTCTCCTGTGATCTTGTAGTTCTCCTGTTATCTTGTAGTTCTCCTGTGATCTTGTAGTTCTCTTGTGATCTTGTAGTTCTCCTTATTGTAGTTCTCTTTTGATCTTGTAGTTCTCTTGTGATCTTGTAGTTCTCTGTGATCTTGTAGTTCTCCTTATTGTAGTTCTCTTGTGATCTTGTAGTTCTCCTTATTGTAGTTCTCTTGTGATCTTGTAGTTCTCCTGTTATCTTGTAGTTCTCCTTTGATCTTGAAGTTCTCTTGTGATCTTGTAGTTCTCCTGTGATCTTGTAGTTCTCTGTGATCTAGTAGTTCTCCTGTGATCTTGTAGTTCTCCTGTGATCTTGTAGTTCTCTGTGATCTTGTAGTTCTCCTTATTGTAGTTCTCTTGTGATCTTGTAGTTCTCCTTATTGTAGTTCTCTTGTGATCTTGTAGTTCTCTGTGATCTTGTAGTTCTCCTTATTGTAGTTCTCTTGTGATCTTGTAGTTCTCCTTATTGTAGTTCTCTTGTGATCTTGTAGTTCTCCTGTTATCTTGTAGTTCTCCTTAGATCTTGTAGTTTTCTTGTGATCTTGTAGTTCTCCTGTGATATTGTAGTTCTCGGTGATCTTGTAGTTCTCATGTGATCTTGTAGTTCTCATGTGATCTTGTAGTTCTCATGTGATCTTGTAGTTCTCTTGTGATCTTGTAGTTCTCTTGTGATCTTCTTGTGATCTTGTAGTTCTCATGTGATCTTGTAGTTCTCTTGTGAACTTGTAGTTCTCCTGTGATCTTGTAGTTCTCATGTGATCTTGTAGTTCTCCTTATTGTAGTTCTCTTGTGATCTTGTAGTTCTCTTGTGATCTTGTAGTTCTCTGTGATCTTGTAGTTCTCCTTATTGTAGTTCTCTTGTGATCTTGTAGTTCTCCTTATTGTAGTTCTCTTGTGATCTTGTAGTTCTCCTGTTATCTTGTAGTTCTCCTTTGATCTTGTAGTTCTCTTGTGATCTTGTAGTTCTCTTGTGATCTTGTAGTTCTCCTGTGATCTTGTAGTTCTCTGTGATCTTGTAGTTCTCATGTGATCTTGTAGTTCTCATGTGATCTTGTAGTTCTCATGTGATCTTGTAGTTCTCTTGTGATCTTCTTGTGATCTTGTAGTTCTCTTGTGATCTTGTAGTTCTCATGTGATCTTGTAGTTCTCCTGGAATCTTGTAGTTCTCTTGTGATCTTGTAGTTCTCCTTATTGTATTTCTCTTGTGATCTTGTAGTTCTCTTGTGATCTTGTAGTTCTCTGTGATCTTGTAGTTCTCCTTATTGTAGTTCTCTTGTGATCTTGTAGTTCTTCTGTTATCTTGTAGTTCTCCTGTGATCTTGTAGTTCTCATGTGATCTTGTAGTTCTCTTGTGATCTTGTAGTTCTCCTGTGATCTTGTAGTTCTCATGTGATCTTGTAGTTCTCCTTATTGTAGTTCTCTTGTGATCTTGTAGTTCTCTTGTGATCTTGTAGTTCTCTGTGATCTTGTAGTTCTCCTTATTGTAGTTCTCTTGTGATCTTGTAGTTCTCCTTATTGTAGTTCTCTTGTGATCTTGTAGTTCTCCTGTGATCTTGTAGTTCTCCTGTTATCTTGTAGTTCTCCTGTGATCTTGTAGTTCTCCTGTTATCTTGTAGTTCTCCTGTGATCTTGTAGTTCTCATGTGATCTTGTAGTTCTCTTGTGATCTTGTAGTTCTCCTGTGATCTTGTAGTTCTTATGTGATCTTGTAGTTCTCCTTGTTGTAGTTCTCTGGTGATCTTGTAGTGCTCTTGTGATCTTGTAGTTCTCTTGTGATCTTGTAGTTCTCCTTATTGTAGTTCTCTTGTGATCTTGTAGTTCTCCTGTGATCTTGTAGTTCTCTGTGATCTTGTAGTTCTCATGTGATCTTGTAGTTCTCATGTAATCTTGTAGTTCTCATGTGATCTTGTTGTTCTCTTGTGATCTTCTTGTGATCTTGTAGTTCTCTTGTGATCTTGTAGTTATCTTGTGATCTTGCAGTTCTCTTGTGATCTTGTTGTTCTCCTGTGATCTTGTAGTTCTCCTGTTATCTTGTAGTTCTCCTGTGATCTTGTTGTTCTCCTTTTATCTTGTAGTTCTCCTGTGATCTTGTAGTTCTCATGTGATCTTGTAGTTCTCCTTATTGTAGTTCTCTTGTGATCTTGTAGTTCTCTTGTGATCTTGTAGTTCTCTTGTGATCTTGTAGTTCTCCTTATTGTAGTTCTCTTGTGATCTTGTAGTTCTCCTTATTGTAGTTCTCTTGTGATCTTGTAGTTCTCCTGTGATCTTGTAGTTCTCCTGTTATCTTGTAGTTCTCCTGTGATCTTGTAGTTCTCCTGTTATCTTGTAGTTCTCCTGTGATCTTGTAGTTCTCATGTGATCTTGTAGTTCTCTTGTGATCTTGTAGTTCTCCTGTGATCTTGTAGTTCTTATGTGATCTTGCAGTTCTCCTTATTGTAGTTCTCTTGTGATCTTGTAGTGCTCTTGTGATCTTGTAGTTCTCTTGTGATCTTGTAGTTCTCCTTATTGTAGTTCTCTTGTGATCTTGTAGTTCTCCTGTGATCTTGTAGTTCTCTGTGATCTTGTAGTTCTCATGTGATCTTGTAGTTCTCATGTGATCTTGTAGTTCTCTTGTGATCTTCTTGTGATCTTGTAGTTCTCTTGTGATCTTGTAGTTATCTTGTGATCTTGAAGTTCTCTTGTGATCTTGTTGTTCTCCTGTGATCTTGTAGTTCTCCTGTGATCTTGTAGTTCTCATGTGATCTTGTAGTTCTCCTTATTGTAGTTCTCTTTTGATCTTGTAGTTCTCTTGTGATCTTGTAGTGCTCTGTGATCTTGTAGTTCTCCTTATTGTAGTTCTCTTGTGATCTTGTAGTTCTCCTTATTGTAGTTCTCTTGTGATCTTGTAGTTCTCCTGTGATCTTGTAGTTCTCCTGTTATCTTCTAGTTCTCCTGTGATATTGTAGTTCTCCTGTGATCTTGTAGTTCTCTGTGATCTTGTAGTTCTCATGTGATCTTGTAGTTCTCGTGTGATCTTGTAGTTCTCTTGTGATCTTCTTGTGATCTTGTAGTTCTCTTGTGATCTTGTAGTTCTCATGTGATCTTGTAGTTCTCCTGTGTTCTTGTAGTTCTCATGTGATCTTGTAGTTCTCTCATTATTGTAGTTCTCTTGTGATCTTGTAGTTCTCTTGTGATCTTGTAGTTCTCTGTGATCTTGTAGTTCTCCTTATTGTAGTTCTCTTGTGATCTTGTAGTTCTCCTTATTGTAGTTCTCTTGTGATCTTGTAGTTCTCCTGTGATCTTGTAGTTCTCCTGTTATCTTGTAGTTCTCCTGTGATCTTGTAGTTCTCCTGTTATCTTGTAGTTCTCCTGTGATCTTGTAATTCTCATGTGATCTTGTAGTTCTCTTGTGATCTTGTAGTTCTCCTGTGATCTTGTAGTTCTCATGTGATCTTGTAGTTCTCCTTATTGTAGTTCTCTTGTGATCTTGTAGTTCTCTTGTGATCTTGTAGTTCTCTGTGATCTTGAAGTTCTCATGTGATCTTGTAGTTCTCATGTGATCTTGTAGTTCTCTTGTGATCTTGTAGTTCTCTTGTGATCTTCTTGTGATCTTGTAGTTCTCTTGTGATCTTGTAGTTCTCTTGTGATCTTGTAGTTCTCCTGTGATCTTGTAGTTCTCCTGTTATCTTGTAGTTCTCCTGTGATCTTGTAGTTCTCCTGTTATCTTGTAGTTCTCCTGTGATCTTGTAGTTCTCATGTGATCTTGTAGTTCTCTTGTGAACTTGTAGTTCTCCTGTGATCTTGTAGTTCTCATGTGATCTTGTAGTTCTCCTTATTGTAGTTCTCTTGTGATCTTGTAGTTCTCTTGTGATCTTGTAGTTCTCTGTGATCTTGTAGTTCTCCTTATTGTAGTTCTCTTGTGATCTTGTAGTTCTCCTTATTGTAGTTCTCTTGTGATCTTGTAGTTCTCCTGTTATCTTGTAGTTCTCCTTTGATCTTGTAGTTCTCTTGTGATCTTGTAGTTCTCTTGTGATCTTGTAGTTCTCCTGTGATCTTGTAGTTCTCTGTGATCTTGTAGTTCTCTTGTGATCTTGTAGTTCTCATGTGATCTTGTAGTTCTCATGTGATCTTGTAGTTCTCTTGTGATCTTCTTGTGATCTTGTAGTTCTCTTGTGATCTTGTAGTTCTCATGTGATCTTGTAGTTCTCCTGGAATCTTGTAGTTCTCTTGTGATCTTGTAGTTCTCCTTATTGTATTTCTCTTGTGATCTTGTAGTTCTCTTGTGATCTTGTAGTTCTCTGTGATCTTGTAGTTCTCCTTATTGTAGTTCTCTTGTGATCTTGTAGTTCTCCTGTTATCTTGTAGTTCTCCTGTGATCTTGGAGTTCTCATGTGATCTTGTAGTTCTCTTGTGATCTTGTAGTTCTCCTGTGATCTTGTAGTTCTCATGTGATCTTGTAGTTCTCCTTATTGTAGTTCTCTTGTGATCTTGTAGTTCTCTTGTGATCTTGTAGTTCTCTGTGATCTTGTAGTTCTCCTTATTGTAGTTCTCTTGTGATCTTGTAGTTCTCCTTATTGTAGTTCTCTTGTGATCTTGTAGTTCTCCTGTGATCTTGTAGTTCTCCTGTTATCTTGTAGTTCTCCTGTGATCTTGTAGTTCTCCTGTTATCTTGTAGTTCTCATGTGATCTTGTAGTTCTCATGTGATCTTGTAGTTCTCTTGTGATCTTGTAGTTCTCCTGTGATCTTGTAGTTCTTATGTGATCTTGTAGTTCTCCTTGTTGTAGTTCTCTTGTGATCTTGTAGTGCTCTTGTGATCTTGTAGTTCTCTTGTGATCTTGTAGTTCTCCTTATTGTAGTTCTCTTGTGATCTTGTAGTTCTCCTGTGATCTTGTAGTTCTCTGTGATCTTGTAGTTCTCATGTGATCTTGTAGTTCTCATGTGATCTTGTAGTTCTCATGTGATCTTGTAGTTCTCTTGTGATCTTCTTGTGATCTTGTAGTTCTCTTGTGATCTTGTAGTTATCTTGTGATCTTGTAGTTCTCTTGTGATCTTGTTGTTCTCCTGTGATCTTGTAGTTCTCCTGTTATCTTGTAGTTCTCCTCTGATCTTGTAGTTCTCATGTGATCTTGTAGTTCTCTTGTGATCTTGTAGTTCTCCTGTGATCTTGTAGTTCTCATGTGATCTTGTAGTTCTCCTTATTGTAGTTCTCTTGTGATCTTGTAGTTCTCTTGTGATCTTGTAGTTCTCTGTGATCTTGTAGTTCTCCTTATTGTAGTTCTCTTGTGATCTTGTAGTTCTCCTTATTGTAGTTCTCTTGTGATCTTGTAGTTCTCCTGTGATCTTGTAGTTCTCCTGTTATCTTGTAGTTCTCCTGTGATCTTGTAGTTCTCCTGTTATCTTGTAGTTCTCCTGTGATCTTGTAGTTCTCATGTGATCTTGTAGTTCTCTTGTGATCTTGTAGTTCTCCTGTGATCTTGTAGTTCTTATGTGATCTTGCAGTTCTCCTTATTGTAGTTCTCTTGTGATCTTGTAGTGCTCTTGTGATCTTGTAGTTCTCTTGTGATCTTGTAGTTCTCCTTATTGTAGTTCTCTTGTGATCTTGTAGTTCTCCTGTGATCTTGTAGTTCTCTGTGATCTTGTAGTTCTCATGTGATCTTGTAGTTCTCATGTGATCTTGTAGTTCTCATGTGATCTTGTAGTTCTCTTGTGATCTTCTTGTGATCTTGTAGTTCTCTTGTGATCTTTTAGTTATCTTGTGATCTTGTAGTTCTCTTGTGATCTTGTAGTTCTCCTGTGATCTTGTAGTTCTCCTGTTATCTTGTAGTTCTCCTGTGATCTTGTAGTTCTCATGTGATCTTGTAGTTCTCTTGTGATCTTGTAGTTCTCCTGTGATCTTGTAGTTCTCATGTGATCTTGTAGTTCTCCTTATTGTAGTTCTCTTGTGATCTTGTAGTTCTCTTGTGATCTTGTAGTTCTCTGTGATCTTGTAGTTCTCCTTATTGTAGTTCTCTTGTGATCTTGTAGTTCTCCTTATTGTAGTTCTCTTGTGATCTTGTAGTTCTCCTGTTATCTTGTAGTTCTCTGTGATCTTGTAGTTCTCATGTGATCTTGTAGTTCTCCTGTGATCTTCTTGTGATCTTGTAGTTCTCTTGTGATCTTGTAGTTCTCATGTGATCTTGTAGTTCTCTTGTGATCTTCTTGTGATCTTGTAGTTCTCTTGTTATCTTGTAGTTCTCATGTGATCTTCTAGTTCTCATGTGATCTTGTAGTTCTCATGTGATCTTGTAGTTCTCTTGTGATCTTGTAGTTCTCCTTATTGTAGTTCTCTTGTGATCTTGTAGTTCTCTTGTGATCTTGTAGGTCTCTGTGATCTTGTAGTTCTCCTTATTGTAGTTCTCTTGTGATCTTGTAGTTCTCCTTATTGTAGTTCTCTTGTGATCTTGTAGTTCTCCTGTGATCTTGTCTTTCTCCTGTTATCTTGTAGTTCTCCTGTGATCTTGTAGTTCTCCTGTTATCTTGTAGTTCTCCTGTGATCTTGTAGTTCTCATGTGATCTTGTAGTTCTCTTGTGATCTTGTAGTTCTCCTGTGATCTTGTAGTTCTCATGTGATCTTGTAGTTCTCCTTATTGTAGTTCTCTTGTGATCTTCTAGTTCTCTTGTGATCTTGTAGTTCTCTGTGATCTTGTAGTTCTCCTTATTGTAGTTCTCTTGTGATCTTGTAGTTCTCCTTATTGTAGTTCTCTTATGATCTTGTAGTTCTCCTGTGATCTTGTAGTTCTCCTTTGATCTTGTAGTTCTCCTGTGATATTGTAGTTCTCCTGTGATCTTGTAGTTCTCATGTGATCTTGTAGTTCTCATGTGATCTTGTAATTCTCTTGTGATCTTCTTTTGATCTTGTAGTTCTCTTGTGATCTTGTAGTTCTCATGTGATCTTGTAGTTCTCCTGTGTTCTTGTAGTTCTCATGTGATCTTGTAGTTCTCATTATTGTCGTTCTCTTGTGATCTTGTAGTTCTCTTGTGATCTTGTAGTTCTCTGTGATCTTGTAGTTCTCCTTATTGTAGTTCTCTTGTGATCTTGTAGTTCTCCTTATTGTAGTTCTCTTGTGATCTTCTAGTTCTCCTGTGATCTTGTAGTTCTCCTGTTATCTTGTAGTTCTCCTGTGATCTTGTAGTTCTCTTGTGATCTTGTAGTTCTCCTTATTGTAGTTCTCTTTTGATCTTGTAGTTCTCTTGTGATCTTGTAGTTCTCTGTGATCTTGTAGTTCTCCTTATTGTAGTTCTCTTGTGATCTTGTAGTTCTCCTTATTGTAGTTCTCTTGTGATCTTGTAGTTCTCCTGTTATCTTGTAGTTCTCCTTTGATCTTGAAGTTCTCTTGTTATCTTGTAGTTCGCCTGTGATCTTGTAGTTCTCTGTGATCTAGTAGTTCTCCTGTGATCTTGTAGTTCTCCTGTGATCTTGTAGTTCTCTGTGATCTTGTAGTTCTCCTTATTGTAGTTCTCTTGTGATCTTGTAGTTCTCCTTATTGTAGTTCTCTTGTGATCTTGTAGTTCTCTGTGATCTTGTAGTTCTCCTTATTGTAGTTCTCTTGTGATCTTGTAGTTCTCCTTATTGTAGTTCTCTTGTGATCTTGTAGTTCTCCTGTTATCTTGTAGTTCTCCTTTGATCTTGTAGTTCTCCTGTGATCTTGTAGTTCTCCTTTGATCTTGTAGTTCTCCTGTGATCTTGTAGTTCTCATGTGATCTTGTAGTTCTCTTGTGATCTTGTAGTGCTCCTGTGATCTTGTAGTTCTCTTGTGATCTTGTAGTTCTCCTGTGATCTTGTAGTTCTCATGTGATCTTGTAGTTCTCCTTATTGTAGTTCTCTTGTGATCTTGTAGTTCTCTTGTGATCTTGTAGTTCTCCTGTGATCTTGTAGTTCTTATGTGATCTTGCAGTTCTCCTTATTGTAGTTTTCTTGTGATCTTGTAGTGCTCTTGTGATCTTGTAGTTCTCTTGTGATCTTGTAGTTCTCCTTATTGTAGTTCTCTTGTGATCTTGTAGTTCTCCTGTGATCTTGTAGTTCTCTGTGATCTTGTAGTTCTCATGTGATCTTGTAGTTCTCATGTGATCTTGTAGTTCTCATGTGATCTTGTAGTTCTCTTGTGATCTTCTTGTGATCTTGTAGTTCTCTTGTGATCTTGTAGTTCTCTTGTGATCTTGTTGTTCTCCTGTGATCTTGTAGTTCTCCTGTTATCTTGTAGTTCTCCTGTGATCTTGTTGTTCTCCTGTTATCTTGTAGTTCTCCTGTGATCTTGTAGTTCTCATGTGATCTTGTAGTTCTCTTGTGATCTTGTAGTTCTCCTGTGATCTTGCAGTTCTCCTTATTGTAGTTCTCTTGTGATCTTGTAGTTCTCCTGTTATCTTGTAGTTCTCCTGTGATCTTGTAGTTCTCATGTGATCTTGTAGTTCTCTTGTGATCTTATAGTTCTCTTGTGATCTTGTAGTTCTCCTGTTATCTTGTAGTTCTCCTGTGATCTTGTAGTTCTCATGTGATCTTGTAGTTCTCTTGTGATCTTGTAGTTCTCCTGTGATCTTGTAGTTCTCATGTGATCTTGTAGTTCTCCTTATTGTAGTTCTCTTGTGATCTTGTAGTTCTCTTGTGATCTTGTAGTTCTCTTTGATCTTGTAGTTCTCCTTATTGTAGTTCTCTTGTGATCTTGTAGTTCTCCTTATTGTAGTTCTCTTGTGATCTTGTAGTTCTCCTGTGATCTTGTAGTTCTCCTGTTATCTTGTAGTTCTCCTGTGATATTGTAGTTCTCCTGTGATCTTGTAGTTCTCTGTGATCTTGTAGTTCTCATGTGATCTTGTAGTTCTCATGTGATCTTGTAGTTCTCTTGTGATCTTCTTGTGATCTTGTAGTTCTCTTGTGATCTTGTAGTTCTCATGTGATCTTGTAGTTCTCCTGTGTTCTTGTAGTTCTCATGTGAACTTGTAGTTCTCATTATTGTAGTTCTCTTGTGATCTTGTAGTTCTCTTGTGATCTTGTAGTTCTCTGTGATCTTGTAGTTCTCCTTATTGTAGTTCTCTTGTGATCTTGTAGTTCTCCTTATTGTAGTTCTCTTGTGATCTTGTAGTTCTCCTGTGATCTTGTAGTTCTCCTGTTATCTTGTAGTTCTCCTGTGATCTTGTAGTTCTCCTGTTATCTTGTAGTTCTCCTGTGATCTTGTAGTTCTCATGTGATCTTGTAGTTCTCTTGTGATCTTGTAGTTCTCCTGTGATCTTGTAGTTCTCATGTGATCTTGTAGTTCTCCTTATTGTAGTTCTCTTGTGATCTTGTAGTTCTCTTGTGATCTTGTAGTTCTCTGTGATCTTGTAGTTCTCCTTATTGTAGTTCTCTTGTGATCTTGTAGTTCTCCTTATTGTAGTTCTCTTGTGATCTTGTAGTTCTCCTGTTATCTTGTAGTTCTCCTTTGATCTTCTAGTTCTCTTGTGATCTTGTAGTTCTCCTGTGATCTTGTAGTTCTCTGTGATCTTGTAGTTCTCATGTGATCTTGTAGTTCTCCTGTGATCTTCTTGTGATCTTGTAGTTCTCTTGTGATCTTGTAGTTCTCATGTGATCTTGTAGTTCTCTTGTGATCTTCTTGTGATCTTGTAGTTCTCTTGTTATCTTGTAGTTCTCATGTGATCTTCTAGTTCTCATGTGATCTTGTAGTTCTCCTGTGATCTTGTAGTTCTCTTGTGATCTTGTAGTTCTCCTTATTGTAGTTCTCTTGTGATCTTGTAGTTCTCTTGTGATCTTGTAGGTCTCTGTGATCTTGTAGTTCTCCTTATTGTAGTTCTCTTGTGATCTTGTAGTTCTCCTTATTGTAGTTCTCTTGTGATCTTGTAGTTCTCCTGTGATCTTGTCTTTCTCCTGTTATCTTGTAGTTCTCCTGTGATCTTGTAGTTCTCCTGTTATCTTGTAGTTCTCCTGTGATCTTGTAGTTCTCATGTGATCTTGTAGTTCTCTTGTGATCTTGTAGTTCTCCTGTGATCTTGTAGTTCTCATGTGATCTTGTAGTTCTCCTTATTGTAGTTCTCTTGTGATCTTGTAGTTCTTTTGTGATCTTGTAGTTCTCTGTGATCTTGTAGTTCTCCTGATTGTAGTTCTCTTGTGATCTTGTAGTTCTCCTTATTGTAGTTCTCTTGTGATCTTGTAGTTCTCCTGTTATCTTGTAGTTCTCCTTTGATCTTGTAGTTCTCCTGTGATATTGTAGTTCTCCTGTGATCTTGTAGTTCTCATGTGATCTTGTAGTTCTCATGTGATCTTGTAGTTCTCATGTGATCTTGTAATTCTCTTGTGATCTTCTTGTGATCTTGTAGTTCTCTTGTGATCTTGTAGTTCTCATGTGATCTTGTAGTTCTCCTGTGTTCTTGTAGTTCTCATGTGATCTTGTAGTTCTCATTATTGTCGTTCTCTTGTGATCTTCTAGTTCTCTTGTGATCTTGTAGTTCTCTGTGATCTTGTAGTTCTCCTTATTGTAGTTCTCTTGTGATCTTGTAGTTCTCCTTATTGTAGTTCTCTTGTGATCTTGTAGTTCTCCTGTGATCTTGTAGTTCTCCTGTTATCTTGTAGTTCTCCTGTGATCTTGTAGTTCTCTTGTGATCTTGTAGTTCTCCTTATTGTAGTTCTCTTTTGATCTTGTAGTTCTCTTGTGATCTTGTAGTTCTCTGTGATCTTGTAGTTCTCCTTATTGTAGTTCTCTTGTGATCTTGTAGTTCTCCTTATTGTAGTTCTCTTGTGATCTTGTAGTTCTCCTGTTATCTTGTAGTTCTCCTTTGATCTTGAAGTTCTCTTGTGATCTTGTAGTTCTCCTGTGATCTTGTAGTTCTCTGTGATCTTGTAGTTCTCCTGTGATCTTGTAGTTCTCCTGTGATCTTGTAGTTCTCTGTGATCTTGTAGTTCTCCTGTGATCTTGTAGTTCTTATGTGATCTTGTAGTTCTCCTTGTTGTAGTTCTCTTGTGATCTTGTAGTGCTCTTGTGATCTTGTAGTTCTCTTGTGATCTTGTAGTTCTCCTTATTGTAGTTCTCTTGTGATCTTGTAGTTCTCCTGTGATCTTGTAGTTCTCTGTGATCTTGTAGTTCTCATGTGATCTTGTAGTTCTCATGTGATCTTGTAGTTCTCATGTGATCTTGTAGTTCTCTTGTGATCTTCTTGTGATCTTGTAGTTCTCTTGTGATCTTGTAGTTATCTTGTGATCTTGTAGTTCTCTTGTGATCTTGTTGTTCTCCTGTGATCTTGTAGTTCTCCTGTTATCTTGTAGTTCTCCTGTGATCTTGTTGTTCTCCTGTTATCTTGTAGTTCTCCTGTGATCTTGTAGTTCTCATGTGATCTTGTAGTTCTCTTGTGATCTTGTAGTTCTCCTGTGATCTTGTAGTTCTCATGTGATCTTGTAGTTCTCCTTATTGTAGTTCTCTTGTGATCTTGTAGTTCTCTTGTGATCTTGTAGTTCTCTGTGATCTTGTAGTTCTCCTTATTGTAGTTCTCTTGTGATCTTGTAGTTCTCCTTATTGTAGTTTTCTTGTGATCTTGTAGTTCTCCTGTGATCTTGTAGTTCTCCTGTTATCTTGTAGTTCTCCTGTGATCTTGTAGTTCTCATGTGATCTTGTAGTTCTCTTGTGATCTTGTAGTTCTCCTGTGATCTTGTAGTTCTTATGTGATCTTGCAGTTCTCCTTATTGTAGTTCTCTTGTGATCTTGTAGTGCTCTTGTGATCTTGTAGTTCTCTTGTGATCTTGTAGTTCTCCTTATTGTAGTTCTCTTGTGATCTTGTAGTTCTCCTGTGATCTTGTAGTTCTCTGTGATCTTGTAGTTCTCATGTGATCTTGTAGTTCTCATGTGATCTTGTAGTTCTCTTGTGATCTTCTTGTGATCTTGTAGTTCTCCTGTGATCTTGTTGTTCTCCTGTGATCTTGTAGTTCTCCTGTTATCTTGTAGTTCTCCTGTGATCTTGTTGTTCTCCTGTTATCTTGTAGTTCTCCTGTGATCTTGTAGTTCTCATGTGATCTTGTAGTTCTCTTGTGATCTTGTAGTTCTCCTGTGATCTTGCAGTTCTCCTTATTGTAGTTCTCTTGTGATCTTGTAGTTCTCCTGTTATCTTGTAGTTCTCCTGTGATCTTGTAGTTCTCATGTGATCTTGTAGTTCTCTTGTGATCTTATAGTTCTCTTGTGATCTTGTAGTTCTCCTGTTATCTTGTAGTTCTCCTGTGATCTTTTAGTTCTCATGTGATCTTGTAGTTCTCTTGTGATCTTGTAGTTCTCCTGTGATCTTGTAGTTCTCATGTGATCTTGTAGTTCTCCTTATTGTAGTTCTCTTGTGATCTTGTAGTTCTCTTGTGATCTTGTAGTTCTCTGTGATCTTGTAGTTCTCCTTATTGTAGTTCTCTTGTGATCTTGTAGTTCTCCTTATTGTAGTTCTCTTGTGATCTTGTAGTTCTCCTGTGATCTTGTAGTTCTCCTGTTATCTTGTAGTTCTCCTGTGATATTGTAGTTCTCCTTTGATCTTGTAGTTCTCTGTGATCTTGTAGTTCTCATGTGATCTTGTAGTTCTCTTGTGATCTTCTTGTGATCTTGTAGTTCTCTTGTGATCTTGTAGTTCTCATGTGATCTTGTAGTTCTCCTGTGTTCTTGTAGTTCTCATGTGAACTTGTAGTTCTCATTATTGTAGTTCTCTTGTGATCTTGTAGTTCTCTTGTGATCTTGTAGTTCTCTGTGATCTTGTAGTTCTCCTTATTGTAGTTCTCTTGTGATCTTGTAGTTCTCCTTATTGTAGTTCTCTTGTGATCTTGTAGTTCTCCTGTGATCTTGTAGTTCTCCTGTTATCTTGTAGTTCTCCTGTGATCTTGTAGTTCTCCTGTTATCTTGTAGTTCTCCTGTGATCTTGTAGTTCTCATGTGATCTTGTAGTTCTCTTGTGATCTTGTAGTTCTCCTGTGATCTTGTAGTTCTCATGTGATCTTGTAGTTCTCCTTATTGTAGTTCTCTCGTGATCTTGTAGTTCTCTTGTGATCTTGTAGTTCTCTGTGATCTTGTAGTTCTCCTTATTGTAGTGCTCTTGTGATCTTGTAGTTCTCCTTATTGTAGTTCTCTTGTGATCTTGTAGTTCTCCTGTTATCTTGTAGTTCTCCTTTGATCTTCTAGTTCTCTTGTGATCTTGTAGTTCTCCTGTGATCTTGTAGTTCTCTGTGATCTTGTAGTTCTCATGTGATCTTGTAGTTCTCCTGTGATCTTCTTGTGATCTTGTAGTTCTCTTGTGATCTTGTAGTTCTCATGTGATCTTGTAGTTCTCTTGTGATCTTCTTGTGATCTTGTAGTTCTCTTGTTATCTTGTAGTTCTCATGTGATCTTCTAGTTCTCATGTGATCTTGTAGTTCTCCTGTGATCTTGTAGTTCTCTTGTGATCTTGTAGTTCTCCTTATTGTAGTTCTCTTGTGATCTTGTAGTTCTCTTGTGATCTTGTAGGTCTCTGTGATCTTGTAGTTCTCCTTATTGTAGTTCTCTTGTGATCTTGTAGTTCTCCTTATTGTAGTTCTCTTGTGATCTTGTAGTTCTCCTGTGATCTTGTCTTTCTCCTGTTATCTTGTAGTTCTCCTGTGATCTTGTAGTTCTCCTGTTATCTTGTAGTTCTCCTGTGATCTTGTAGTTCTCATGTGATCTTGTAGTTCTCTTGTGATCTTGTAGTTCTCCTGTGATCTTGTAGTTCTCATGTGATCTTGTAGTTCTCCTTATTGTAGTTCTCTTGTGATCTTGTAGTTCTTTTGTGATCTTGTAGTTCTCTGTGATCTTGTAGTTCTCCTGATTGTAGTTCTCTTGTGATCTTGTAGTTCTCCTTATTGTAGTTCTCTTGTGATCTTGTAGTTCTCCTGTTATCTTGTAGTTCTCCTTTGATCTTGTAGTTCTCCTGTGATATTGTAGTTCTCCTGTGATCTTGTAGTTCTCATGTGATCTTGTAATTCTCATGTGATCTTGTAGTTCTCATGTGATCTTGTAATTCTCTTGTGATCTTCTTGTGATCTTGTAGTTCTCTTGTGATCTTGTAGTTCTCATGTGATCTTGTAGTTCTCCTGTGTTCTTGTAGTTCTCATGTGATCTTGTAGTTCTCATTATTGTCGTTCTCTTGTGATCTTCTAGTTCTCTTGTGATCTTGTAGTTCTCTGTGATCTTGTAGTTCTCCTTATTGTAGTTCTCTTGTGATCTTGTAGTTCTCCTTATTGTAGTTCTCTTGTGATCTTGTAGTTCTCCTGTGATCTTGAAGTTCTCCTGTTATCTTGTAGTTCTCCTGTGATCTTGTAGTTCTCTTGTGATCTTGTAGTTCTCCTGTGATCTTGTAGTTCTCTGTGATCTTGTAGTTCTCCTGTGATCTTGTAGTTCTCCTGTGATCTTGTAGTTCTCTGTGATCTTGTAGTTCTCCTGTGATCTTGTAGTTCTTATGTGATCTTGTAGTTCTCCTTGTTGTAGTTCTTTTGTGATCTTGTAGTGCTCTTGTGATCTTGTAGTTCTCTTGTGATCTTGTAGTTCTCCTTATTGTAGTTCTCTTGTGATCTTGTAGTTCTCCTGTGATCTTGTAGTTCTCTGTGATCTTGTAGTTCTCATGTGATCTTGTAGTTCTCATGTGATCTTGTAGTTCTCATGTGATCTTGTAGTTCTCTTGTGATCTTCTTGTGATCTTGTAGTTCTCTTGTGATCTTGTAGTTATCTTGTGATCTTCTAGTTCTCTTGTGATCTTGTTGTTCTCCTGTGATCTTGTAGTTCTCCTGTTATCTTGTAGTTCTCCTGTGATCTTGTTGTTCTCCTGTTATCTTGTAGTTCTCCTGTGATCTTGTAGTTCTCATGTGATCTTGTAGTTCTCTTGTGATCTTGTAGTTCTCCTGTGATCTTGTAGTTCTCATGTGATCTTGTAGTTCTCCTTATTGTAGTTCTCTTGTGATCTTGTAGTTCTCTTGTGATCTTGTAGTTCTCTGTGATCTTGTAGTTCTCCTTATTGTAGTTCTCTTGTGATCTTGTAGTTCTCCTTATTGTAGTTCTCTTGTGATCTTGTAGTTCTCCTGTGATCTTGTAGTTCTCCTGTTATCTTGTAGTTCTCCTGTGATCTTGTAGTTCTCCTGTTATCTTGTAGTTCTCCTGTGATCTTGTAGTTCTCATGTGATCTTGTAGTTCTCTTGTGATCTTGTAGTTCTCCTGTGATCTTGTAGTTCTTATGTGATCTTGCAGTTCTCCTTATTGTAGTTCTCTTGTGATCTTGTAGTGCTCTTGTGATCTTGTAGTTCTCTTGTGATCTTGTAGTTCTCCTTATTGTAGTTCTCTTGTGATCTTGTAGTTCTCCTGTGATCTTGTAGTTCTCTGTGATCTTGTAGTTCTCATGTGATCTTGTAGTTCTCATGTGATCTTGTAGTTCTCATGTGATCTTGTAGTTCTCTTGTGATCTTCTTGTGATCTTGTAGTTCTCTTGTGATCTTGTAGTTATCTTGTGATCTTGTAGTTCTCTTGTGATCTTGTTGTTCTCCTGTGATCTTGTAGTTCTCCTGTTATCTTGTAGTTCTCCTGTGATCTTGTTGTTCTCCTGTTATCTTGTAGTTCTCCTGTGATCTTGTAGTTCTCATGTGATCTTGTAGTTCTCTTGTGATCTTGTAGTTCTCCTGTGATCTTGCAGTTCTCCTTATTGTAGTTCTCTTGTGATCTTGTAGTTCTCCTGTTATCTTGTAGTTCTCCTGTGATCTTGTAGTTCTCATGTGATCTTGTAGTTCTCTTGTGATCTTATAGTTCTCTTGTGATCTTGTAGTTCTCCTGTGATCTTGTAGTTCTCATGTGATCTTGTAGTTCTCCTTATTGTAGTTCTCTTGTGATCTTGTAGTTCTCTTGTGATCTTGTAGTTCTCTGTGATCTTGTAGTTCTCCTTATTGTAGTTCTCTTGTGATCTTGTAGTTCTCCTTATTGTAGTTCTCTTGTGATCTTGTAGTTCTCCTGTGATCTTGTAGTTCTCCTGTTATCTTGTAGTTCTCCTGTGATATTGTAGTTCTCCTGTGATCTTGTAGTTCTCTGTGATCTTGTAGTTCTCATGTGATCTTGTAGTTCTCATGTGATCTTGTAGTTCTCTTGTGATCTTCTTGTGATCTTGTAGTTCTCTTGTGATCTTGTAGTTCTCATGTGATCTTGTAGTTCTCCTGTGTTCTTGTAGTTCTCATGTGAACTTGTAGTTCTCATTATTGTAGTTCTCTTGTGATCTTGTAGTTCTCTTGTGATCTTGTAGTTCTCCTTATTGTAGTTCTCTTGTGATCTTGTAGTTCTCCTGTTATCTTGTAGTTCTCCTTTGATCTTCTAGTTCTCTTGTGATCTTGTAGTTCTCCTGTGATCTTGTAGTTCTCTGTGATCTTGTAGTTCTCATGTGATCTTGTAGTTCTCCTGTGATGTTCTTGTGATCTTGTAGTTCTCTTGTGATCTTGTAGTTCTCATGTGATCTTGTAGTTCTCTTGTGATCTTCTTGTGATCTTGTAGTTCTCTTGTTATCTTGTAGTTCTCATGTGATCTTCTAGTTCTCATGTGATCTTGTAGTTCTCCTGTGATCTTGTAGTTCTCTTGTGATCTTGTAGTTCTCCTTATTGTAGTTCTCTTGTGATCTTGTAGTTCTCTTGTGATCTTGTAGGTCTCTGTGATCTTGTAGTTCTCCTTATTGTAGTTCTCTTGTGATCTTGTAGTTCTCCTTATTGTAGTTCTCTTGTGATCTTGTAGTTCTCCTGTGATCTTGTCTTTCTCCTGTTATCTTGTAGTTCTCCTGTGATCTTGTAGTTCTCCTGTTATCTTGTAGTTCTCCTGTGATCTTGTAGTTCTCATGTGATCTTGTAGTTCTCTTGTGATCTTGTAGTTCTCCTGTGATCTTGTAGTTCTCATGTGATCTTGTAGTTCTCCTTATTGTAGTTCTCTTGTGATCTTGTAGTTCTTTTGTGATCTTGTAGTTCTCTGTGATCTTGTAGTTCTCCTGATTGTAGTTCTCTTGTGATCTTGTAGTTCTCCTTATTGTAGTTCTCTTGTGATCTTGTAGTTCTCCTGTTATCTTGTAGTTCTCCTTTGATCTTGTAGTTCTCCTGTGATATTGTAGTTCTCCTGTGATCTTGTAGTTCTCATGTGATCTTGTAGTTCTCATGTGATCTTGTAGTTCTCATGTGATCTTGTAATTCTCTTGTGATCTTCTTGTGATCTTGTAGTTCTCTTGTGATCTTGTAGTTCTCATGTGATCTTGTAGTTCTCCTGTGTTCTTGTAGTTCTCATGTGATCTTGTAGTTCTCATTATTGTCGTTCTCTTGTGATCTTCTAGTTCTCTTGTGATCTTGTAGTTCTCTGTGATCTTGTAGTTCTCCTTATTGTAGTTCTCTTGTGATCTTGTAGTTCTCCTTATTGTAGATCTCTTGTGATCTTGTAGTTCTCCTGTGATCTTGTAGTTCTCCTGTTATCTTGTAGTTCTCCTGTGATCTTGTAGTTCTCTTGTGATCTTGTAGTTCTCCTTATTGTAGTTCTCTTTTGATCTTTTAGTTCTCTTGTGATCTTGTAGTTCTCTGTGATCTTGTAGTTCTCCTTATTGTAGTTCTCTTGTGATCTTGTAGTTCTCCTTATTGTAGTTCTCCTGTGATCTTGTAGTTCTCTGTGATCTTGTAGTTCTCCTGTGATCTTGTAGTTCTTATGTGATCTTGTAGTTCTCCTTGTTGTAGTTCTCTTGTGATCTTGTAGTGCTCTTGTGATCTTGTAGTTCTCTTGTGATCTTGTAGTTCTCTTGTGATCTTGTAGTTCTCCTGTGATCTTGTAGTTCTCATGTGATCTTGTAGTTCTCCTTATTGTAGTTCTCTTGTGATCTTGTAGTTCTTTTGTGATCTTGTAGTTCTCTGTGATCTTGTAGTTCTCCTGATTGTAGTTCTCTTGTGATCTTGTAGTTCTCCTTATTGTAGTTCTCTTGTGATCTTGTAGTTCTCCTGTTATCTTGTAGTTCTCCTTTGATCTTGTAGTTCTCCTGTGATATTGTAGTTCTCCTGTGATCTTGTAGTTCTCATGTGATCTTGTAGTTCTCATGTGATCTTGTAGTTCTCATGTGATCTTGTAATTCTCTTGTGATCTTCTTGTGATCTTGTAGTTCTCTTGTGATCTTGTAGTTCTCATGTGATCTTGTAGTTCTCCTGTGTTCTTGTAGTTCTCATGTGATCTTGTAGTTCTCATTATTGTCGTTCTCTTGTGATCTTCTAGTTCTCTTGTGATCTTGTAGTTCTCTGTGATCTTGTAGTTCTCCTTATTGTAGTTCTCTTGTGATCTTGTAGTTCTCCTTATTGTAGTTCTCTTGTGATCTTGTAGTTCTCCTGTGATCTTGTAGTTCTCCTGTTATCTTGTAGTTCTCCTGTGATCTTGTAGTTCTCTTGTGATCTTGTAGTTCTCCTTATTGTAGTTCTCTTTTGATCTTTTAGTTCTCTTGTGATCTTGTAGTTCTCTGTGATCTTGTAGTTCTCCTTATTGTAGTTCTCTTGTGATCTTGTAGTTCTCCTTATTGTAGTTCTCTTGTGATCTTGTAGTTCTCCTGTTATCTTGTAGTTCTCCTTTGATCTTGAAGTTCTCTTGTGATCTTGTAGTTCTCCTGTGATCTTGTAGTTCTCTGTGATCTTGTAGTTCTCCTGTGATCTTGTAGTTCTCCTGTGATCTTGTAGTTCTCTGTGATCTTGTAGTTCTCCTGTGATCTTGTAGTTCTTATGTGATCTTGTAGTTCTCCTTGTTGTAGTTCTCTTGTGATCTTGTAGTGCTCTTGTGATCTTGTAGTTCTCTTGTGATCTTGTAGTTCTCCTTATTGTAGTTCTCTTGTGATCTTGTAGTTCTCCTGTGATCTTGTAGTTCTCTGTGATCTTGTAGTTCTCATGTGGTCTTGTAGTTCTCATGTGATCTTGTAGTTCTCATGTGATCTTGTAGTTCTCATGTGATCTTGTAGTTCTCATGTGATCTTGTAATTCTCTTGTGATCTTCTTGTGATCTTGTAGTTCTCTTGTGATCTTGTAGTTCTCATGTGATCTTGTAGTTCTCCTGTGTTCTTGTAGTTCTCATGTGATCTTGTAGTTCTCATTATTGTCGTTCTCTTGTGATCTTCTAGTTCTCTTGTGATCTTGTAGTTCTCTGTGATCTTGTAGTTCTCCTTATTGTAGTTCTCTTGTGATCTTGTAGTTCTCTTGTGATCTTGTAGTTCTCTGTGATCTTGTAGTTCTCCTTATTGTAGTTCTCTTGTGATCTTGTAGTTCTCCTTATTGTAGTTCTCTTGTGATCTTGTAGTTCTCCTGTTATCTTGTAGTTCTCCTTTGATCTTGAAGTTCTCTTGTGATCTTGTAGTTCTCCTGTGATCTTGTAGTTCTCTGTGATCTTGTAGTTCTCCTGTGATCTTGTAGTTCTCCTGTGATCTTGTAGTTCTCTGTGATCTTGTAGTTCTCCTGTGATCTTGTAGTTCTTATGTGATCTTGTAGTTCTCATTGTTGTAGTTCTCTTGTGATCTTGTAGTGCTCTTGTGATCTTGTAGTTCTCTTGTGATCTTGTAGTTCTCCTTATTGTAGTTCTCTTGTGATCTTGTAGTTCTCCTGTGATCTTGTAGTTCTCTGTGATCTTGTAGTTCTCATGTGATCTTGTAGTTCTCATGTGATCTTGTAGTTCTCATTTGATCTTGTAGTTCTCTTGTGATCTTCTTGTGATCTTGTAGTTCTCTTGTGATCTTGTAGTTATCTTGTGATCTTGTAGTTCTCTTGTGATCTTGTTGTTCTCCTGTGATCTTGTAGTTCTCCTGTTATCTTGTAGTTCTCCTGTGATCTTGTTGTTCTCCTGTTATCTTGTAGTTCTCCTGTGATCTTGTAGTTCTCATGTGATCTTGTAGTTCTCTTGTGATCTTGTAGTTCTCCTGTGATCTTGTAGTTCTCATGTGATCTTGTAGTTCTCCTTATTGTAGTTCTCTTGTGATCTTGTAGTTCTCTTGTGATCTTGTAGTTCTCTGTGATCTTGTAGTTCTCCTTATTGTAGTTCTCTTGTGATCTTGTAGTTCTCCTTATTGTAGTTCTCTTGTGATCTTGTAGTTCTCCTGTGATCTTGTAGTTCTCCTGTGATCTTGTAGTTCTCCTGTTATCTTGTAGTTCTCCTGTGATCTTGTAGTTCTCATGTGATCTTGTAGTTCTCTTGTGATCTTGTAGTTCTCCTGTGATCTTGTAGTTCTTATGTGATCTTGCAGTTCTCCTTATTGTAGTTCTCTTGTGATCTTGTAGTGCTCTTGTGATCTTGTAGTTCTCTTGTGATCTTGTAGTTCTCCTTATTGTAGTTCTCTTGTGTACTTGTAGTTCTCCTGTGATCTTGTAGTTCTCTTGTGATCTTCTTGTGATCTTGTAGTTCTCTTGTGATCTTGTAGTTATCTTGTGATCTTGTAGTTCTCTTGTGATCTTGTTGTTCTCCTGTGATCTTGTAGTTCTCCTGTTATCTTGTAGTTCTCCTGTGATCTTGTTGTTCTCCTGTTATCTTGTAGTTCTCCTGTGATCTTGTAGTTCTCATGTGATCTTGTAGTTCTCTTGTGATCTTGTAGTTCTCCTGTGATCTTGCAGTTCTCCTTATTGTAGTTCTCTTGTGATCTTGTAGTTCTCTGTGATCTTGTAGTTCTCATGTGATCTTGTAGTTCTCATGTGATCTTGTAGTTCTCATGTGATCTTGTAGTTCTCTTGTGATCTTCTTGTGATCTTGTAGTTCTCTTGTGATCTTGTAGTTATCTTGTGATCTTGTAGTTCTCTTGTGATCTTGTTGTTCTCCTGTGATCTTGTAGTTCTCCTGTTATCTTGTAGTTCTCCTGTGATCTTGTTGTTCTCCTGTTATCTTGTAGTTCTCCTGTGATCTTGTAGTTCTCATGTGATCTTGTAGTTCTCTTGTGATCTTGTAGTTCTCCTGTGATCTTGTAGTTCTCATGTGATCTTGTAGTTCTCCTTATTGTAGTTCTCTTGTGATCTTGTAGTTCTCTTGTGATCTTGTAGTTCTCTGTGATCTTGTAGTTCTCCTTATTGTAGTTCTCTTTTGATCTTGTAGTTCTCCTTATTGTAGTTCTCTTGTGATCTTGTAGTTCTCCTGTGATCTTGTAGTTCTCCTGTGATCTTGTAGTTCTCCTGTTATCTTGTATTTCTCTTGTGATCTTGTAGTTCTCATGTGATCTTGTAGTTCTCTTGTGATCTTGTAGTTGTCCTGTGATCTTGTAGTTCTTATGTGATCTTGCAGTTCTCCTTATTGTAGTTCTCTTGTGATCTTGTAGTGCTCTTGTGATCTTGTAGTTCTCTTGTGATCTTGTAGTTCTCCTTATTGTAGTTCTCTTGTGATCTTGTAGTTCTCCTGTGATCTTGTAGTTCTCTGTGATCTTGTAGTTCTCATGTGATCTTGTAGTTCTCATGTGATCTTGTAGTTCTCATGTGATCTTGTAGTTCTCTTGTGATCTTCTTGTGATCTTGTAGTTCTCTTGTGATCTTGTAGTTATCTTGTGATCTTGTAGTTCTCTTGTGATCTTGTTGTTCTCCTGTGATCTTGTAGTTCTCCTGTTATCTTGTAGTTCTCCTGTGATCTTGTTGTTCTCCTGTTATCTTGTAGTTCTCCTGTGATCTTGTAGTTCTCATGTGATCTTGTAGTTCTCTTGTGATCTTGTAGTTCTCCTGTGATCTTGCAGTTCTCCTTATTGTAGTTCTCTTGTGATCTTGTAGTTCTCCTGTTATCTTGTAGTTCTCCTGTGATCTTGTAGTTCTCATGTGATCTTGTAGTTCTCTTGTGATCTTATAGTTCTCTTGTGATCTTGTAGTTCTCCTGTTATCTTGTAGTTCTCCTGTGATCTTGTAGTTCTCATATGATCTTGTAGTTCTCTTGTGATCTTGTAGTTCTCCTGTGATCTTGTAGTTCTCATGTGATCTTGTAGTTCTCCTTATTGTAGTTCTCTTGTGATCTTGTAGTTCTCTTGTGATCTTGTAGTTCTCTGTGATCTTGTAGTTCTCCTTATTGTAGTTCTCTTGTGATCTTGTAGTTCTCCTTATTGTAGTTCTCTTGTGATCTTGTAGTTCTCCTGTGATCTTGTAGTTCTCCTGTTATCTTGTAGTTCTCCTGTGATATTGTAGTTCTCCTGTGATCTTGTAGTTCTCTGTGATCTTGTAGTTCTCATGTGATCTTGTAGTTCTCATGTGATCTTGTAGTTCTCTTGTGATCTTCTTGTGATCTTGTAGTTCTCTTGTGATCTTGTAGTTCTCATGTGATCTTGTAGTTCTCCTGTGTTCTTGTAGTTCTCATGTGAACTTGTAGTTCTCATTATTGTAGTTCTCTTGTGATCTTGTAGTTCTCTTGTGATCTTGTAGTTCTCTGTGATCTTGTAGTTCTCCTTATTGTAGTTCTCTTGTGATCTTGTAGTTCTCCTTATTGTAGTTCTCTTGTGATCTTGTAGTTCTCCTGTGATCTTGTAGTTCTCCTGTTATCTTGTAGTTCTCCTGTGATCTTGTAGTTCTCCTGTTATCTTGTAGTTCTCCTGTGATCTTGTAGTTCTCATGTGATCTTGTAGTTCTCTTGTGATCTTGTAGTTCTCCTGTGATCTTGTAGTTCTCATGTGATCTTGTAGTTCTCCTTATTGTAGTTCTCTTGTGATCTTGTAGTTCTCTTGTGATCTTGTAGTTCTCTGTGATCTTGTAGTTCTCCTTATTGTAGTTCTCTTGTGATCTTGTAGTTCTCCTTATTGTAGTTCTCTTGTGATCTTGTAGTTCTCCTGTTATCTTGTAGTTCTCCTTTGATCTTCTAGTTCTCTTGTGATCTTGTAGTTCTCCTGTGATCTTGTAGTTCTCTGTGATCTTGTAGTTCTCATGTGATCTTGTAGTTCTCCTTTGATCTTCTAGTTCTCTTGTGATCTTGTAGTTCTCCTGTGATCTTGTAGTTCTCTGTGATCTTGTAGTTCTCCTGTGATCTTGTAGTTCTCCTGTTATCTTGTAGTTCTCTTGTGATCTTGTAGTTCTCCTGTTATCTTGTAGTTCTCCTGTTATCTTGTAGTTCTCCTGTGATCTTGTAGTTCTCTTGTGATCTTGTAGTTCTCCTGTGATCTTGTAGTTCTCATGTGATCTTGTAGTTCTCTTGTGATCTTGTAGTTCTCCTGTGATCTTGTAGTTCTCCTGTGATCTTGTAGTTCTCTGTGATCTTGTAGTTCTCCTTATTGTAGTTCTCTTGTGATCTTGTAGTTCTCTTGTGATCTTGTAGTTCTCCTGTGATCTTGTAGTTCTCTGTGATCTTGTAGTTCTCATGTGATCTTGTAGTTCTCATGAGATCTTGTTGTTCTCATGTGATCTTGTAGTTCTCTTGTGATCTTCTTGTGATCTTGTAGTTCTCTTGTGATCTTGTAGTTCTCATGTGATCTTGTAGTTCTCTTGTGATCTTGTAGTTCTCCTGTGATCTTGTAGTTCTCTGTGATCTTGTAGTTCTCATGTGATCTTGTAGTTCTCCTTATTGTAGTTCTCATGTGATCTTGTAGTTCTCCTTATTGTAGTTCTCTTGTGATCTTGTAGTTCTCCTGTGATTTTGTAGTTCTCTTGTGATCTTGTAGTTCTCATGTGATCTTGTAGTTCTCCTTATTGTAGTTCTCTTGTGATCTTGTAGTTCTCTTGTGATCTTGTAGTTCTCTGTGATCTTGTAGTTCTCCTTATTGTAGTTCTCTTGTGATCTTGTAGTTCTCCTTATTGTAGTTCTCTTGTGATCTTTTAGTTCTCCTGTGATCTTGTAGTTCTCCTGTTATCTTGTAGTTCTCCTGTGATCTTGTAGTTCTCCTGTTATCTTGTAGTTCTCCTGTGATCTTGTAGTTCTCATGTGATCTTGTAGTTCTCTTGTGATCTTGTAGTTCTCCTGTGATCTTGTAGTTCTCATGTGATCTTGTAGTTCTCTTTATTGTAGTTCTCTTGTGATCTTGTAGTTCTCTTGTGATCTTGTAGTTCTCTGTGATGTTGTAGTTCTCCTTTTTGTAGTTCTCTTGTGATCTTGTAGTTCTCCTTATTGTAGTTCTCTTGTGATCTTGTAGTTCTCCTGTTATCTTGTAGTTCTCCTTTGATCTTGTAGTTCTCTTGTGATCTTGTAGTTCTCCTGTGATCTTGTAGTTCTCTGTGATCTTGTAGATCTCATGTGATCTTGTAGTTCTCATGTGATCTTGTAGTTCTCTTGTGATCTTGTAGTTCTCCTGTGATCTTGTAGTTCTCTGTGATCTTGTAGTTCTCATGTGATCTTGTAGTTCTCATGTGATCTTGTAGTTCTCATGTGTTCTTGTAGTTCTCTTGTGATCTTCTTGTGATCTTGTAGTTCTCTTGTGATCTTGTAGTTCTCATGTGATCTTGCAGTTCTCTTGTAATCTTCTTGTGATCTTGTAGTTCTCTTGTGATCTTGTAGTTCTCTTGTGATCTTGTAGTTCTCATGTGATCTTGTAGTTCTCCTGTGATCTTGTAGTTCTCATGTGATCTTGTAGTTCTCCTTATTGTAGTTCTCTTGTGATCTTGTAGTTCTCCTTATTGTAGTTCTCTTGTGATCTTGTAGTTCTCCTGTGATCTTGTAGTTCTCTGTGATCTTGTAGTTCTCATGTGATCTTGTAGTTCTCCTTATTGTAGTTTTCTTGTGATCTTGTAGTTCTCCTTATTGTAGTTCTCTTGTGATCTTGTTGTTCTCCTGTGATCTTGTAGTTCTCCTTATTGTAGTTCTCCTGTGATCTTGTAGTTCTCTTGTGATCTTGTAGTTCTCCTTATTGTAGTTCTCTTGTGATCTTGTAGTTCTCTTGTGATCTTGTAGTTCTCTGTGATCTTGTAGTTCTCCTTATTGTAGTTCTCTTGTGATCTTGTAGTTCTCCTTATTGTAGTTCTCTTGTGATCTTGTTGTTCTCCTGTGATCTTGTAGTTCTCCTTATTGTAGTTCTCCTGTGATCTTGTAGTTCTCTTGTGATCTTGTAGTTCTCCTTGTTGTAGTTCTCTTGTGATCTTGTAGTGCTCTTGTGATCTTGTAGTTCTCTTGTGATCTTGTAGTTCTCCTTATTGTAGTTCTCTTGTGATCTTGTAGTTCTCCTGTGATCTTGTAGTTCTCTGTGATCTTGTAGTTCTCATGTGATCTTGTAGTTCTCATGTGATCTTGTAGTTCTCATGTGATCTTGTAGTTCTCTTGTGATCTTCTTGTGATCTTGTAGTTCTCTTGTGATCTTGTAGTTATCTTGTGATCTTGTAGTTCTCTTGTGATCTTGTTGTTCTCCTGTGATCTTGTAGTTCTCCTGTTATCTTGTAGTTCTCCTGTGATCTTGTTGTTCTCCTGTTATCTTGTAGTTCTCCTGGGATCTTGTAGTTCTCATGTGATCTTGTAGTTCTCTTGTGATCTTGTAGTTCTCCTGTGATCTTGTAGTTCTCATGTGATCTTGTAGTTCTCCTTATTGTAGTTCTCTTGTGATCTTGTAGTTCTCTTGTGATCTTGTAGTTCTCTGTGATCTTGTAGTTCTCCTTATTGTAGTTCTCTTGTGATCTTGTAGTTCTCCTTATTGTAGTTCTCTTGTGATCTTGTAGTTCTCCTGTGATCTTGTAGTTCTCCTGTGATCTTGTAGTTCTCCTGTTATCTTGTAGTTCTCCTGTGATCTTGTAGTTCTCATGTGATCTTGTAGTTCTCTTGTGATCTTGTAGTTCTCCTGTGATCTTGTAGTTCTCCTTGTTGTAGTTCTCTTGTGATCTTGTAGTGCTCTTGTGATCTTGTAGTTCTCTTGTGATCTTGTAGTTCTCCTTATTGTAGTTCTCTTGTGATCTTGTAGTTCTCCTGTGATCTTGTAGTTCTCTGTGATCTTGTAGTTCTCATGTGATCTTGTAGTTCTCATGTGATCTTGTAGTTCTCATGTGATCTTGTAGTTCTCTTGTGATCTTCTTGTGATCTTGTAGTTCTCTTGTGATCTTGTAGTTATCTTGTGATCTTGTAGTTCTCTTGTGATCTTGTTGTTCTCCTGTGATCTTGTAGTTCTCCTGTTATCTTGTAGTTCTCCTGTGATCTTGTTGTTCTCCTGTTATCTTGTAGTTCTCCTGTGATCTTGTAGTTCTCATGTGATCTTGTAGTTCTCTTGTGATCTTGTAGTTCTCCTGTGATCTTGCAGTTCTCCTTATTGTAGTTCTCTTGTGATCTTGTAGTTCTCTGTGATCTTGTAGTTCTCATATGATCTTGTAGTTCTCATGTGATCTTGTAGTTCTCATGTGATCTTGTAGTTCTCTTGTGATCTTCTTGTGATCTTGTAGTTCTCTTGTGATCTTGTAGTTATCTTGTGATCTTGTAGTTCTCTTGTGATCTTGTTGTTCTCCTGTGATCTTGTAGTTCTCCTCTTATCTTGTAGTTCTCCTGTGATCTTGTTGTTCTCCTGTTATCTTGTAGTTCTCCTGTGATCTTGTAGTTCTCATGTGATCTTGTAGTTCTCTTGTGATCTTGTAGTTCTCCTGTGATCTTGTAGTTCTCATGTGATCTTGTAGTTCTCCTTATTGTAGTTCTCTTGTGATCTTGTAGTTCTCTTGTGATCTTGTAGTTCTCTGTGATCTTGTAGTTCTCCTTATTGTAGTTCTCTTGTGATCTTGTAGTTCTCCTTATTGTAGTTCTCTTGTGATCTTGTAGTTCTCCTGTGATCTTGTAGTTCTCCTGTTATCTTGTATTTCTCCTGTGATCTTGTAGTTCTCATGTGATCTTGTAGTTCTCTTGTGATCTTGTAGTTCTCCTGTGATCTTGTAGTTCTTATGTGATCTTGCAGTTCTCCTTATTGTAGTTCTCTTGTGATCTTGTAGTGCTCTTGTGATCTTGTAGTTCTCTTGTGATCTTGTAGTTCTCCTTATTGTAGTTCTCTTGTGATCTTGTAGTTCTCCTGTGATCTTGTAGTTCTCTGTGATCTTGTAGTTCTCATGTGATCTTGTAGTTCTCATGTGATCTTGTAGTTCTCATGTGATCTTGTAGTTCTCTTGTGATCTTCTTGTGATCTTGTAGTTCTCTTGTGATCTTGTAGTTATCTTGTGATCTTGTAGTTCTCTTGTGATCTTGTTGTTCTCCTGTGATCTTGTAGTTCTCCTGTTATCTTGTAGTTCTCCTGTGATCTTGTTGTTCTCCTGTTATCTTGTAGTTCTCCTGTGATCTTGTAGTTCTCATGTGATCTTGTAGTTCTCTTGTGATCTTGTAGTTCTCCTGTGATCTTGCAGTTCTCCTTATTGTAGTTCTCTTGTGATCTTGTAGTTCTCCTGTTATCTTGTAGTTCTCCTGTGATCTTGTAGTTCTCATGTGATCTTGTAGTTCTCTTGTGATCTTATAGTTCTCTTGTGATCTTGTAGTTCTCCTGTTATCTTGTAGTTCTCCTGTGATCTTGTAGTTCTCATGTGATCTTGTAGTTCTCTTGTGATCTTGTAGTTCTCCTGTGATCTTGTAGTTCTCATGTGATCTTGTAGTTCTCCTTATTGTAGTTCTCTTGTGATCTTGTAGTTCTCTTGTGATCTTGTAGTTCTCTGTGATCTTGTAGTTCTCCTTATTGTAGTTCTCTTGTGATCTTGTAGTTCTCCTTATTGTAGTTCTCTTGTGATCTTGTAGTTCTCCTGTGATCTTGTAGTTCTCCTGTTATCTTGTAGTTCTCCTGTGATATTGTAGTTCTCCTGTGATCTTGTAGTTCTCTGTGATCTTGTAGTTCTCATGTGATCTTGTAGTTCTCATGTGATCTTGTAGTTCTCTTGTGATCTTCTTGTGATCTTGTAGTTCTCTTGTGATCTTGTAGTTCTCATGTGATCTTGTAGTTCTCCTGTGTTCTTGTAGTTCTCATGTGAACTTGTAGTTCTCATTATTGTAGTTCTCTTGTGATCTTGTAGTTCTCTTGTGATCTTGTAGTTCTCTGTGATCTTGTAGTTCTCCTTATTGTAGTTCTCTTGTGATCTTGTAGTTCTCCTTATTGTAGTTCTCTTGTGATCTTGTAGTTCTCCTGTGATCTTGTAGTTCTCCTGTTATCTTGTAGTTCTCCTGTGATCTTGTAGTTCTCCTGTTATCTTGTAGTTCTCCTGTGATCTTGTAGTTCTCATGTGATCTTGTAGTTCTCTTGTGATCTTGTAGTTCTCCTGTGATCTTGTAGTTCTCATGTGATCTTGTAGTTCTCCTTATTGTAGTTCTCTTGTGATCTTGTAGTTCTCTTGTGATCTTGTAGTTCTCTGTGATCTTGTAGTTCTCCTTATTGTAGTTCTCTTGTGATCTTGTAGTTCTCCTTATTGTAGTTCTCTTGTGATCTTGTAGTTCTCCTGTTATCTTGTAGTTCTCCTTTGATCTTCTAGTTCTCTTGTGATCTTGTAGTTCTCCTGTGATCTTGTAGTTCTCTGTGATCTTGTAGTTCTCATGTGATCTTGTAGTTCTCCTTTGATCTTCTAGTTCTCTTGTGATCTTGTAGTTCTCCTGTGATCTTGTAGTTCTCTGTGATCTTGTAGTTCTCCTGTGATCTTGTAGTTCTCCTGTTATCTTGTAGTTCTCTTGTGATCTTGTAGTTCTCCTGTTATCTTGTAGTTCTCCTGTTATCTTGTAGTTCTCCTGTGATCTTGTAGTTCTCTTGTGATCTTGTAGTTCTCCTGTGATCTTGTAGTTCTCATGTGATCTTGTAGTTCTCTTGTGATCTTGTAGTTCTCCTGTGATCTTGTAGTTCTCCTGTGATCTTGTAGTTCTCTGTGATCTTGTAGTTCTCCTTATTGTAGTTCTCTTGTGATCTTGTAGTTCTCTTGTGATCTTGTAGTTCTCCTGTGATCTTGTAGTTCTCTGTGATCTTGTAGTTCTCATGTGATCTTGTAGTTCTCATGAGATCTTGTTGTTCTCATGTGATCTTGTAGTTCTCTTGTGATCTTCTTGTGATCTTGTAGTTCTCTTGTGATCTTGTAGTTCTCATGTGATCTTGTAGTTCTCTTGTGATCTTGTAGTTCTCCTGTGATCTTGTAGTTCTCTGTGATCTTGTAGTTCTCATGTGATCTTGTAGTTCTCCTTATTGTAGTTCTCATGTGATCTTGTAGTTCTCCTTATTGTAGTTCTCTTGTGATCTTGTAGTTCTCCTGTGATTTTGTAGTTCTCTTGTGATCTTGTAGTTCTTATGTGATCTTGTAGTTCTCCTGTTATCTTGTAGTTCTCCTTTGATCTTGTAGTTCTCTTGTGATCTTGTAGTTCTCCTGTGATCTTGTAGTTCTCTGTGATCTTGTAGTTCTCATGTGATCTTGTAGTTCTCATGTGATCTTGTAGTTCTCTTGTGATCTTGTAGTTCTCCTGTGATCTTGTAGTTCTCCTGTGATCTTGTAGTTCTCTGTGATCTTGTAGTTCTCCTTATTGTAGTTCTCTTGTGATCTTGTAGTTCTCTTGTGATCTTGTAGTTCTCCTGTGATCTTGTAGTTCTCTGTGATCTTGTAGTTCTCATGTGATCTTGTAGTTCTCATGAGATCTTGTTGTTCTCATGTGATCTTGTAGTTCTCTTGTGATCTTCTTGTGATCTTGTAGTTCTCTGTGATGTTGTAGTTCTCCTTTTTGTAGTTCTCTTGTGATCTTGTAGTTCTCCTTATTGTAGTTCTCTTGTGATCTTGTAGTTCTCCTGTTATCTTGTAGTTCTCCTTTGATCTTGTAGTTCTCTTGTGATCTTGTAGTTCTCCTGTGATCTTGTAGTTCTCTGTGATCTTGTAGATCTCATGTGATCTTGTAGTTCTCATGTGATCTTGTAGTTCTCTTGTGATCTTGTAGTTCTCCTGTGATCTTGTAGTTCTCTGTGATCTTGTAGTTCTCATGTGATCTTGTAGTTCTCATGTGATCTTGTAGTTCTCATGTGTTCTTGTAGTTCTCTTGTGATCTTCTTGTGATCTTGTAGTTCTCTTGTGATCTTGTAGTTCTCATGTGATCTTGCAGTTCTCTTGTAATCTTCTTGTGATCTTGTAGTTCTCTTGTGATCTTGTAGTTCTCTTGTGATCTTGTAGTTCTCATGTGATCTTGTAGTTCTCCTGTGATCTTGTAGTTCTCATGTGATCTTGTAGTTCTCCTTATTGTAGTTCTCTTGTGATCTTGTAGTTCTCCTTATTGTAGTTCTCTTGTGATCTTGTAGTTCTCCTGTGATCTTGTAGTTCTCTGTGATCTTGTAGTTCTCATGTGATCTTGTAGTTCTCCTTATTGTAGTTTTCTTGTGATCTTGTAGTTCTCCTTATTGTAGTTCTCTTGTGATCTTGTTGTTCTCCTGTGATCTTGTAGTTCTCCTTATTGTAGTTCTCCTGTGATCTTGTAGTTCTCTTGTGATCTTGTAGTTCTCCTTATTGTAGTTCTCTTGTGATCTTGTAGTTCTCTTGTGATCTTGTAGTTCTCTGTGATCTTGTAGTTCTCCTTATTGTAGTTCTCTTGTGATCTTGTAGTTCTCCTTATTGTAGTTCTCTTGTGATCTTGTTGTTCTCCTGTGATCTTGTAGTTCTCCTTATTGTAGTTCTCCTGTGATCTTGTAGTTCTCTTGTGATCTTGTAGTTCTCCTTATTGTAGTTCTCTTGTGATCTTGTAGTTCTCTTGTGATCTTGTAGTTCTCTTGTGATCTTGTAGTTCTCCTTATTGTAGTTCTCTTGTGATCTTGTAGTTCTCATGTGATCTTGTAGTTCTCCTGTGATCTTGTAGTTCTCATGTGATCTTGTAGTTCTCCTTATTGTAGTTCTCTTGTGATCTTGTAGTTCTCTTGTGATCTTGTAGTTCTCTGTGGTCTTGTAGTTCTCCTTATTGTAGTTCTCTTGTGATCTTGTAGTTCTCCTTATTGTAGTTCTCTTGTGATCTTATAGTTCTCTTGTGATCTTGTAGTTCTCCTGTTATCTTGTAGTTCTCCTGTGATCTTGTAGTTCTCATGTGATCTTGTAGTTCTCTTGTGATCTTGTAGTTCTCCTGTGATCTTGTAGTTCTCATGTGATCTTGTAGTTCTCCTTATTGTAGTTCTCTTGTGATCTTGTAGTTCTCTTGTGATCTTGTAGTTCTCTGTGATCTTGTAGTTCTCCTTATTGTAGTTCTCTTGTGATCTTGTAGTTCTCCTTATTGTAGTTCTCTTGTGATCTTGTAGTTCTCCTGTGATCTTGTAGTTCTCCTGTTATCTTGTAGTTCTCCTGTGATATTGTAGTTCTCCTGTGATCTTGTAGTTCTCTGTGATCTTGTAGTTCTCATGTGATCTTGTAGTTCTCATGTGATCTTGTAGTTCTCTTGTGATCTTCTTGTGATCTTGTAGTTCTCTTGTGATCTTGTAGTTCTCATGTGATCTTGTAGTTCTCCTGTGTTCTTGTAGTTCTCATGTGAACTTGTAGTTCTCATTATTGTAGTTCTCTTGTGATCTTGTAGTTCTCTTGTGATCTTGTAGTTCTCTGTGATCTTGTAGTTCTCCTTATTGTAGTTCTCTTGTGATCTTGTAGTTCTCCTTATTGTAGTTCTCTTGTGATCTTGTAGTTCTCCTGTGATCTTGTAGTTCTCCTGTTATCTTGTAGTTCTCCTGTGATCTTGTAGTTCTCCTGTTATCTTGTAGTTCTCCTGTGATCTTGTAGTTCTCATGTGATCTTGTAGTTCTCTTGTGATCTTGTAGTTCTCCTGTGATCTTGTAGTTCTCATGTGATCTTGTAGTTCTCCTTATTGTAGTTCTCTTGTGATCTTGTAGTTCTCTTGTGATCTTGTAGTTCTCTGTGATCTTGTAGTTCTCCTTATTGTAGTTCTCTTGTGATCTTGTAGTTCTCCTTATTGTAGTTCTCTTGTGATCTTGTAGTTCTCCTGTTATCTTGTAGTTCTCCTTTGATCTTCTAGTTCTCTTGTGATCTTGTAGTTCTCCTGTGATCTTGTAGTTCTCTGTGATCTTGTAGTTCTCCTGTGATCTTGTAGTTCTCTGTGATCTTGTAGTTCTCCTGTGATCTTGTAGTTCTCCTGTTATCTTGTAGTTCTCTTGTGATCTTGTAGTTCTCCTGTTATCTTGTAGTTCTCCTGTTATCTTGTAGTTCTCCTGTGATCTTGTAGTTCTCTTGTGATCTTGTAGTTCTCCTGTGATCTTGTAGTTCTCATGTGATCTTGTAGTTCTCTTGTGATCTTGTAGTTCTCCTGTGATCTTGTAGTTCTCCTGTGATCTTGTAGTTCTCTGTGATCTTGTAGTTCTCCTTATTGTAGTTCTCTTGTGATCTTGTAGTTCTCTTGTGATCTTGTAGTTCTCCTGTGATCTTGTAGTTCTCTGTGATCTTGTAGTTCTCATGTGATCTTGTAGTTCTCATGAGATCTTGTTGTTCTCATGTGATCTTGTAGTTCTCTTGTGATCTTCTTGTGATCTTGTAGTTCTCTTGTGATCTTGTAGTTCTCATGTGATCTTGTAGTTCTCTTGTGATCTTGTAGTTCTCCTGTGATCTTGTAGTTCTCTGTGATCTTGTAGTTCTCATGTGATCTTGTAGTTCTCCTTATTGTAGTTCTCATGTGATCTTGTAGTTCTCCTTATTGTAGTTCTCTTGTGATCTTGTAGTTCTCCTGTGATTTTGTAGTTCTCTTGTGATCTTGTAGTTCTTATGTGATCTTGTAGTTCTCCTGTTATCTTGTAGTTCTCCTTTGATCTTGTAGTTCTCTTGTGATCTTGTAGTTCTCCTGTGATCTTGTAGTTCTCTGTGATCTTGTAGTTCTCATGTGATCTTGTAGTTCTCATGTGATCTTGTAGTTCTCTTGTGATCTTGTAGTTCTCCTGTGATCTTGTAGTTCTCCTGTGATCTTGTAGTTCTCTGTGATCTTGTAGTTCTCCTTATTGTAGTTCTCTTGTGATCTTGTAGTTCTCTTGTGATCTTGTAGTTCTCCTGTGATCTTGTAGTTCTCTGTGATCTTGTAGTTCTCATGTGATCTTGTAGTTCTCATGAGATCTTGTTGTTCTCATGTGATCTTGTAGTTCTCTTGTGATCTTCTTGTGATCTTGTAGTTCTCTGTGATGTTGTAGTTCTCCTTTTTGTAGTTCTCTTGTGATCTTGTAGTTCTCCTTATTGTAGTTCTCTTGTGATCTTGTAGTTCTCCTGTTATCTTGTAGTTCTCCTTTGATCTTGTAGTTCTCTTGTGATCTTGTAGTTCTCCTGTGATCTTGTAGTTCTCTGTGATCTTGTAGATCTCATGTGATCTTGTAGTTCTCATGTGATCTTGTAGTTCTCTTGTGATCTTGTAGTTCTCCTGTGATCTTGTAGTTCTCTGTGATCTTGTAGTTCTCATGTGATCTTGTAGTTCTCATGTGATCTTGTAGTTCTCATGTGTTCTTGTAGTTCTCTTGTGATCTTCTTGTGATCTTGTAGTTCTCTTGTGATCTTGTAGTTCTCATGTGATCTTGCAGTTCTCTTGTAATCTTCTTGTGATCTTGTAGTTCTCTTGTGATCTTGTAGTTCTCTTGTGATCTTGTAGTTCTCATGTGATCTTGTAGTTCTCCTGTGATCTTGTAGTTCTCATGTGATCTTGTAGTTCTCCTTATTGTAGTTCTCTTGTGATCTTGTAGTTCTCCTTATTGTAGTTCTCTTGTGATCTTGTAGTTCTCCTGTGATCTTGTAGTTCTCTGTGATCTTGTAGTTCTCATGTGATCTTGTAGTTCTCCTTATTGTAGTTTTCTTGTGATCTTGTAGTTCTCCTTATTGTAGTTCTCTTGTGATCTTGTTGTTCTCCTGTGATCTTGTAGTTCTCCTTATTGTAGTTCTCCTGTGATCTTGTAGTTCTCTTGTGATCTTGTAGTTCTCCTTATTGTAGTTCTCTTGTGATCTTGTAGTTCTCTTGTGATCTTGTAGTTCTCTGTGATCTTGTAGTTCTCCTTATTGTAGTTCTCTTGTGATCTTGTAGTTCTCCTTATTGTAGTTCTCTTGTGATCTTGTTGTTCTCCTGTGATCTTGTAGTTCTCCTTATTGTAGTTCTCCTGTAATCTTGTAGTTCTCTTGTGATCTTGTAGTTCTCCTTATTGTAGTTCTCTTGTGATCTTGTAGTTCTCTTGTGATCTTGTAGTTCTCTTGTGATCTTGTAGTTCTCCTTATTGTAGTTCTCTTGTGATCTTGTAGTTCTCATGTGATCTTGTAGTTCTCCTGTGATCTTGTAGTTCTCATGTGATCTTGTAGTTCTCCTTATTGTAGTTCTCTTGTGATCTTGTAGTTCTCTTGTGATCTTGTAGTTCTCTGTGGTCTTGTAGTTCTCCTTATTGTAGTTCTCTTGTGATCTTGTAGTTCTCCTTATTGTAGTTCTCTTGTGATCTTGTAGTTCTCCTGTGATCTTGTAGTTCTCCTGTTATCTTGTAGTTCTCTTGTGATCTTGTAGTTCTCCTGTTATCTTGTAGTTCTCCTGTTATCTTGTAGTTCTCCTGTGATCTTGTAGTTCTCTTGTGATCTTGTAGTTCTCCTGTGATCTTGTAGTTCTCATGTGATCTTGTAGTTCTCTTGTGATCTTGTAGTTCTCTGTGATCTTGTAGTTCTCCTTATTGTAGTTCTCTTGTGATCTTGTAGTTCTCCTTATTGTAGTTCTCTTGTGATCTTGTAGTTCTCCTTTTATCTTGTAGTTCTCCTTTGATCTTGTAGTTCTCTTGTGATCTTGTAGTTCTCCTGTGATCTTGTAGTTCTCTGTGATCTTGTAGTTCTCATGTGATCTTGTAGTTCTCATGTGATCTTGTAGTTCTCATGTGATCTTGTAGTTCTCTTGTGATCTTCTTGTGATCTTGTAGTTCTCTTGTGATCTTGTAGTTCTCATGTGATCTTGTAGTTCTCTTGTGATCTTCTTGTGATCTTGTAGTTCTCTTGTGATCTTGTAGTTCTCATGTGATCTTGTAGTTCTCCTGTGATCTTGTAGTTCTCATGTGATCTTGTAGTTCTCCTTATAGTAGTTCTCTTGTGATCTTGTAGTTCTCTTGTGATCTTGTAGTTCTCTTGTGATCTTGTAGTTCTCCTTATTGTTGTTCTCTTGTGATCTTGTAGTTCTCCTTATTGTAGTTCTCTTGTGATCTTGTAGTTCTCCTGTGATCTTGTAGTTCTCCTGTGATCTTGTAGTTCTCCTGTTATCTTGTAGTTCTCCTGTGATCTTGTAGTTCTCCTGTGATCTTGTAGTTCTCATGTGATCTTGTAGTTCTCTTGTGATCTTGTAGTTCTCCTGTGATCTTGTAGTTCTCATGTGATCTTGTAGTTTTGCTTATTGTAGTTCACTTGTGATCTTGTAGTTCTCTTGTGATATTGTAGTTCTCTATGATCTTGTAGTTCTCTTGTGATCTTGTAGTTCTCCTGTGATCTTGTATTCTCATGTGATCTTGTAGTTCTCCTTATTGTAGTTCTCTTGTGATCTTGTAGTTCTCTTGTGATCTTGTAGTTCTCTATGATCTTGTAGTTCTCCTTATTGTAGTTCTGTTTTGATCTTGTAGTTCTCCTTATTGTAGTTCTCTTGTGATCTTGTAGTTCTCCTGTTATCTTGTAGTTCTCCTTTGATCTTGTAGTTCTCTTGTGATCTTGTAGTTCTCCTGTGATCTTGTAGTTCTCTGTGATCTTGTAGTTCTCATGTGATCTTGTAGTTCTCATGTGATCTTGTAGTTCTCATGTGATCTTGTAGTTCTCATGTGATCTTGTAGTTCTCTTGTGATCTTCTTGTGATCTTGTAGTTCTCTTGTGATCTTGTAGTTCTCTTGTGATCTTGTAGTTCTCATGTGATCTTGTAGTTCTCCTTATTGTAGTTCTCTTGTGATCTTGTAGTTCTCTTGTGATCTTGTAGTTCTCTGTGATCTTGTAGTTCTCCTTATTGTAGTTCTCTTGTGATCTTGTAGTTCTCCTTATTGTAGTTCTCTTGTGATCTTGTAGTTCTCCTGTGATCTTGTAGTTCTCCTGTTATCTTGTAGTTCTCCTTTGATCTTTTAGTTCTCCTGTTATCTTGTAGTTCTCCTGTGATCTTGTAGTTCTCATGTGATCTTGTAGTTCTCTTGTGATCTTGTAGTTCTCCTGTGATCTTGTAGTTCTCATGTGATCTTGTAGTTCTCCTTATTGTAGTTCTCTTGTGATCTTGTAGTTCTCTTGTGATCTTGTAGTTCTCTGTGATCTTGTAGTTCTCCTTAGTGTTGTTCTCTTGTGATCTTGTAGTTCTCCTTATTGTAGTTCTCTTGTGATCTTGTAGTTCTCCTGTGATCTTGTAGTTCTCCTGTTATCTTGTAGTTCTCCTGTGATCTTGTAGTTCTCCTGTTATCTTGTAGTTCTCATGTGATCTTGTAGTTCTCCTTATTGTAGTTGTCTTGTGATCTTGTAGTTCTCTTGTGATCTTGTAGTTCTCTGTGATCTTGTAGTTCTCCTTATTGTAGTTCTCTTGTGATCTTGTAGTTCTCTTGTGATCTTGTAGTTCTCTGTGATGTTGTAGTTCTCCTTATTGTAGTTCTCTTGTGATCTTGTAGTTCTCCTTATTGTAGTTCTCTTGTGATCTTATAGTTCTCCTGTTATCTTGTAGTTCTCCTTTGATCTTGTAGTTCTCTTGTGATCTTGTAGTTCTCCTGTGATCTTGTAGTTCTCTGTGATGTTGTAGTTCTCATGTGATCTTGTAGTTCTCTTGTGATCTTGTAGTTCTCCTGTGATCTTGTAGTTCTCCTGTGATCTTGTAGTTCTCTGTGATCTTGTAGTTCTCCTTATTGTAGTTCTCTTGTGATCTTGTACTTCTCTTGTGATCTTGTAGTTCTCCTGTGATCTTGTAGTTCTCTGTGATCTTGTAGTTCTCATGTGATCTTGTAGTTCTCATGGGATCTTGTACTTCTCTTGTGATCTTCTTGTGATCTTGTAGTTCTCTTGTGATCTTGTAGTTCTCATGTGATCTTGTACTTCTCTTGTGATCTTCTTGTGATCTTGTAGTTCTCCTGTGATCTTGTAGTTCTCATGTGATCTTGTAGTTCTCTTGTGATCTTGTAGTTCTCCTGTGATCTTGTAGTTCTCCTGTGATCTTGTAGTTCTCTGTGATCTTGTAGTTCTCCTTATTGTAGTTCTCTTGTGATCTTGTAGTTCTCTTGTGATCTTGTAGTTCTCCTGTGATCTTGTAGTTCTCTGTGATCTTGTAGTTCTCATGTGATCTTGTAGTTCTCCTTATTGTAGTTCTCATGTGATCTTGTAGTTCTCCTTATTGTAGTTCTCTTGTGATCTTGTAGTTCTCCTGTGATTTTGTAGTTCTCCTGTGATCTTGTAGTTCTCATGTGATCTTGTAGTTCTCCTTATTGTAGTTCTCTTGTGATCTTGTAGTTCTCTTGTGATCTTGTAGTTCTCTGTGATCTTGTAGTTCTCCTTATTGTAGTTCTCTTGTGATCTTGTAGTTCTCCTTATTGTAGTTCTCTTGTGATCTTTTAGTTCTCCTGTGATCTTGTAGTTCTCCTGTTATCTTGTAGTTCTCCTGTGATCTTGTAGTTCTCCTGTTATCTTGTAGTTCTCCTGTGATCTTGTAGTTCTCATGTGATCTTGTAGTTCTCTTGTGATCTTGTAGTTCTCCTGTGATCTTGTAGTTCTCATGTGATCTTGTAGTTCTCTTTATTGTAGTTCTCTTGTGATCTTGTAGTTCTCTTGTGATCTTGTAGTTCTCTGTGATGTTGTAGTTCTCCTTATTGTAGTTCTCTTGTGATCTTGTAGTTCTCCTTATTGTAGTTCTCTTGTGATCTTGTAGTTCTCCTGTTATCTTGTAGTTCTCCTTTGATCTTGTAGTTCTCTTGTGATCTTGTAGTTCTCCTGTGATCTTGTAGTTCTCTGTGATCTTGTAGTTCTCATGTGATCTTGTAGTTCTCATGTGATCTTGTAGTTCTCTTGTGATCTTGTAGTTCTCCTGTGATCTTGTAGTTCTCTGTGATCTTGTAGTTCTCATGTGATCTTGTAGTTCTCATGTGATCTTGCAGTTCTCTTGTAATCTTCTTGTGATCTTGTAGTTCTCTTGTGATCTTGTAGTTCTCTTGTGATCTTGTAGTTCTCATGTGATCTTGTAGTTCTCCTGTGATCTTGTAGTTCTCATGTGATCTTGTAGTTCTCCTTATTGTAGTTCTCTTGTGATCTTGTAGTTCTCTTGTGATCTTGTAGTTCTCTGTGGTCTTGTAGTTCTCCTTATTGTAGTTCTCTTGTGATCTTGTAGTTCTCCTTATTGTAGTTCTCTTGTGATCTTGTAGTTCTCCTTTGATCTTGTAGTTCTCCTGTTATCTTGTAGTTCTCTTGTGATCTTGTAGTTCTCCTGTGATCTTGTAGTTCTCCTGTTATCTTGTAGTTCTCCTGTGATCTTGTAGTTCTCTTGTGATCTTGTAGTTCTCCTGTGATCTTGTAGTTCTCATGTGATCTTGTAGTTCTCATGTGATCTTGTAGTTCTCTTTATTGTAGTTCTCTTGTGATCTTGTAGTTCTCTTGTGATCTTGTAGTTCTCTGTGATGTTGTAGTTCTCCTTATTGTAGTTCTCTTGTGATCTTGTAGTTCTCCTTATTGTAGTTCTCTTGTGATCTTGTAGTTCTCCTGTTATCTTGTAGTTCTCCTTTGATCTTGTAGTTCTCTTGTGATCTTGTAGTTCTCCTGTGATCTTGTAGTTCTCTGTGATCTTGTAGTTCTCATGTGATCTTGTAGTTCTCATGTGATCTTGTAGTTCTCTTGTGATCTTGTAGTTCTCCTGTGATCTTGTAGTTCTCTGTGATCTTGTAGTTCTCATGTGATCTTGTAGTTCTCATGTGATCTTGCAGTTCTCTTGTAATCTTCTTGTGATCTTGTAGTTCTCTTGTGATCTTGTAGTTCTCTTGTGATCTTGTAGTTCTCATGTGATCTTGTAGTTCTCCTGTGATCTTGTAGTTCTCATGTGATCTTGTAGTTCTCCTTATTGTAGTTCTCTTGTGATCTTGTAGTTCTCTTGTGATCTTGTAGTTCTCTGTGGTCTTGTAGTTCTCCTTATTGTAGTTCTCTTGTGATCTTGTAGTTCTCCTTATTGTAGTTCTCTTGTGATCTTGTAGTTCTCCTTTGATCTTGTAGTTCTCCTGTTATCTTGTAGTTCTCTTGTGATCTTGTAGTTCTCCTGTGATCTTGTAGTTCTCCTGTTATCTTGTAGTTCTCCTGTGATCTTGTAGTTCTCTTGTGATCTTGTAGTTCTCCTGTGATCTTGTAGTTCTCATGTGATCTTGTAGTTCTCTTGTGATCTTGTAGTTCTCCTGTGATCTTGTAGTTCTCCTGTGATCTTGTAGTTCTCTGTGATCTTGTAGTTCTCCTTATTGTAGTTCTCTTGTGATCTTGTAGTTCTCTTGTGATCTTGTAGTTCTCCTGTGATCTTGTAGTTCTCTGTGATCTTGTAGTTCTCCTTATTGTAGTTCTCTTGTGATCTTGTAGTTCTCTTGTGATCTTGTAGTTCTCCTGTGATCTTGTAGTTCTCTGTGATCTTGTAGTTCTCATGTGATCTTGTAGTTCTCATGTGATCTTGTAGTTCTCATGTGATCTTGTAGTTCTCTTGTGATCTTCTTGTGATCTTGTAGTTCTCTTGTGATCTTGTAGTTCTCATGTGATCTTGTAGTTCTCTTGTGATCTTGTAGTTCTCCTGTGATCTTGTAGTTCTCTGTGATCTTGTAGTTCTCATGTGATCTTGTAGTTCTCCTTATTGTAGTTCTCATGTGATGTTGTAGTTCTCCTTATTGTAGTTCTCTTGTGATCTTGTAGTTCTCCTGTGATTTTGTTGTTCTCCTGTGATCTTGTAGTTCTCATGTGATCTTGTAGTTCTCCTTATTGTAGTTCTCTTGTGATCTTGTAGTTCTCTTGTGATCTTGTAGTTCTCTGTGATCTTGTAGTTCTCCTTATTGTAGTTCTCTTGTGATCTTGTAGTTCTCCTTATTGTAGTTCTCTTGTGATCTTTTAGTTCTCCTGTGATCTTGTAGTTCTCCTGTTATCTTGTAGTTCTCCTGTGATCTTGTAGTTCTCCTGTTATCTTGTAGTTCTCCTGTGATCTTGTAGTTCTCATGTGATCTTGTAGTTCTCCTGTGATCTTGTAGTTCTCATGTGATCTTGTAGTTCTCTTTATTGTAGTTCTCTTGTGATCTTGTAGTTCTCTTGTTATCTTGTAGTTCTCTGTGATGTTGTAGTTCTCCTTATTATAGTTCTCTTGTGATCTTGTAGTTCTCCTTAATGTAGTTCTCTTGTGATCTTGTAGTTCTCCTGTTATCTTGTAGTTCTCCTTTGATCTTGTAGTTCTCTTGTGATCTTGTAGTTCTCCTGTGATCTTGTAGTTCTCTATGATCTTGTAGTTCTCATGTAATCTTGTAGTTCTCATGTGATCTTGTAGTTCTCTTGTGATCTTGTAGTTCTCCTGTGATCTTGTAATTCTCTGTGATCTTGTAGTTCTCATGTGATCTTGTAGTTCTCATGTGATCTTGTAGTTCTCATGTGTTCTTGTAGTTCTCTTGTGATCTTCTTGTGATCTTGTAGTTCTCTTGTGATCTTGTAGTTCTCATGTGATCTTGCAGTTCTCTTGTAATCTTCTTGTGATCTTGTAGTTCTCTTGTGATCTTGTAGTTCTCTTGTGATCTTGTAGTTCTCATGTGATCTTGTAGTTCTCCTGTGATCTTGTAGTTCTCATGTGATCTTGTAGTTCTCCTTATTGTAGTTCTCTTGTGATCTTGTAGTTCTCTTGTGATCTTGTAGTTCTCTGTGGTCTTGTAGTTCTCCTTATTGTAGTTCTCTTGTGATCTTGTAGTTCTCCTTATTGTAGTTCTCTTGTGATCTTGTAGTTCTCCTGTGATCTTGTAGTTCTCCTGTTATCTTGTAGTTCTCTTGTGATCTTGTAGTTCTCCTGTTATCTTGTAGTTATCCTGTTATCTTGTAGTTCTCCTGTGATCTTGTAGTTCTCTTGTGATCTTGTAGTTCTCCTGTGATCTTGTAGTTCTCATGTGATCTTGTAGTTCTCTTGTGATCTTGTAGTTCTCCTGTGATCTTGTAGTTCTCCTGTGATCTTGTAGTTCTCTGTGATCTTGTAGTTCTCCTTATTGTAGTTCTCTTGTGATCTTGTACTTCTCTTCTGATCTTGTAGTTCTCCTGTGATCTTGTAGTTCTCTGTGATCTTGTAGTTCTCATGTGATCTTGTAGTTCTCATGTGATATTGTAGTTCTCATGTGATCTTGTAGTTCTCTTGTGATCTTCTTGTGATCTTGTAGTTCTCTTGTGATCTTGTAGTTCTCATGTGATCTTGTAGTTCTCTTGTGATCTTCTTGTGATCTTGTAGTTCTCTTGTGATCTTGTAGTTCTCATGTGATCTTGTAGTTCTCCTGTGATCTTGTAGTTCTCATGTGATCTTGTAGTTCTCCTTATTGTAGTTCTCTTGTGATCTTGTAGTTCTCTTGTGATCTTGTAGTTCTCTTGTGATCTTGTAGTTCTCCTTATTGTTGTTCTCTTGTGATCTTGTAGTTCTCCTTATTGTAGTTCTCTTGTGATCTTGTAGTTCTCCTGTGATCTTGTAGTTCTCCTGTTATCTTGTAGTTCTCCTGTGATCTTGTAGTTCTCCTCTTATCTTGTAGTTCTCCTGTGATCTTGTAGTTCTCATGTGATCTTGTAGTTCTCTTGTGATCTTGTAGTTCTCCTGTGATCTTGTAGTTCTCATGTGATCTTGTAGTTCTCCTTATTGTAGTTCTCTTGTGATCTTGTAGTTCTCTTGTGATCTTGTAGTTCTCTATGATCTTGTAGTTCTCTTGTGATCTTGTAGTTCTCCTGTGATCTTTTAGTTCTCATGTGATCTTGTAGTTCTCCTTATTGTACTTCTTTTGTGATCTTGTAGTTCTCTTGTGATCTTGTAGTTCTCTATGATCTTGTAGTTCTCCTTATTGTAGTTCTCTTGTGATCTTGTAGTTCTCCTTATTGTAGTTCTCTTGTGATCTTGTAGTTCTCCTGTTATCTTGTAGGTCTCCTTTGATCTTGTAGTTCTCTTGTGATCTTGTAGTTCTCCTGTGATCTTGTAGTTCTCTGTGATCTTGTAGTTCTCATGTGATCTTGTAGTTCTCATGTGATCTTGTAGTTCTCATGTGATCTTGTAGTTCTCTTGTGATCTTCTTTTGATCTTGTAGTTCTCTTGTGATCTTGTAGTTCTCATGTGATCTTGTAGTTCTCTTGTGATCTTGTAGTTCTCCTGTGATCTTGTAGTTCTCCTGTGATCTTGTAGTTCTCTGTGATCTTGTAGTTCTCCTTATTGTAGTTCTCTTGTGATCTTGTACTTCTCTTGTGATCTTGTAGTTCTCCTGTGATCTTGTAGTTCTCTGTGATCTTGTAGTTCTCATGTGATCTTGTAGTTCTCATGTGATATTGTAGTTCTCATGTGATCTTGTAGTTCTCTTGTGATCTTCTTGTGATCTTGTAGTTCTCTTGTGATCTTGTAGTTCTCATGTGATCTTGTAGTTCTCTTGTGATCTTCTTGTGATCTTGTAGTTCTCATGTGATCTTGTAGTTCTCCTGTGATCTTGTAGTTCTCTTGTGATCTTGTAGTTCTCCTGTGATCTTGTAGTTCTCCTGTGATCTTGTAGTTCTCTGTGATCTTGTAGTTCTCCTTATTGTAGTTCTCTTGTGATCTTGTAGTTCTCTTGTGATCTTGTAGTTCTCCTGTGATCTTGTAGTTCTCTGTGATCTTGTAGTTCTCATGTGATCTTGTAGTTCTCCTTATTGTAGTTCTCATGTGATCTTGTAGTTCTCCTTATTGTAGTTCTCTTGTGATCTTGTAGTTCTCCTGTGATTTTGTAGTTCTCCTGTGATCTTGTAGTTCTCATGTGATCTTGTAGTTCTCCTTATTGTAGTTCTCTTGTGATCTTGTAGTTCTCTTGTGATCTTGTAGTTCTCTGTGATCTTGTAGTTCTCCTTATTGTAGTTCTCTTGTGATCTTGTAGTTCTCCTTATTGTAGTTCTCTTGTGATCTTGTAGTTCTCCTGTTATCTTGTAGTTCTCCTGTGATCTTGTAGTTCTCTTGTGATCTTGTAGTTCTCCTGTGATCTTGTAGTTCTCATGTGATCTTGTAGTTCTCTTGTGATCTTGTAGTTCTCCTGTGATCTTGTAGTTCTCCTGTTATCTTGTAGTTCTCCTGTGATCTTGTAGTTCTCTTGTGATCTTGTAGTTCTCATGTGATCTTGTAGTTCTCTTGTGATCTTCTTGTGATCTTGTAGTTCTCATGTGATCTTGTAGTTCTCCTGTGATCTTGTAGTTCTCATGTGATCTTGTAGTTCTCCTTATTGTAGTTCTCTTGTGATCTTGTAGTTCTCTTGTGATCTTGTAGTTCTCTGTCATCTTGTAGTTCTCCTTATTGTAGTTCTCTTGTGATCTTGTAGTTCTCCTTATTGTAGTTCTCTTGTTATCTTGTAGTTCTCTGTGATCTTGTAGTTCTCCTGTTATCTTGTAGTTCTCCTGTGATCTTGTAGTTCTCCTGTTATCTTGTAGTTCTCCTGTGATCTTGTAGTTCTCATTTGATCTTGTAGTTCTCTTGTGATCTTGTAGTTCTCCTGTGATCTTGTAGTTCTCATGTGATCTTGTAGTTCTCCTTATTGTAGTTCTCTTGTGATCTTGTAGTTCTCTTGTGATCTTGTAGTTCTCTGTGATCTTGTAGTTCTCCTTATTGTAGTTCTCTTGTGATCTTGTAGTTCTCCTTATTGTAGTTCTCTTGTGATCTTGTAGTTCTCCTGTTATCTTGTAGTTCTCCTTTGATCTTGTAGTTCTCTTGTGATCTTGTAGTTCTCTTGTGATCTTGTAGTTCTCATGTGATCTTGTAGTTCTCTTGTGATCTTGTAGTTCTCCTGTAATCTTGTAGTTCTCCTGTGATCTTGTAGTTCTCTGTGATCTTGTAGTTCTCCTTATTGTAGTTCTCTTGTGATCTTGTAGTTCTCCTTATTGTAGTTCTCTTGTGATCTTGTAGTTCTCTTGTGATCTTGTAGTTCTCCTGTGATCTTGTAGTTCTCTGTGATCTTGTAGTTCTCATGTGATCTTGTAGTTCTCATGTGATCTTGTAGTTCTCATGTGAACTTGTAGTTCTCTTGTGATCTTCTTGTGATCTTGTAGTTCTCTTGTGATCTTCTTGTGATCTTGTAGTTCTCTTGTGATCTTGTAGTTCTCATGTGATCTTGTAGTTCTCTTGTGATCTTGTAGTTCTCATGTGATCTTGTAGTTCTCCTGGAATCTTGTAGTTCTCTTGTGATCTTGTAGTTCTCCTTATTGTAGTTCTCTTGTGATCTTGTAGTTCTCCTGTGATCTTGTAGTTCTCCTGTTATCTTGTAGTTCTCCTGTGATCTTGTAGTTCTCCTGTGATCTTGTAGTTCTCTGTGATTTTGTAGTTCTCTTGTGATCTTGTAGTTCTCATGTGATCTTGTAGTTCTCTTGTGATCTTCTTGTGATCTTGTAGTTCTCTTGTGATCTTGTAGTTCTCATGTGATCTTGTAGTTCTCCTGTGTTCTTGTAGTTCTCATGTGATCTTGTAGTTCTCCTTATTGTAGTTCTCTTGTGATCTTGTAGTTCTCTTGTGATCTTGTAGTTCTCTGTGATCTTGTAGTTCTCCTTATTGTAGTTCTCTTGTGATCTTGTAGTTCTCTTGTGATCTTGTAGTTCTCTGTGATGTTGTAGTTCTCCTTATTGTAGTTCTCTTGTGATCTTGTATTTCTCCTTATTGTAGTTCTCTTGTGATCTTATAGTTCTCCTGTTATCTTGTAGTTCTCCTTTGATCTTGTAGTTCTCTTGTGATCTTGTAGTTCTCTTGTGATCTTGTAGTTCTCTGTGATCTTGTAGTTCTCATGTGATCTTGTAGTTCTCTTGTGATCTTGTAGTTCTCCTGTGATCTTGTAGTTCTCCTGTGATCTTGTAGTTCTCTGTGATCTTGTAGTTCTCCTTATTGTAGTTCTCTTGTGATCTTGTACTTCTCTTGTGATCTTGTAGTTCTCCTGTGATCTTGTAGTTCTCTGTAATCTTGTAGTTCTCATGTGATATTGTAGTTCTCATGTGATCTTGTAGTTCTCATGTGATCTTGTACTTCTCTTGTGATCTTCTTGTGATCTTGTAGTTCTCTTGTGATCTTGTAGTTCTCATGTGATCTTGTAGTTCTCTTGTGATCTTCTTGTGATCTTGTAGTTCTCTTGTGATCTTGTAGTTCTCATGTGATCTTGTAGTTCTCTTCTGATCTTGTAGTTCTCCTGTGATCTTGTAGTTCTCCTGTGATCTTGTAGTTCTCTGTGATCTTGTAGTTCTCCTTATTGTAGTTCTCTTGTGATCTTGTAGTTCTCTTGTGATCTTGTAGTTCTCCTGTGATCTTGTAGTTCTCTGTGATCTTGTAGTTCTCATGTGATCTTGTAGTTCTCCTTATTGTAGTTCTCATGTGATCTTGTAGTTCTCCTTATTGTAGTTCTCTTGTGATCTTGTAGTTCTCCTGTGATTTTGTAGTTCTCCTGTGATCTTGTAGTTCTCATGTGATCTTGTAGTTCTCCTTATTGTATTTCTCTTGTGATCTTGCAGTTCTCTTGTGATTTTGTAGTTCTCTGTATTCTTGTAGTTCTCCTTATTGTAGTTCTCTTGTGATCTTGTAGTTCTCCTTATTGTAGTTCTCTTGTGATCTTTTAGTTCTCCTGTGATCTTGTAGTTCTCCTGTTATCTTGTAGTTCTCCTGTGATCTTGTAGTTCTCCTGTTATCTTGTAGTTCTCCTGTGATCTTGTAGTTCTCATGTGATCTTGTAGTTCTCTTGTGATCTTGTAGTTCTCCTGTGATCTTGTAGTTCTCATGTGATCTTGTAGTTCTCTTTATTGTAGTTCTCTTGTGATCTTGTAGTTCTCTTGTGATCTTGTAGTTCTCATGTGATCTTGTAGTTCTCCTGTGATCTTGTAGTTCTCATGTGATCTTGTAGTTCTCCTTATTGTAGTTCTCTTGTGATCTTGTAGTTCTCTTGTGATCTTGTAGTTCTCTGTGGTCTTGTAGTTCTCCTTATTGTAGTTCTCTTGTGATCTTGTAGTTCTCCTTATTGTAGTTCTCTTGTGATCTTGTAGTTCTCCTTTGATCTTGTAGTTCTCCTGTTATCTTGTAGTTCTCTTGTGATCTTGTAGTTCTCCTGTGATCTTGTAGTTCTCCTGTTATCTTGTAGTTCTCCTGTGATCTTGTAGTTCTCTTGTGATCTTGTAGTTCTCCTGTGATCTTGTAGTTCTCATGTGATCTTGTAGTTCTCTTGTGATCTTGTAGTTCTCCTGTGATCTTGTAGTTCTCCTGTGATCTTGTAGTTCTCTTGTGATCTTGTAGTTCTCCTTATTGTAGTTCTCTTGTGATCTTGTAGTTCTCTTGTGATCTTGTAGTTCTCCTGTGATCTTGTAGTTCTCTGTGATCTTGTAGTTCTCCTTATTGTAGTTCTCTTGTGATCTTGTAGTTCTCTTGTGATCTTGTAGTTCTCCTGTGATCTTGTAGTTCTCTGTGATCTTGTAGTTCTCATGTGATCTTGTAGTTCTCATGTGATCTTGTAGTTCTCATGTGATCTTGTAGTTCTCTTGTGATCTTCTTGTGATCTTGTAGTTCTCTTGTGATCTTGTAGTTCTCATGTGATCTTGTAGTTCTCCTTATTGTAGTTCTCATGTGATGTTGTAGTTCTCCTTATTGTAGTTCTCTTGTGATCTTGTAGTTCTCCTGTGATTTTGTTGTTCTCCTGTGATCTTGTAGTTCTCATGTGATCTTGTAGTTCTCCTTATTGTAGTTCTCTTGTGATCTTGTAGTTCTCTTGTGATCTTGTAGTTCTCTGTGATCTTGTAGTTCTCCTTATTGTAGTTCTCTTGTGATCTTGTAGTTCTCCTTATTGTAGTTCTCTTGTGATCTTTTAGTTCTCCTGTGATCTTGTAGTTCTCCTGTTATCTTGTAGTTCTCCTGTGATCTTGTAGTTCTCCTGTTATCTTGTAGTTCTCCTGTGATCTTGTAGTTCTCATGTGATCTTGTAGTTCTCTTTATTGTAGTTCTCTTGTGATCTTGTAGTTCTCTTGTTATCTTGTAGTTCTCTGTGATGTTGTAGTTCTCCTTATTGTAGTTCTCTTGTGATCTTGTAGTTCTCCTTAATGTAGTTCTCTTGTGATCTTGTAGTTCTCCTGTTATCTTGTAGTTCTCCTTTGATCTTGTAGTTCTCTTGTGATCTTGTAGTTCTCCTGTGATCTTGTAGTTCTCTATGATCTTGTAGTTCTCATGTAATCTTGTAGTTCTCATGTGATCTTGTAGTTCTCTTGTGATCTTGTAGTTCTCCTGTGATCTTGTAATTCTCTGTGATCTTGTAGTTCTCATGTGATCTTGTAGTTCTCATGTGATCTTGTAGTTCTCATGTGTTCTTGTAGTTCTCTTGTGATCTTCTTGTGATCTTGTAGTTCTCTTGTGATCTTGTAGTTCTCATGTGATCTTGCAGTTCTCTTGTAATCTTCTTGTGATCTTGTAGTTCTCTTGTGATCTTGTAGTTCTCTTGTGATCTTGTAGTTCTCATGTGATCTTGTAGTTCTCCTGTGATCTTGTAGTTCTCATGTGATCTTGTAGTTCTCCTTATTGTAGTTCTCTTGTGATCTTGTAGTTCTCTTGTGATCTTGTAGTTCTCTGTGGTCTTGTAGTTCTCCTTATTGTAGTTCTCTTGTGATCTTGTAGTTCTCCTTATTGTAGTTCTCTTGTGATCTTGTAGTTCTCCTGTGATCTTGTAGTTCTCCTGTTATCTTGTAGTTCTCTTGTGATCTTGTAGTTCTCCTGTTATCTTGTAGTTATCCTGTTATCTTGTAGTTCTCCTGTGATCTTGTAGTTCTCTTGTGATCTTGTAGTTCTCCTGTGATCTTGTAGTTCTCATGTGATCTTGTAGTTCTCTTGTGATCTTGTAGTTCTCCTGTGATCTTGTAGTTCTCCTGTGATCTTGTAGTTCTCTGTGATCTTGTAGTTCTCCTTATTGTAGTTCTCTTGTGATCTTGTACTTCTCTTCTGATCTTGTAGTTCTCCTGTGATCTTGTAGTTCTCTGTGATCTTGTAGTTCTCATGTGATCTTGTAGTTCTCATGTGATATTGTAGTTCTCATGTGATCTTGTAGTTCTCTTGTGATCTTCTTGTGATCTTGTAGTTCTCTTGTGATCTTGTAGTTCTCATGTGATCTTGTAGTTCTCTTGTGATCTTCTTGTGATCTTGTAGTTCTCTTGTGATCTTGTAGTTCTCATGTGATCTTGTAGTTCTCCTGTGATCTTGTAGTTCTCATGTGATCTTGTAGTTCTCCTTATTGTAGTTCTCTTGTGATCTTGTAGTTCTCTTGTGATCTTGTAGTTCTCTTGTGATCTTGTAGTTCTCCTTATTGTTGTTCTCTTGTGATCTTGTAGTTCTCCTTATTGTAGTTCTCTTGTGATCTTGTAGTTCTCCTGTGATCTTGTAGTTCTCCTGTTATCTTGTAGTTCTCCTGTGATCTTGTAGTTCTCCTCTTATCTTGTAGTTCTCCTGTGATCTTGTAGTTCTCATGTGATCTTGTAGTTCTCTTGTGATCTTGTAGTTCTCCTGTGATCTTGTAGTTCTCATGTGATCTTGTAGTTCTCCTTATTGTAGTTCTCTTGTGATCTTGTAGTTCTCTTGTGATCTTGTAGTTCTCTATGATCTTGTAGTTCTCTTGTGATCTTGTAGTTCTCCTGTGATCTTTTAGTTCTCATGTGATCTTGTAGTTCTCCTTATTGTACTTCTTTTGTGATCTTGTAGTTCTCTTGTGATCTTGTAGTTCTCTATGATCTTGTAGTTCTCCTTATTGTAGTTCTCTTGTGATCTTGTAGTTCTCCTTATTGTAGTTCTCTTGTGATCTTGTAGTTCTCCTGTTATCTTGTAGGTCTCCTTTGATCTTGTAGTTCTCTTGTGATCTTGTAGTTCTCCTGTGATCTTGTAGTTCTCTGTGATCTTGTAGTTCTCATGTGATCTTGTAGTTCTCATGTGATCTTGTAGTTCTCATGTGATCTTGTAGTTCTCTTGTGATCTTCTTTTGATCTTGTAGTTCTCTTGTGATCTTGTAGTTCTCATGTGATCTTGTAGTTCTCTTGTGATCTTGTAGTTCTCCTGTGATCTTGTAGTTCTCCTGTGATCTTGTAGTTCTCTGTGATCTTGTAGTTCTCCTTATTGTAGTTCTCTTGTGATCTTGTACTTCTCTTGTGATCTTGTAGTTCTCCTGTGATCTTGTAGTTCTCTGTGATCTTGTAGTTCTCATGTGATCTTGTAGTTCTCATGTGATATTGTAGTTCTCATGTGATCTTGTAGTTCTCTTGTGATCTTCTTGTGATCTTGTAGTTCTCTTGTGATCTTGTAGTTCTCATGTGATCTTGTAGTTCTCTTGTGATCTTCTTGTGATCTTGTAGTTCTCATGTGATCTTGTAGTTCTCCTGTGATCTTGTAGTTCTCTTGTGATCTTGTAGTTCTCCTGTGATCTTGTAGTTCTCCTGTGATCTTGTAGTTCTCTGTGATCTTGTAGTTCTCCTTATTGTAGTTCTCTTGTGATCTTGTAGTTCTCTTGTGATCTTGTAGTTCTCCTGTGATCTTGTAGTTCTCTGTGATCTTGTAGTTCTCATGTGATCTTGTAGTTCTCCTTATTGTAGTTCTCATGTGATCTTGTAGTTCTCCTTATTGTAGTTCTCTTGTGATCTTGTAGTTCTCCTGTGATTTTGTAGTTCTCCTGTGATCTTGTAGTTCTCATGTGATCTTGTAGTTCTCCTTATTGTAGTTCTCTTGTGATCTTGTAGTTCTCTTGTGATCTTGTAGTTCTCTGTGATCTTGTAGTTCTCCTTATTGTAGTTCTCTTGTGATCTTGTAGTTCTCCTTATTGTAGTTCTCTTGTGATCTTGTAGTTCTCCTGTTATCTTGTAGTTCTCCTGTGATCTTGTAGTTCTCTTGTGATCTTGTAGTTCTCCTGTGATCTTGTAGTTCTCATGTGATCTTGTAGTTCTCTTGTGATCTTGTAGTTCTCCTGTGATCTTGTAGTTCTCCTGTTATCTTGTAGTTCTCCTGTGATCTTGTAGTTCTCTTGTGATCTTGTAGTTCTCATGTGATCTTGTAGTTCTCTTGTGATCTTCTTGTGATCTTGTAGTTCTCATGTGATCTTGTAGTTCTCCTGTGATCTTGTAGTTCTCATGTGATCTTGTAGTTCTCCTTATTGTAGTTCTCTTGTGATCTTGTAGTTCTCTTGTGATCTTGTAGTTCTCTGTCATCTTGTAGTTCTCCTTATTGTAGTTCTCTTGTGATCTTGTAGTTCTCCTTATTGTAGTTCTCTTGTTATCTTGTAGTTCTCTGTGATCTTGTAGTTCTCCTGTTATCTTGTAGTTCTCCTGTGATCTTGTAGTTCTCCTGTTATCTTGTAGTTCTCCTGTGATCTTGTAGTTCTCATTTGATCTTGTAGTTCTCTTGTGATCTTGTAGTTCTCCTGTGATCTTGTAGTTCTCATGTGATCTTGTAGTTCTCCTTATTGTAGTTCTCTTGTGATCTTGTAGTTCTCTTGTGATCTTGTAGTTCTCTGTGATCTTGTAGTTCTCCTTATTGTAGTTCTCTTGTGATCTTGTAGTTCTCCTTATTGTAGTTCTCTTGTGATCTTGTAGTTCTCCTGTTATCTTGTAGTTCTCCTTTGATCTTGTAGTTCTCTTGTGATCTTGTAGTTCTCTTGTGATCTTGTAGTTCTCATGTGATCTTGTAGTTCTCTTGTGATCTTGTAGTTCTCCTGTAATCTTGTAGTTCTCCTGTGATCTTGTAGTTCTCTGTGATCTTGTAGTTCTCCTTATTGTAGTTCTCTTGTGATCTTGTAGTTCTCCTTATTGTAGTTCTCTTGTGATCTTGTAGTTCTCCTGTGATCTTGTAGTTCTCTTGTGATCTTGTAGTTCTCCTGTGATCTTGTAGTTCTCTGTGATCTTGTAGTTCTCATGTGATCTTGTAGTTCTCATGTGATCTTGTAGTTCTCATGTGAACTTGTAGTTCTCTTGTGATCTTCTTGTGATCTTGTAGTTCTCTTGTGATCTTCTTGTGATCTTGTAGTTCTCTTGTGATCTTGTAGTTCTCATGTGATCTTGTAGTTCTCTTGTGATCTTGTAGTTCTCATGTGATCTTGTAGTTCTCCTGGAATCTTGTAGTTCTCTTGTGATCTTGTAGTTCTCCTTATTGTAGTTCTCTTGTGATCTTGTAGTTCTCCTGTGATCTTGTAGTTCTCCTGTTATCTTGTAGTTCTCCTGTGATCTTGTAGTTCTCCTGTGATCTTGTAGTTCTCTGTGATTTTGTAGTTCTCTTGTGATCTTGTAGTTCTCATGTGATCTTGTAGTTCTCTTGTGATCTTCTTGTGATCTTGTAGTTCTCTTGTGATCTTGTAGTTCTCATGTGATCTTGTAGTTCTCCTGTGTTCTTGTAGTTCTCATGTGATCTTGTAGTTCTCCTTATTGTAGTTCTCTTGTGATCTTGTAGTTCTCTTGTGATCTTGTAGTTCTCTGTGATCTTGTAGTTCTCCTTATTGTAGTTCTCTTGTGATCTTGTAGTTCTCTTGTGATCTTGTAGTTCTCTGTGATGTTGTAGTTCTCCTTATTGTAGTTCTCTTGTGATCTTGTATTTCTCCTTATTGTAGTTCTCTTGTGATCTTATAGTTCTCCTGTTATCTTGTAGTTCTCCTTTGATCTTGTAGTTCTCTTGTGATCTTGTAGTTCTCTTGTGATCTTGTAGTTCTCTGTGATCTTGTAGTTCTCATGTGATCTTGTAGTTCTCTTGTGATCTTGTAGTTCTCCTGTGATCTTGTAGTTCTCCTGTGATCTTGTAGTTCTCTGTGATCTTGTAGTTCTCCTTATTGTAGTTCTCTTGTGATCTTGTACTTCTCTTGTGATCTTGTAGTTCTCCTGTGATCTTGTAGTTCTCTGTGATCTTGTAGTTCTCATGTGATATTGTAGTTCTCATGTGATCTTGTAGTTCTCATGTGATCTTGTACTTCTCTTGTGATCTTCTTGTGATCTTGTAGTTCTCTTGTGATCTTGTAGTTCTCATGTGATCTTGTAGTTCTCTTGTGATCTTCTTGTGATCTTGTAGTTCTCTTGTGATCTTGTAGTTCTCATGTGATCTTGTAGTTCTCTTCTGATCTTGTAGTTCTCCTGTGATCTTGTAGTTCTCCTGTGATCTTGTAGTTCTCTGTGATCTTGTAGTTCTCCTTATTGTAGTTCTCTTGTGATCTTGTAGTTCTCTTGTGATCTTGTAGTTCTCCTGTGATCTTGTAGTTCTCTGTGATCTTGTAGTTCTCATGTGATCTTGTAGTTCTCCTTATTGTAGTTCTCATGTGATCTTGTAGTTCTCCTTATTGTAGTTCTCTTGTGATCTTGTAGTTCTCCTGTGATTTTGTAGTTCTCCTGTGATCTTGTAGTTCTCATGTGATCTTGTAGTTCTCCTTATTGTATTTCTCTTGTGATCTTGCAGTTCTCTTGTGATTTTGTAGTTCTCTGTATTCTTGTAGTTCTCCTTATTGTAGTTCTCTTGTGATCTTGTAGTTCTCCTTATTGTAGTTCTCTTGTGATCTTTTAGTTCTCCTGTGATCTTGTAGTTCTCCTGTTATCTTGTAGTTCTCCTGTGATCTTGTAGTTCTCCTGTTATCTTGTAGTTCTCCTGTGATCTTGTAGTTCTCATGTGATCTTGTAGTTCTCTTGTGATCTTGTAGTTCTCCTGTGATCTTGTAGTTCTCATGTGATCTTGTAGTTCTCTTTATTGTAGTTCTCTTGTGATCTTGTAGTTCTCTTGTGATCTTGTAGTTCTCTGTGATGTTGTAGTTTTCCTTATTGTAGTTCTCTTGTGATCTTGTAGTTCTCCTTATTGTAGTTCTCTTGTGATCTTGTAGTTCTCCTGTTATCTTGTAGTTCTCCTTTGATCTTGTAGTTCTCTTGTGATCTTGTAGTTCTCCTGTGATCTTGTAGTTCTCTGTGATCTTGTAGTTCTCATGTGATCTTGTAGTTCTCATGTGATCTTGTAGTTCTCTTGTGATCTTGTAGTTCTCCTGTGATCTTGTAGTTCTCTGTCATCTTGTAGTTCTCATGTGATCTTGTAGTTCTCATGTGATCTTGCAGTTCTCTTGTAATCTTCTTGTGATCTTGTAGTTCTCTTGTGATCTTGTAGTTCTCTTGTGATCTTGTAGTTCTCATGTGATCTTGTAGTTCTCCTGTGATCTTGTAGTTCTCATGTGATCTTGTAGTTCTCCTTATTGTAGTTCTCTTGTGATCTTGTAGTTCTCTTGTGATCTTGTAGTTCTCTGTGGTCTTGTAGTTCTCCTTATTGTAGTTCTCTTGTGATCTTGTAGTTCTCCTTATTGTAGTTCTCTTGTGATCTTGTAGTTCTCCTGTGATCTTGTAGTTCTCCTGTTATCTTGTAGTTCTCTTGTGATCTTGTAGTTCTCCTGTGATCTTTTAGTTCTCCTGTGATCTTGTAGTTCTCCTGTTATCTTGTAGTTCTCCTGTGATCTTGTAGTTCTCCTGTTATCTTGTAGTTCTCCTGTGATCTTGTAGTTCTCATGTGATCTTGTAGTTCTCTTGTGATCTTGTAGTTCTCCTGTGATCTTGTAGTTCTCATGTGATCTTGTAGTTCTCTTTATTGTAATTCTCTTGTGATCTTGTAGTTCTCTTGTGATCTTGTAGTTCTCTGTGATGTTGTAGTTTTCCTTATTGTAGTTCTCTTGTGATCTTGTAGTTCTCCTTATTGTAGTTCTCTTGTGATCTTGTAGTTCTCCTGTTATCTTGTAGTTCTCCTTTGATCTTGTAGTTCTCTTGTGATCTTGTAGTTCTCCTGTGATCTTGTAGTTCTCTGTGATCTTGTAGTTCTCATGTGATCTTGTAGTTCTCATGTGATCTTGTAGTTCTCTTGTGATCTTGTAGTTCTCCTGTGATCTTGTAGTTCTCTGTCATCTTGTAGTTCTCATGTGATCTTGTAGTTCTCATGTGATCTTGCAGTTCTCTTGTAATCTTCTTGTGATCTTGTAGTTCTCTTGTGATCTTGTAGTTCTCTTGTGATCTTGTAGTTCTCATGTGATCTTGTAGTTCTCCTGTGATCTTGTAGTTCTCATGTGATCTTGTAGTTCTCCTTATTGTAGTTCTCTTGTGATCTTGTAGTTCTCTTGTGATCTTGTAGTTCTCTGTGGTCTTGTAGTTCTCCTTATTGTAGTTCTCTTGTGATCTTGTAGTTCTCCTTATTGTAGTTCTCTTGTGATCTTGTAGTTCTCCTGTGATCTTGTAGTTCTCCTGTTATCTTGTAGTTCTCTTGTGATCTTGTAGTTCTCCTGTGATCTTGTAGTTCTCCTGATATCTTGTAGTTCTCCTGTGATCTTGTAGTTCTCTTGTGATCTTGTAGTTCTCCTGTGATCTTGTAGTTCTCATGTGATCTTGTAGTTCTCTTGTGATCTTGTAGTTCTCCTGTGATCTTGTAGTTCTCCTGTGATCTTGTAGTTCTCTGTGATCTTGTAGTTCTCCTTATTGTAGTTCTCTTGTGATCTTGTAGTTCTCTTGTGATCTTGTAGTTCTCCTGTGATCTTGTAGTTCTCTGTGATCTTGTAGTTCTCATGTGATCTTGTAGTTCTCATGTGATCTTGTAGTTCTCATGTGATCTTGTAGTTCTCTTGTGATCTTCTTGTGATCTTGTAGTTCTCTTGTGATCTTGTAGTTCTCATGTGATCTTGTAGTTCTCTTGTGATCTTGTAGTTCTCCTGTGATCTTGTAGTTCTCTGTGATCTTGTAGTTCTCATGTGATCTTGTAGTTCTCCTTATTGTAGTTCTCATGTGATGTTGTAGTTCTCCTTATTGTAGTTCTCTTGTGATCTTGTAGTTCTCCTGTGATTTTGTAGTTCTCCTGTGATCTTGTAGTTCTCATGTGATCTTGTAGTTCTCCTTATTGTAGTTCTCTTGTGATCTTGTAGTTCTCTTGTGATCTTGTAGTTCTCTGTGATCTTGTAGTTCTCCTTATTGTAGTTCTCTTGTGATCTTGTAGTTCTCCTTATTGTAGTTCTCTTGTGATCTTTTAGTTCTCCTGTGATCTTGTAGTTCTCCTGTTATCTTGTAGTTCTCCTGTGATCTTGTAGTTCTCCTGTTATCTTGTAGTTCTCCTGTGATCTTGTAGTTCTCATGTGATCTTGTAGTTCTCTTGTGATCTTGTAGTTCTCCTGTGATCTTGTAGTTCTCATGTGATCTTGTAGTTCTCTTTATTGTAGTTCTCTTGTGATCTTGTAGTTATCTTGTTATCTTGTAGTTCTCTGTGATGTTGTAGTTCTCCTTATTGTAGTTCTCTTGTGATCTTGTAGTTCTCCTTAATGTAGTTCTCTTGTGATCTTGTAGTTCTCCTGTTATCTTGTAGTTCTCCTTTGATCTTGTAGTTCTCTTGTGATCTTGTAGTTCTCCTGTGATCTTGTAGTTCTCTGTGATCTTGTAGTTCTCATGTAATCTTGTAGTTCTCATGTGATCTTGTAGTTCTCTTGTGATCTTGTAGTTCTCCTGTGATCTTGTAGTTCTCTGTGATCTTGTAGTTCTCATGTGATCTTGTAGTTCTCATGTGATCTTGTAGTTCTCATGTGTTCTTGTAGTTCTCTTGTGATCTTCTTGTGATCTTGTAGTTCTCTTGTGATCTTGTAGTTCTCATGTGATCTTGCAGTTCTCTTGTAATCTTCTTGTGATCTTGTAGTTCTCTTGTGATCTTGTAGTTCTCTTGTGATCTTGTAGTTCTCATGTGATCTTGTAGTTCTCCTGTGATCTTGTAGTTCTCATGTGATCTTGTAGTTCTCCTTATTGTAGTTCTCTTGTGATCTTGTAGTTCTCTTGTGATCTTGTAGTTCTCTGTGGTCTTGTAGTTCTCCTTATTGTAGTTCTCTTGTGATCTTGTAGTTCTCCTTATTGTAGTTCTCTTGTGATCTTGTAGTTCTCCTGTGATCTTGTAGTTCTCCTGTTATCTTGTAGTTCTCTTGTGATCTTGTAGTTCTCCTGTTATCTTGTAGTTATCCTGTTATCTTGTAGTTCTCCTGTGATCTTGTAGTTCTCTTGTGATCTTGTAGTTCTCCTGTGATCTTGTAGTTCTCATGTGATCTTGTAGTTCTCTTGTGATCTTGTAGTTGTCCTGTGATCTTGTAGTTCTCCTGTGATCTTGTAGTTCTCTGTGATCTTGTAGTTCTCCTTATTGTAGTTCTCTTGTGATCTTGTACTTCTCTTCTGATCTTGTAGTTCTCCTGTGATCTTGTAGTTCTCTGTGATCTTGTAGTTCTCATGTGATCTTGTAGTTCTCATGTGATATTGTAGTTCTCATGTGATCTTGTAGTTCTCTTGTGATCTTCTTGTGATCTTGTAGTTCTCTTGTGATCTTGTAGTTCTCGTGATCTTGTAGTTCTCTTGTGATCTTCTTGTGATCTTGTAGTTCTCTTGTGATCTTGTAGTTCTCATGTGATCTTGTAGTTCTCCTGTGATCTTGTAGTTCTCATGTGATCTTGTAGTTCTCCTTATTGTAGTTCTCTTGTGATCTTGTAGTTTTCTTGTGATCTTGTAGTTCTCTTGTGATCTTGTAGTTCTCTATGATCTTGTAGTTCTCTTGTGATCTTGTAGTTCTCCTGTGATCTTTTAGTTCTCATGTGATCTTGTAGTTCTCCTTATTGTACTTCTTTTGTGATCTTGTAGTTCTCTTGTGATCTTGTAGTTCTCTATGATCTTGTAGTTCTCCTTATTGTAGTTCTCTTGTGATCTTGTAGTTCTCCTTATTGTAGTTCTCTTGTGATCTTGTAGTTCTCCTGTTATCTTGTAGGTCTCCTTTGATCTTGTAGTTCTCTTGTGATCTTGTAGTTCTCCTGTGATCTTGTAGTTCTCATGTGATCTTGTAGTTCTCATGTGATCTTGTAGTTCTCATGTGATCTTGTAGTTCTCATGTGATCTTGTAGTTCTCTTGTGATCTTCTTGTGATCTTGTAGTTCTCTTGTGATCTTGTAGTTCTCATGTGATCTTGTAGTTCTCTTGTGATCTTCTTGTGATCTTGTAGTTCCTTTGTGATCTTGTAGTTCTCTTGTGATCTTGTAGTTCTCATGTGATCTTGTAGTTCTCCTGTGATCTTGTAGTTCTCATGTGATCTTGTAGTTCTCCTTATTGTAGTTCTCTTGTGATCTTGTAGTTCTCTTGTGATCTTGTAGTTCTCTGTCATCTTGTAGTTCTCCTTATTGTAGTTCTCTTGTGATCTTGTAGTTCTCCTTATTGTAGTTCTCTTGTTATCTTGTAGTTCTCTGTGATCTTGTAGTTCTCCTGTTATCTTGTAGTTCTCCTGTGATCTTGTAGTTCTCATTTGATCTTGTAGTTCTCTTGTGATCTTGTAGTTCTCCTGTGATCTTGTAGTTCTCATGTGATCTTGTAGTTCTCCTTATTGTAGTTCTCTTGTGATCTTGTAGTTCTCTTGTGATCTTGTAGTTCTCTGTGATCTTGTAGTTCTCCTTATTGTAGTTCTCTTGTGATCTTGTAGTTCTCCTTATTGTAGTTCTCTTGTGATCTTGTAGTTCTCCTGTTATCTTGTAGTTCTCCTTTGATCTTGTAGTTCTCTTGTGATCTTGTAGTTCTCTTGTGATCTTGTAGTTCTCATGTGATCTTGTAGTTCTCTTGTGATCTTGTAGTTCTCCTGTAATCTTGTAGTTCTCCTGTGATCTTGTAGTTCTCTGTGATCTTGTAGTTCTCCTTATTGTAGTTCTCTTGTGATCTTGTAGTTCTCCTTATTGTAGTTCTCTTGTGATCTTGTAGTTCTCCTGTGATCTTGTAGTTCTCTTGTGATCTTGTAGTTCTCCTGTGATCTTGTAGTTCTCTGTGATCTTGTAGTTCTCATGTGATCTTGTAGTTCTCATGTGATCTTGTAGTTCTCATGTGAACTTGTAGTTCTCTTGTGATCTTCTTGTGATCTTGTAGTTCTCTTTTGATCTTCTTGTGATCTTGTAGTTCTCTTGTGATCTTGTAGTTCTCATGTGATCTTGTAGTTCTCTTGTGATCTTGTAGTTCTCATGTGATCTTGTAGTTCTCCTGGAATCTTGTAGTTCTCTTGTGATCTTGTAGTTCTCCTTATTGTAGTTCTCTTGTGATCTTGTAGTTCTCCTGTGATCTTGTAGTTCTCCTGTTATCTTGTAGTTCTCCTGTGATCTTGTAGTTCTCCTGTGATCTTGTAGTTCTCTGTGATTTTGTAGTTCTCTTGTGATCTTGTAGTTCTCATGTGATCTTGTAGTTCTCTTGTGATCTTCTTGTGATCTTGTAGTTCTCTTGTGATCTTGTAGTTCTCTGTGATCTTGTAGTTCTCCTGTGTTCTTGTAGTTCTCATGTGATCTTGTAGTTCTCCTTATTGTAGTTCTCTTGTGATCTTGTAGTTCTCTTGTGATCTTGTAGTTCTCTGTGATCTTGTAGTTCTCCTTATTGTAGTTCTCTTGTGATCTTCTAGTTCTCCTGTGATCTTGTAGTTCTCCTGTTATCTTGTAGTTCTCCTGTGATCTTGTAGTTCTCCTGTTATCTTGTAGTTCTCCTGTGATCTTGTAGTTCTCATGTGATCTTGTAGTTCTCTTGTGATCTTGTAGTTCTCCTGTGATCTTGTAGTTCTCATGTGATCTTGTAGTTCTCCTTATTGTAGTTCTCTTGTGATCTTGTAGTTCTCTTGTGATCTTGTAGTTCTCTGTGATCTTGTAGTTCTCCTTATTGTAGTTCTCTTGTGATCTTGTAGTTCTCCTTATTGTAGTTCTCTTGTGATCTTGTAGTTCTCCTGTTATCTTGTAGTTCTCCTTTGATCTTGTAGTTCTCTTGTGATCTTGTAGTTCTCTTGTGATCTTGTAGTTCTCATGTGATCTTGTAGTTCTCTTGTGATCTTGTAGTTCTCCTGTAATCTTGTAGTTCTCCTGTGATCTTGTAGTTCTCTGTGATCTTGTAGTTCTCCTTATTGTAGTTCTCTTGTGATCTTGTAGTTCTCCTTATTGTAGTTCTCTTGTGATCTTGTAGTTCTCCTGTGATCTTGTAGTTCTCTTGTGATCTTGTAGTTCTCCTGTGATCTTGTAGTTCTCTGTGATCTTGTAGTTCTCATGTGATCTTGTAGTTCTCATGTGATCTTGTAGTTCTCATGTGAACTTGTAGTTCTCTTGTGATCTTCTTGTGATCTTGTAGTTCTCTTGTGATCTTCTTGTGATCTTGTAGTTCTCTTGTGATCTTGTAGTTCTCATGTGATCTTGTAGTTCTCTTGTGATCTTGTAGTTCTCTTGTGATCTTGTAGTTCTCCTGGAATCTTGTAGTTCTCTTGTGATCTTGTAGTTCTCCTTATTGTAGTTCTCTTGTGATCTTGTAGTTCTCCTGTGATCTTGTAGTTCTCCTGTTATCTTGTAGTTCTCCTGTGATCTTGTAGTTCTCCTGTGATCTTGTAGTTCTCTGTGATTTTGTAGTTCTCTTGTGATCTTGTAGTTCTCATGTGATCTTGTAGTTCTCTTGTGATCTTCTTGTGATCTTGTAGTTCTCTTGTGATCTTGTAGTTCTCATGTGATCTTGTAGTTCTCCTGTGTTCTTGTAGTTCTCATGTGATCTTGTAGTTCTCCTTATTGTAGTTCTCTTGTGATCTTGTAGTTCTCTTGTGATCTTGTAGTTCTCTGTGATCTTGTAGTTCTCCTTATTGTAGTTCTCTTGTGATCTTGTAGTTCTCCTTATTGTAGTTCTCTTGTGATCTTGTAGTTCTCCTGTGATCTTGTAGTTCTCCTGTTATCTTGTAGTTCTCCTGTGATCTTGTAGTTCTCCTGTTATCTTGTAGTTCTCCTGTGATCTTGTAGTTCTCATGTGATCTTGTAGTTCTCTTGTGATCTTGTAGTTCTCCAGTGATCTTGTAGTTCTCATGTGATCTTGTAGTTCTCCTTATTGTAGTTCTCTTGTGATCTTGTAGTTCTCTTGTGATCTTGTAGTTCTCTGTGTTCTTGTAGTTCTCCTTATTGTAGTTCTCTTGTGATCTTGTAGTTCTCCTGTTATCTTGTAGTTCTCCTTTGATCTTGTAGTTCTCTTGTGATCTTGTAGTTCTCATGTGAACTTGTAGTTCTCTTGTGATCTTCTTGTGATCTTGTAGTTCTCTTGTGATCTTCTTGTGATCTTGTAGTTCTCTTGTGATCTTGTAGTTCTCATGTGATCTTGTAGTTCTCTTGTGATCTTGTAGTTCTCTTGTGATCTTGTAGTTCTCCTGGAATCTTGTAGTTCTCTTGTGATCTTGTAGTTCTCCTTATTGTAGTTCTCTTGTGATCTTGTAGTTCTCCTGTGATCTTGTAGTTCTCCTGTTATCTTGTAGTTCTCCTGTGATCTTGTAGTTCTCCTGTGATCTTGTAGTTCTCTGTGATTTTGTAGTTCTCTTGTGATCTTGTAGTTCTCATGTGATCTTGTAGTTCTCTTGTGATCTTCTTGTGATCTTGTAGTTCTCTTGTGATCTTGTAGTTCTCATGTGATCTTGTAGTTCTCCTGTGTTCTTGTAGTTCTCATGTGATCTTGTAGTTCTCCTTATTGTAGTTCTCTTGTGATCTTGTAGTTCTCTTGTGATCTTGTAGTTCTCTGTGATCTTGTAGTTCTCCTTATTGTAGTTCTCTTGTGATCTTGTAGTTCTCCTTATTGTAGTTCTCTTGTGATCTTCTAGTTCTCCTGTGATCTTGTAGTTCTCCTGTTATCTTGTAGTTCTCCTGTGATCTTGTAGTTCTCCTGTTATCTTGTAGTTCTCCTGTGATCTTGTAGTTCTCATGTGATCTTGTAGTTCTCTTGTGATCTTGTAGTTCTCCAGTGATCTTGTAGTTCTCATGTGATCTTGTAGTTCTCCTTATTGTAGTTCTCTTGTGATCTTGTAGTTCTCTTGTGATCTTGTAGTTCTCTGTGATCTTGTAGTTCTCCTTATTGTAGTTCTCTTGTGATCTTGTAGTTCTCCTGTTATCTTGTAGTTCTCCTTTGATCTTGTAGTTCTCTTGTGATCTTGTAGTTCTCCTGTGATCTTGTAGTTCTCTGTGATCTTGTAGTTCTCATGTGATCTTGTAGTTCTCATGTGATCTTGTAGTTCTCTTGTGATCTTGTAGTTCTCCTGTGATCTTGTAGTTCTCTGTGATCTTGTAGTTCTCCTTATTGTATTTCTCTTGTGATCTTGTAGTTCTCCTTATTGTAGTTCTCTTGTGATCTTGTAGTTCTCCTGTGATCTTGTAGTTCTCTTGTGATCTTGTAGTTCTCCTGTGATCTTGTAGTTCTCTGTGATCTTGTAGTTCTCATGTGATCTTGTAGTTCTCATGTGATCTTGTAGTTCTCATGTCATCTTCTTGTGATCTTGTAGTTCTCTTGTGATCTTGTAGTTCTCATGTGATCTTGTAGTTCTCTTGTGATCTTGTAGTTCTCATGTGATCTTGTAGTTCTCCTGTGATCTTGTAGTTCTCTTGTGATCTTGTAGTTCTCCTTATTGTAGTTCTCTTGTGATCTTGTAGTTCTCTTGTGATCTTGTAGTTCTCTGTGATCTTGTAGTTCTCCTGTGATCTTGTAGTTCTCCTGTTATCTTGTAGTTCTCTGTGATCTTGTAGTTGTCCTTATTGTAGTTCTCATGTGATCTTGTAGTTCTCTTGTGATCTTGTAGTTCTCCAGTGATCTTGTAGTTCTCATGTGATCTTGTAGTTCTCCTTATTGTAGTTCTCTTGTGATCTTGTAGTTCTCTTGTGATCTTGTAGTTCTCTGTGATCTTGTAGTTCTCCTTATTGTAGTTCTCTTGTGATCTTGTAGTTCTCCTGTTATCTTGTAGTTCTCCTTTGATCTTGTAGTTCTCTTGTGATCTTGTAGTTCTCCTGTGATCTTGTAGTTCTCTGTGATCTTGTAGTTCTCATGTGATCTTGTAGTTCTCATGTGATCTTGTAGTTCTCTTGTGATCTTGTAGTTCTCCTGTGATCTTGTAGTTCTCTGTGATCTTGTAGTTCTCCTTATTGTATTTCTCTTGTGATCTTGTAGTTCTCCTTATTGTAGTTCTCTTGTGATCTTGTAGTTCTCCTGTGATCTTGTAGTTCTCTTGTGATCTTGTAGTTCTCCTGTGATCTTGTAGTTCTCTGTGATCTTGTAGTTCTCATGTGATCTTGTAGTTCTCATGTGATCTTGTAGTTCTCATGTCATCTTCTTGTGATCTTGTAGTTCTCTTGTGATCTTGTAGTTCTCATGTGATCTTGTAGTTCTCTTGTGATCTTGTAGTTCTCATGTGATCTTGTAGTTCTCCTGTGATCTTGTAGTTCTCTTGTGATCTTGTAGTTCTCCTTATTGTAGTTCTCTTGTGATCTTGTAGTTCTCTTGTGATCTTGTAGTTCTCTGTGATCTTGTAGTTCTCCTGTGATCTTGTAGTTCTCCTGTTATCTTGTAGTTCTCTGTGATCTTGTAGTTGTCCTTATTGTAGTTCTCTTGTGATCTTGTAGTTCTCCTTATTGTAGTTCTCTTGTGATCTTGTAGTTCTCCTGTTATCTTGTAGTTCTCCTTTGATCTTGTATTTCTCTTGTGATCTTGTAGTTCTCCTGTGATCTTGTAGTTCTCTTTGATCTTGTAGTTCTCATGTGATCTTGTAGTTCTCATGTGATCTTGTAGTTCTCATGTGATCTTGTAGTTCTCTTGTGATCTTCTTGTGATCTTGTAGTTCTCTTGTGAACTTGTAGTTCTCATGTGATCTTGTAGTTCTCTTGTGATCTTCTTGTGATCTTGTAGTTCTCATGTGATCTTGTAGTTCTCCTGGAATCTTGTAGTTCTCTTGTGATCTTGTAGTTCTCCTTATTGTAGTTCTCTTGTGATCTTGTAGTTCTCATGTGATCTTGTAGTTCTCCTGTGTTCTTGTAGTTCTCCTGTGATCTTGTAGTTCTCATGTGATCTTGTAGTTCTCCTTATTGTAGTTCTCTTGTGATCTTGTAGTTCTCTTGTGATCTTGTAGTTCTCTGTGATCTTGTAGTTCTCCTTATTGTAGTTCTCTTGTGATCTTGTAGTTCTCCTTATTGTAGTTCTCTTGTGATCTTCTAGTTCTCCTGTGATCTTGTAGTTCTCCTGTTATCTTGTAGTTCTCCTGTGATCTTGTAGTTCTCCTGTTATCTTGTAGTTCTCCTGTGATCTTGTAGTTCTCATGTGATCTTGTAGTTCTCTTGTGATCTTGTAGTTCTCCTGTGATCATGTAGTTCTCATGTGATCTTGTAGTTCTCCTTATTGTAGTTCTCCTGTGATCTTGTAGTTCTCTTGTGATCTTGTAGTTCTCTGTGATCTTGTAGTTCTCCTTATTGTAGTTCTCTTGTGATCTTGTAGTTCTCCTTATTGTAGTTCTCTTGTGATCTTGTAGTTCTCCTGTTATCTTGTAGTTCTCATGTGATCTTGTAGTTCTCTTGTGATCTTGTAGTTCTCCTGTGATCTTGTAGTTCTCTGTGATCTTGTAGTTCTCATGTGATCTTGTAGTTCTCATGTGATCTTGTAGTTCTCTTGTGATCTTGTAGTTCTCCTGTGATCTTGTAGTTCTCCTGTGATCTTGTAGTTCTCTGTGATCTTGTAGTTCTCCTTATTGTATTTCTCTTGTGATCTTGTAGTTCTCCTTATTGTAGTTCTCTTGTGATCTTGTAGTTCTCATGTGATCTTGTAGTTCTCCTTATTGTAGTTCTCTTGTGATCTTGTAGTTCTCTTGTGATCTTGTAGTTCTCCCTATTGTAGTTCTCTTGTGATCTTGTAGTTCTCCTGTTATCTTTTAGTTCTCCTGTGATCTTGTAGTTCTCCTGTTATCTTGTAGTTCTCCTGTGATCTTGTAGTTCTCATGTGATCTTGTAGTTCTCCTGTGATCTTGTAGTTCTCATGTGATCTTGTAGTTCTCTTGTGATCTTGTAGTTCTCCTGTGATCTTGTAGTTCTCATGTGATCTTGTAGTTCTCCTTATTGTAGTTCTTTTGTGATCTTGTAGTTCTCATGTGATCTTGTAGTTCTCTTGTGATCTTCTTGTGATCTTGTAGTTCTCTTGTGATCTTGTAGTTCTCATGTGATCTTGTAGTTCTCTTGTGATCTTCTTGTGATCTTGTAGTTCTCTTGTGATCTTCTTGTGATCTTGTAGTTCTCTTGTGATCTTGTAGTTCTCATGTGATCTTGTAGTTCTCTTGTGATCTTGTAGTTCTCTTGTGATCTTGTAGTTCTCCTGGAATCTTGTAGTTCTCTTGTGATCTTGTAGTTCTCCTTATTGTAGTTCTCTTGTGATCTTGTAGTTCTCCTGTGATCTTGTAGTTCTCCTGTTATCTTGTAGTTCTCCTGTGATCTTGTAGTTCTCCTGTGATCTTGTAGTTCTCTGTGATTTTGTAGTTCTCTTGTGATCTTGTAGTTCTCATGTGATCTTGTAGTTCTCTTGTGATCTTCTTGTGATCTTGTAGTTCTCTTGTGATCTTGTAGTTCTCATGTGATCTTGTAGTTCTCCTGTGTTCTTGTAGTTCTCATGTGATCTTGTAGTTCTCCTTATTGTAGTTCTCTTGTGATCTTGTAGTTCTCTTGTGATCTTGTAGTTCTCTGTGATCTTGTAGTTCTCCTTATTGTAGTTCTCTTGTGATCTTGTAGTTCTCCTTATTGTAGTTCTCTTGTGATCTTCTAGTTCTCCTGTGATCTTGTAGTTCTCCTGTTATCTTGTAGTTCTCCTGTGATCTTGTAGTTCTCCTGTTATCTTGTAGTTCTCCTGTGATCTTGTAGTTCTCATGTGATCTTGTAGTTCTCTTGTGATCTTGTAGTTCTCCAGTGATCTTGTAGTTCTCATGTGATCTTGTAGTTCTCCTTATTGTAGTTCTCTTGTGATCTTGTAGTTCTCTTGTGATCTTGTAGTTCTCTGTGATCTTGTAGTTCTCCTTATTGTAGTTCTCTTGTGATCTTGTAGTTCTCCTGTTATCTTGTAGTTCTCCTTTGATCTTGTAGTTCTCTTGTGATCTTGTAGTTCTCCTGTGATCTTGTAGTTCTCTGTGATCTTGTAGTTCTCATGTGATCTTGTAGTTCTCATGTGATCTTGTAGTTCTCTTGTGATCTTGTAGTTCTCCTGTGATCTTGTAGTTCTCTGTGATCTTGTAGTTCTCCTTATTGTATTTCTCTTGTGATCTTGTAGTTCTCCTTATTGTAGTTCTCTTGTGATCTTGTAGTTCTCCTGTGATCTTGTAGTTCTCTTGTGATCTTGTAGTTCTCCTGTGATCTTGTAGTTCTCTGTGATCTTGTAGTTCTCATGTGATCTTGTAGTTCTCATGTGATCTTGTAGTTCTCATGTCATCTTCTTGTGATCTTGTAGTTCTCTTGTGATCTTGTAGTTCTCATGTGATCTTGTAGTTCTCTTGTGATCTTGTAGTTCTCATGTGATCTTGTAGTTCTCCTGTGATCTTGTAGTTCTCTTGTGATCTTGTAGTTCTCCTTATTGTAGTTCTCTTGTGATCTTGTAGTTCTCTTGTGATCTTGTAGTTCTCTGTGATCTTGTAGTTCTCCTGTGATCTTGTAGTTCTCCTGTTATCTTGTAGTTCTCTGTGATCTTGTAGTTGTCCTTATTGTAGTTCTCTTGTGATCTTGTAGTTCTCCTTATTGTAGTTCTCTTGTGATCTTGTAGTTCTCCTGTTATCTTGTAGTTCTCCTTTGATCTTGTATTTCTCTTGTGATCTTGTAGTTCTCCTGTGATCTTGTAGTTCTCTTTGATCTTGTAGTTCTCATGTGATCTTGTAGTTCTCATGTGATCTTGTAGTTCTCATGTGATCTTGTAGTTCTCTTGTGATCTTCTTGTGATCTTGTAGTTCTCTTGTGAACTTGTAGTTCTCATGTGATCTTGTAGTTCTCTTGTGATCTTCTTGTGATCTTGTAGTTCTCATGTGATCTTGTAGTTCTCCTGGAATCTTGTAGTTCTCTTGTGATCTTGTAGTTCTCCTTATTGTAGTTCTCTTGTGATCTTGTAGTTCTCATGTGATCTTGTAGTTCTCCTGTGTTCTTGTAGTTCTCCTGTGATCTTGTAGTTCTCATGTGATCTTGTAGTTCTCCTTATTGTAGTTCTCTTGTGATCTTGTAGTTCTCTTGTGATCTTGTAGTTCTCTGTGATCTTGTAGTTCTCCTTATTGTAGTTCTCTTGTGATCTTGTAGTTCTCCTTATTGTAGTTCTCTTGTGATCTTCTAGTTCTCCTGTGATCTTGTAGTTCTCCTGTTATCTTGTAGTTCTCCTGTGATCTTGTAGTTCTCCTGTTATCTTGTAGTTCTCCTGTGATCTTGTAGTTCTCATGTGATCTTGTAGTTCTCTTGTGATCTTGTAGTTCTCCTGTGATCATGTAGTTCTCATGTGATCTTGTAGTTCTCCTTATTGTAGTTCTCCTGTGATCTTGTAGTTCTCTTGTGATCTTGTAGTTCTCTGTGATCTTGTAGTTCTCCTTATTGTAGTTCTCTTGTGATCTTGTAGTTCTCCTTATTGTAGTTCTCTTGTGATCTTGTAGTTCTCCTGTTATCTTGTAGTTCTCATGTGATCTTGTAGTTCTCTTGTGATCTTGTAGTTCTCCTGTGATCTTGTAGTTCTCTGTGATCTTGTAGTTCTCATGTGATCTTGTAGTTCTCATGTGATCTTGTAGTTCTCTTGTGATCTTGTAGTTCTCCTGTGATCTTGTAGTTCTCCTGTGATCTTGTAGTTCTCTGTGATCTTGTAGTTCTCCTTATTGTATTTCTCTTGTGATCTTGTAGTTCTCCTTATTGTAGTTCTCTTGTGATCTTGTAGTTCTCATGTGATCTTGTAGTTCTCCTTATTGTAGTTCTCTTGTGATCTTGTAGTTCTCTTGTGATCTTGTAGTTCTCCCTATTGTAGTTCTCTTGTGATCTTGTAGTTCTCCTGTTATCTTTTAGTTCTCCTGTGATCTTGTAGTTCTCCTGTTATCTTGTAGTTCTCCTGTGATCTTGTAGTTCTCATGTGATCTTGTAGTTCTCCTGTGATCTTGTAGTTCTCATGTGATCTTGTAGTTCTCTTGTGATCTTGTAGTTCTCCTGTGATCTTGTAGTTCTCATGTGATCTTGTAGTTCTCCTTATTGTAGTTCTCTTGTGATCTTGTAGTTCTCATGTGATCTTGTAGTTCTCTTGTGATCTTCTTGTGATCTTGTAGTTCTCTTGTGATCTTGTAGTTCTCATGTGATCTTGTAGTTCTCTTGTTATCTTGTAGTTCTCATGTGATCTTGTAGTTCTCCTGTGATCTTGTAGTTCTCTTGTGATCTTGTAGTTCTCCTTATTGTAGTTCTCTTGTGATCTTGTAGTTCTCTTGTGATCTTGTATTTCTCTGTGATCTTGTAGTTCTCCTGTGATCTTGTAGTTCTCCTGTTATCTTGTAGTTCTCTTGTGATCTTGTAGTTCTCTTGTGATCTTGTACTTGTCCTTATTGTAGTTCTCTTGTGATCTTGTAGTTCTCCTTATTGTAGTTCTCTTGTGATCTTGTAGTTCTCCTGTTATCTTGTAGTTCTCCTGTGATCTTGTAGTTCTCTTGTGATCTTGTAGTTCTCCTTATTGTAGTTCTCTTGTGATCTTGTAGTTCTCTTGTGATCTTGTATTTCTCTGTGATCTTGTAGTTCTCCTGTGATCTTGTAGTTCTCCTGTTATCTTGTAGTTCTCTTGTGATCTTGTAGTTCTCTTGTGATCTTGTACTTGTCCTTATTGTAGTTCTCTTGTGATCTTGTAGTTCTCCTTATTGTAGTTCTCTTGTGATCTTGTAGTTCTCCTTATTGTAGTTCTCTTGTGATCTTGTAGTTCTCCTGTGATCTTGTAGTTCTCCTGTTATCTTGTAGTTCTCCTGTGATCTTGTAGTTCTCCTGTGATCTTGTAGTTCTCTGTGATTTTGTAGTTCTCTTGTGATCTTGTAGTTCTCATGTGATCTTGTAGTTCTCTTGTGATCTTCTTGTGATCTTGTAGTTCTCTTGTGATCTTGTAGTTCTCATGTGATCTTGTAGTTCTCCTGTGTTCTTGTAGTTCTCAGGTGATCTTGTAGTTCTCCTTATTGTAGTTCTCTTGTGATCTTGTAGTTCTCTTGTGATCTTGTAGTTCTCTGTGATCTTGTAGTTCTCCTTATTGTAGTTCTCTTGTGATCTTGTAGTTCTCCTTATTGTAGTTCTCTTGTGATCTTCTAGTTCTCCTGTGATCTTGTAGTTCTCCTGTTATCTTGTAGTTCTCCTGTGATCTTGTAGTTCTCCTGTTATCTTGTAGTTCTACTGTGATCTTGTAGTTCTCATGTGATCTTGTAGTTCTCTTGTGATCTTGTAGTTCTCCTGTGATCTTGTAGTTCTCATGTGATCTTGTAGTTCTCCTTATTGTAGTTCTCTTGTGATCTTGTAGTTCTCTTGTGATCTTGTAGTTCTCTGTGATCTTGTAGTTCTCCTTATTGTAGTTCTCTTGTGATCTTGTAGTTCTCCTTATTGTAGTTCTCTTGTGATCTTGTAGTTCTCCTGTTATCTTGTAGTTCTCCTTTGATCTTGTAGTTCTCTTGTGATCTTGTAGTTCTCCTGTGATCTTGTAGTTCTCTGTGATCTTGTAGTTCTCATCTGATCTTGTAGTTCTCATGTGATCTTGTAGTTCTCTTGTGATCTTGTAGTTCTCCTGTGATCTTGTAGTTCTCTGTGATCTTGTAGTTCTCCTTATTGTATTTCTCTTGTGATCTTGTAGTTCTCCTTATTGTAGTTCTCTTGTGATCTTGTAGTTCTCCTGTGATCTTGTAGTTCTCTTGTGATCTTGTAGTTCTCCTGTGATCTTGTAGTTCTCTGTGATCTTGTAGTTCTCATGTGATCTTGTAGTTCTCATGTGATCTTGTAGTTCTCATGTCATCTTCTTGTGATCTTGTAGTTCTCTTGTGATCTTGTAGTTCTCATGTGATCTTGTAGTTCTCTTGTGATCTTGTAGTTCTCATGTGATCTTGTAGTTCTCCTGTGATCTTGTAGTTCTCTTGTGATCTTGTAGTTCTCCTTATTGTAGTTCTCTTGTGATCTTGTAGTTCTCTTGTGATCTTGTAGTTCTCTGTGATCTTGTAGTTCTCCTGTGATCTTGTAGTTCTCCTGTTATCTTGTAGTTCTCTGTGATCTTGTAGTTGTCCTTATTGTAGTTCTCTTGTGATCTTGTAGTTCTCCTTATTGTAGTTCTCTTGTGATCTTGTAGTTCTCCTGTTATCTTGTAGTTCTCCTTTGATCTTGTAGTTCTCTTGTGATCTTGTAGTTCTCCTGTGATCTTGTAGTTCTCTGTGATCTTGTAGTTCTCATGTGATCTTGTAGTTCTCATGTGATCTTGTAGTTCTCATGTGATCTTGTAGTTCTCTTGTGATCTTCTTGTGATCTTGTAGTTCTCTTGTGAACTTGTAGTTCTCATGTGATCTTGTAGTTCTCTTGTGATCTTCTTGTGATCTTGTAGTTCTCATGTGATCTTGTAGTTCTCCTGGAATCTTGTAGTTCTCTTGTGATCTTGTAGTTCTCCTTATTGTAGTTCTCTTGTGATCTTGTAGTTCTCATGTGATCTTGTAGTTCTCCTGTGTTCTTGTAGTTCTCATGTGATCTTGTAGTTCTCCTTATTGTAGTTCTCTTGTGATCTTGTAGTTCTCTTGTGATCTTGTAGTTCTCTGTGATCTTGTAGTTCTCCTTATTGTAGTTCTCTTGTGATCTTGTAGTTCTCCTTATTGTAGTTCTCTTGTGATCTTCTAGTTCTCCTGTGATCTTGTAGTTCTCCTGTTATCTTGTAGTTCTCCTGTGATCTTGTAGTTCTCCTGTTATCTTGTAGTTCTCCTGTGATCTTGTAGTTCTCATGTGATCTTGTAGTTCTCTTGTGATCTTGTAGTTCTCCTGTGATCATGTAGTTCTCATGTGATCTTGTAGTTCTCCTTATTGTAGTTCTCCTGTGATCTTGTAGTTCTCTTGTGATCTTGTAGTTCTCTGTGATCTTGTAGTTCTCCTTATTGTAGTTCTCTTGTGATCTTGTAGTTCTCCTTATTGTAGTTCTCTTGTGATCTTGTAGTTCTCCTGTTATCTTGTAGTTCTCATGTGATCTTGTAGTTCTCTTGTGATCTTGTAGTTCTCCTGTGATCTTGTAGTTCTCTGTGATCTTGTAGTTCTCATGTCATCTTGTAGTTCTCATGTGATCTTGTAGTTCTCTTGTGATCTTGTAGTTCTCCTGTGATCTTGTAGTTCTCCTGTGATCTTGTAGTTCTCTGTGATCTTGTAGTTCTCCTTATTGTATTTCTCTTGTGATCTTGTAGTTCTCCTTATTGTAGTTCTCTTGTGATCTTGTAGTTCTCATGTGATCTTGTAGTTCTCCTTATTGTAGTTCTCTTGTGATCTTGTAGTTCTCTTGTGATCTTGTAGTTCTCCCTATTGTAGTTCTCTTGTGATCTTGTAGTTCTCCTGTTATCTTTTAGTTCTCCTGTGATCTTGTAGTTCTCCTGTTATCTTGTAGTTCTCCTGTGATCTTGTAGTTCTCATGTGATCTTGTAGTTCTCCTGTGATCTTGTAGTTCTCATGTGATCTTGTAGTTCTCTTGTGATCTTGTAGTTCTCCTGTGATCTTGTAGTTCTCATGTGATCTTGTAGTTCTCCTTATTGTAGTTCTCTTGTGATCTTGTAGTTCTCATGTGATCTTGTAGTTCTCTTGTGATCTTCTTGTGATCTTGTAGTTCTCTTGTGATCTTGTAGTTCTCATGTGATCTTGTAGTTCTCTTGTGATCTTGTAGTTCTCATGTGATCTTGTAGTTCTCCTGTGATCTTGTAGTTCTCTTGTGATCTTGTAGTTCTCCTTATTGTAGTTCTCTTGTGATCTTGTAGTTCTCTTGTGATCTTGTATTTCTCTGTGATCTTGTATTTCTCCTGTGATCTTGTAGTTCTCCTGTTATCTTGTAGTTCTCTTGTGATCTTGTAGTTCTCTTGTGATCTTGTACTTGTCCTTATTGTAGTTCTCTTGTTATCTTGTAGTTCTCCTTATTGTAGTTCTCTTGTGATCTTGTAGTTCTCCTGTTATCTTGTAGTTCTCCTGTGATCTTGTAGTTCTCTTGTGATCTTGTAGTTCTCCTTATTGTAGTTCTCTTGTGATCTTGTAGTTCTCTTGTGATCTTGTATTTCTCTGTGATCTTGTAGTTCTCCTGTGATCTTGTAGTTCTCCTGTTATCTTGTAGTTCTCTTGTGATCTTGTAGTTCTCTTGTGATCTTGTACTTGTCCTTATTGTATTTCTCTTGTGATCTTGTAGTTCTCCTTATTGTAGTTCTCTTGTGATCTTGTAGTTCTCCTGTTATCTTGTAGTTCTCCTGTGATCTTGTAGTTCTCTTGTGATCTTGTAGTTCTCCTTATTGTAGTTCTCTTGTGATCTTGTAGTTCTCGTGTGATCTTGTATTTCTCTGTGATCTTGTAGTTCTCCTGTGATCTTGTAGTTCTCCTGTTATCTTGTAGTTCTCTTGTGATCTTGTAGTTCTCTGTGATCTTGTAGTTGTCCTTATTGTAGTTCTCTTGTGATCTTGTAGTTCTCCTTATTGTAGTTCTCTTGTGATCTTGTAGTTCTCCTGTTATCTTGTAGTTCTCCTTTGATCTTGTAGTTCTCTTGTGATCTTGTAGTTCTCCTGTGATCTTGTAGTTCTCATGTGATCTTGTAGTTCTCATGTGATCTTGTAGTTCTCTTGTGATCTTCTTTTGATCTTGTAGTTCTCTTGTGATCTTGTAGTTCTCATGTGATCTTGTAGTTCTCTTGTGATCTTCTTGTGATCTTGTAGTTCTCTTGTGATCTTGTAGTTCTCTTGTGATCTTGTAGTTCTCATGTGATCTTGTAGTTCTCCTGTGATCTTGTAGTTCTCATGTGATCTTGTAGTTCTCATGTGATCTTGTAGTTCTCCTGTGATCTTGTAGTTCTCATGTGATCTTGTAGTTCTCCTTATTGTAGTTCTCTTGTGATCTTGTAGTTCTCTTCTGATCTTGTAGTTCTCCTTATTGTAGTTCTCTTGTGATCTTGTAGTTCTCCTGTTATCTTGTAGTTCTGCTTTGATCTTGTAGTTCTCTTGTGATCTTGTAGTTCTCCTGTGATCTTGTAGTTCTCATGTGATCTTGTAGTTCTCATGTGATCTTGTAGTTCTCTTGTGATCTTCTTGTGATCTTGTAGTTCTCTTGTGATCTTGTAGTTCTCATGTGATCTTGTAGTTCTCTTGTGATCTTCTTGTGATCTTGTAGTTCTCTTGTGATCTTGTAGTTCTCTTGTGATCTTGTAGTTCTCATGTGATCTTGTAGTTCTCCTGTGATCTTGTAGTTCTCATGTGATCTTGTAGTTCTCCTTATTGTAGTTCTCTTGTGATCTTGTAGTTCTCTTGTGATCTTGTAGTTCTCTGTCATCTTGTAGTTCTCCTTATTGTAGTTCTCTTGTGATCTTGTAGTTCTCTGTGATCTTGTAGTTCTCCTGTTATCTTGTAGTTCTCCTGTGATCTTGTAGTTCTCCTGTTATCTTGTAGTTCTCCTGTGATCTTGTAGTTCTCATTTGATCTTGTAGTTGTCTTGTGATCTTGTAGTTCTCCTGTGATCTTGTAGTTCTCATGTGATCTTGTAGTTCTCCTTATTGTAGTTCTCTTGTGATCTTGTAGTTCTCTTGTGATCTTGTAGTTCTCTGTGATCTTGTAGTTCTCCTTATTGTAGTTCTCTTGTGATCTTGTAGTTCTCCTTATTGTAGTTCTCTTGTGATCTTGTAGTTCTCCTGTTATCTTGTAGTTCTCCTTTGATCTTGTAGTTCTCTTGTGATCTTGTAGTTCTCTTGTGATCTTGTAGTTCTCATGTGATCTTGTAGTTCTCTTGTGATCTTGTAGTTCTCCTGTAAACTTGTAGTTCTCCTGTGATCTTGTAGTTCTCTGTGATCTTGTAGTTCTCCTTATTGTAGTTCTCTTGTGATCTTGTAGTTCTCCTTATTGTAGTTCTCTTGTGATCTTGTAGTTCTCCTGTGATCTTGTAGTTCTCTTGTGATCTTGTAGTTCTCCTGTGATCTTGTAGTTCTCTGTGATCTTGTAGTTCTCATGTGATCTTGTAGTTCTCATGTGATCTTGTAGTTCTCATGTGAACTTGTAGTTCTCTTGTGATCTTCTTGTGATCTTGTAGTTCTCTTGTGATCTTCTTGTGATCTTGTAGTTCTCTTGTGATCTTGTAGTTCTCATGTGATCTTGTAGTTCTCTTGTGATCTTGTAGTTCTCATGTGATCTTGTAGTTCTCCTGGAATCTTGTAGTTCTCTTGTGATCTTGTAGTTCTCCTTATTGTAGTTCTCTTGTGATCTTGTAGTTCTCCTGTGATCTTGTAGTTCTCCTGTTATCTTGTAGTTCTCCTGTGATCTTGTAGTTCTCCTGTGATCTTGTAGTTCTCTGTGATCTTGTAGTTCTCCTGTTATCTTGTAGTTCTCCTGTGATCTTGTAGTTCTCATTTGATCTTGTAGTTCTCTTGTGATCTTGTAGTTCTCCTGTGATCTTGTAGTTCTCATGTGATCTTGTAGTTCTCCTTATTGTAGTTCTCTTGTGATCTTGTAGTTCTCTTGTGATCTTGTAGTTCTCTGTGATCTTGTAGTTCTCCTTATTGTAGTTCTCTTGTGATCTTGTAGTTCTCCTTATTGTAGTTCTCTTGTGATCTTCTAGTTCTCCTGTGATCTTGTAGTTCTCCTGTTATCTTGTAGTTCTCCTGTGATCTTGTAGTTCTCCTGTGATCTTGTAGTTCTCCTGTGATCTTGTAGTTCTCATGTGATCTTGTAGTTCTCTTGTGATCTTGTAGTTCTCCTGTGATCTTGTAGTTCTCATGTGATCTTGTAGTTCTCCTTATTGTAGTTCTCTTGTGATCTTGTAGTTCTCTTGTGATCTTGTAGTTCTCTGTGATCTTGTAGTTCTCCTTATTGTAGTTCTCTTGTGATCTTGTAGTTCTCCTTATTGTAGTTCTCTTGTGATCTTGTAGTTCTCCTGTTATCTTGTAGTTCTCCTTTGATCTTGTAGTTCTCTTGTGATCTTGTAGTTCTCCTGTGATCTTGTAGTTCTCTGTGATCTTGTAGTTCTCATGTGATCTTGTAGTTCTCATGTGATCTTGTAGTTCTCTTGTGATCTTGTAGTTCTCCTGTGATCTTGTAGTTCTCCTGTGATCTTCTAGTTCTCTGTGATCTTGTAGTTCTCCTTATTGTATTTCTCTTGTGATCTTGTAGTTCTCCTTATTGTAGTTCTCTTGTGATCTTGTAGTTCTCATGTGATCTTGTAGTTCTCCTTATTGTAGTTCTCTTGTGATCTTGTAGTTCTCTTGTGATCTTGTAGTTCTCCTTATTGTAGTTCTCTTGTGATCTTGTAGTTCTCCTGTTATCTTTTAGTTCTCCTTTGATCTTGTAGTTCTCCTGTTATCTTGTAGTTCTCCTGTGATCTTGTAGTTCTCATGTGATCTTGTAGTTCTCCTGTGATCTTGTAGTTCTCATGTGATCTTGTAGTTCTCATGTGATCTTGTAGTTCTCCTGTGATCTTGTAGTTCTCATCTGATCTTGTAGTTCTCCTTATTGTAGTTCTCTTGTGATCTTGTAGTTCTCTTGTGATCTTGTAGTTCTCCTTATTGTAGTTCTCTTGTGATCTTGTAGTTCTCCTGTTATCTTGTAGTTCTCCTTTGATCTTGTAGTTCTCTTGTGATCTTGTAGTTCTCCTGTGATCTTGTAGTTCTCATGTGATCTTGTAGTTCTCATGTGATCTTGTAGTTCTCTTGTGATCTTCTTGTGATCTTGTAGTTCTCTTGTGATCTTGTAGTTCTCATGTGATCATGTAGTTCTCTTGTGATCTTCTTGTGATCTTGTAGTTCTCTTGTGATCTTGTAGTTCTCTTGTGATCTTGTAGTTCTCATGTGATCTTGTAGTTCTCCTGTGATCTTGTAGTTCTCATGTGATCTTGTAGTTCTCCTTATTGTAGTTCTCTTGTGATCTTGTAGTTCTCTTGTGATCTTGTAGTTCTCTGTCATCTTGTAGTTCTCCTTATTGTAGTTCTCTTGTGATCTTGTAGTTCTCCTTATTGTAGTTCTCTTGTTATCTTGTAGTTCTCTGTGATCTTGTAGTTCTCCTGTTATCTTGTAGTTCTCCTGTGATCTTGTAGTTCTCCTGTTATCTTGTAGTTCTCCTGTGATCTTGTAGTTCTCATTTGATCTTGTAGTTCTCTTGTGATCTTGTAGTTCTCCTGTGATCTTGTAGTTCTCATGTGATCTTGTAGTTCTCCTTATTGTAGTTCTCTTGTGATCTTGTAGTTCTCTTGTGATCTTGTAGTTCTCCTTATTGTAGTTCTCTTGTGATCTTGTAGTTCTCCTGTTATCTTGTAGTTCTCCTTTGATCTTGTAGTTCTCTTGTGATCTTGTAGTTCTCCTGTGATCTTGTAATTCTCCTTATTGTAGTTCTCATGTGATCTTGTAGTTCTCCTGTGATCTTGTAGTTCTCTTGTGATCTTGTAGTTCTCTGTGATCTTGTAGTTCTCCTTATTGTAGTTCTCTTGTGATCTTGTAGTTCTCCTTATTGTAGTTCTCTTGTGATCTTGTAGTTCTCCTGTTATCTTGTAGTTCTCTTGTGATCTTGTAGTTCTCTTGTGATCTTGTAGTTCTCATGTGATCTTGTAGTTCTCTTGTGATCTTGTAGTTCTCCTGTAATCTTGTAGTTCTCCTGTGATCTTGTAGTTCTCTGTGATCTTGTAGTTCTCCTTATTGTAGTTCTCTTGTGATCTTGTAGTTCTCCTTATTGTAGTTCTCTTGTGATCTTGTAGTTCTCCTGTGATCTTGTAGTTCTCTTGTGATCTTGTAGTTCTCCTGTGATCTTGTAGTTCTCTGTGATCTTGTAGTTCTCATGTGATCTTGTAGTTCTCATGTGAACTTGTAGTTCTCTTGTGATCTTCTTGTGATCTTGTAGTTCTCTTGTGATCTTCTTGTGATCTTGTAGTTCTCTTGTGATCTTGTAGTTCTCATGTGATCTTGTAGTTCTCCTGTGATCTTGTAGTTCTCTGTGATTTTGTAGTTCTCTTGTGATCTTGTAGTTCTCATTTGATCTTGTAGTTCTCTTGTGATCTTCTTGTGATCTTGTAGTTCTCTTGTGATCTTGTAGTTCTCATGTGATCTTGTAGTTCTCCTGTGTTCTTGTAGTTCTCATGTGATCTTGTAGTTCTCCTTATTGTAGTTCTCTTGTGATCTTGTAGTTCTCTTGTGATCTTGTAGTTCTCCTGTGATCTTGTAGTTCTCTGTGATCTTGTAGTTCTCATGTGATCTTGTAGTTCTCATGTGATCTTGTAGTTCTCATGTCATCTTCTTGTGATCTTGTAGTTCTCTTGTGATCTTGTAGTTCTCATGTGATCTTGTAGTTCTCCTGTGATCTTGTAGTTCTCATGTGATCTTGTAGTTCTCCTGTGATCTTGTAGTTCTCTTGTGATCTTGTAGTTCTCCTTATTGTAGTTCTCTTGTGATCTTGTAGTTCTCTTGTGATCTTGTAGTTCTCTGTGATCTTGTAGTTCTCCTGTGATCTTGTAGTTCTCCTGTTATCTTGTAGTTCTCTGTGATCTTGTAGTTGTCCTTATTGTAGTTCTCTTGTGATCTTGTAGTTCTCCTTATTGTAGTTCTCTTGTGATCTTGTAGTTCTCCTGTTATCTTGTAGTTCTCCTTTGATCTTGTAGTTCTCTTGTGATCTTGTAGTTCTCCTGTGATCTTGTAGTTCTCTGTGATCTTGTAGTTCTCATGTGATCTTGTAGTTCTCATGTGATCTTGTAGTTCTCATGTGATCTTGTAGTTCTCTTGTGATCTTCTTGTGATCTTGTAGTTCTCTTGTGAACTTGTAGTTCTCATGTGATCTTGTAGTTCTCTTGTGATCTTCTTGTGATCTTGTAGTTCTCATGTGATCTTGTAGTTCTCCTGGAATCTTGTAGTTCTCTTGTGATCTTGTAGTTCTCCTTATTGTAGTTCTCTTGTGATCTTGTAGTTCTCATGTGATCTTGTAGTTCTCCTGTGTTCTTGTAGTTCTCATGTGATCTTGTAGTTCTCCTTATTGTAGTTCTCTTGTGATCTTGTAGTTCTCTTGTGATCTTGTAGTTCTCTGTGATCTTGTAGTTCTCCTTATTGTAGTTCTCTTGTGATCTTGTAGTTCTCCTTATTGTAGTTCTCTTGTGATCTTCTAGTTCTCCTGTGATCTTGTAGTTCTCCTGTTATCTTGTAGTTCTCCTGTGATCTTGTAGTTCTCCTGTTATCTTGTAGTTCTCCTGTGATCTTGTAGTTCTCATGTGATCTTGTAGTTCTCTTGTGATCTTGTAGTTCTCCTGTGATCATGTAGTTCTCATGTGATCTTGTAGTTCTCCTTATTGTAGTTCTCCTGTGATCTTGTAGTTCTCCTGTGATCTTGTAGTTCTCCTGTGATCTTGTAGTTCTCTGTGATCTTGTAGTTCTCCTTATTGTATTTCTCTTGTGATCTTGTAGTTCTCCTTATTGTAGTTCTCTTGTGATCTTGTAGTTCTCATGTGATCTTGTAGTTCTCCTTATTGTAGTTCTCTTGTGATCTTGTAGTTCTCTTGTGATCTTGTTGTTCTCCCTATTGTAGTTCTCTTGTGATCTTGTAGTTCTCCTGTTATCTTTTAGTTCTCCTGTGATCTTGTAGTTCTCCTGTTATCTTGTAGTTCTCCTGTGATCTTGTAGTTCTCATGTGATCTTGTAGTTCTCCTGTGATCTTGTAGTTCTCATGTGATCTTGTAGTTCTCTTGTGATCTTGTAGTTCTCCTGTGATCTTGTAGTTCTCATGTGATCTTGTAGTTCTCCTTATTGTAGTTCTCTTGTGATCTTGTAGTTCTCATGTGATCTTGTAGTTCTCTTGTGATCTTCTTGTGATCTTGTAGTTCTCTTGTGATCTTGTAGTTCTCATGTGATCTTGTAGTTCTCTTGTGATCTTGTAGTTCTCATGTGATCTTGTAGTTCTCCTGTGATCTTGTAGTTCTCTTGTGATCTTGTAGTTCTCCTTATTGTAGTTCTCTTGTGATCTTGTAGTTCTCTTGTGATCTTGTATTTCTCTGTGATCTTGTAGTTCTCCTGTGATCTTGTAGTTCTCCTGTTATCTTGTAGTTCTCTTGTGATCTTGTAGTTCTCTTGTGATCTTGTACTTGTCCTTATTGTAGTTCTCTTGTGATCTTGTAGTTCTCCTTATTGTAGTTCTCTTGTGATCTTGTAGTTCTCCTGTTATCTTGTAGTTCTCCTGTGATCTTGTAGTTCTCTTGTGATCTTGTAGTTCTCCTTATTGTAGTTCTCTTGTGATCTTGTAGTTCTCTTGTGATCTTGTATTTCTCTGTGATCTTGTAGTTCTCCTGTGATCTTGTAGTTCTCCTGTTATCTTGTAGTTCTCTTGTGATCTTGTAGTTCTCTTGTGATCTTGTACTTGTCCTTATTGTAGTTCTCTTGTGATCTTGTAGTTCTCCTTATTGTAGTTCTCTTGTGATCTTGTAGTTCTCCTGTTATCTTGTAGTTCTCCTGTGATCTTGTAGTTCTCTTGTGATCTTGTAGTTCTCCTTATTGTAGTTCTCTTGTGATCTTGTAGTTCTCGTGTGATCTTGTATTTCTCTGTGATCTTGTAGTTCTCCTGTGATCTTGTAGTTCTCCTGTTATCTTGTAGTTCTCTTGTGATCTTGTAGTTCTCTGTGATCTTGTAGTTGTCCTTATTGTAGTTCTCTTGTGATCTTGTAGTTCTCCTTATTGTAGTTCTCTTGTGATCTTGTAGTTCTCCTGTTATCTTGTAGTTCTCCTTTGATCTTGTAGTTCTCTTGTGATCTTGTAGTTCTCCTGTGATCTTGTAGTTCTCATGTGATCTTGTAGTTCTCATGTGATCTTGTAGTTCTCTTGTGATCTTCTTGTGATCTTGTAGTTCTCTTGTGATCTTGTAGTTCTCATGTGATCTTGTAGTTCTCTTGTGATCTTCTTGTGATCTTGTAGTTCTCTTGTGATCTTGTAGTTCTCATGTGATCTTGTAGTTCTCCTATGATCTTGTAGTTCTCCTGTGATCTTGTAGTTCTCTTGTGATCTTGTAGTTCTCCTGTGATCTTGTAGTTCTCATGTGATCTTGTAGTTCGCTTGTGATCTTGTAGTTCTCATGTGATCTTGTAGTTGTCTTATGATCTTGTAGTTCTCATGTGATTTTGTAGTTTTCTTGTGATCTTGTAGTTCTCATGTGATCTTGTAGTTTTCTTGTGATCTTGTAGTTCTCCTGTGATCTTGTAGTTCTCCTGTGATCTTGTAGTTCTCATGTGAACTTGTAGTTCTCTTGTGATCTTCTTTTGATCTTGTAGTTCTCTTGTGATCTTGTAGTTCTCATGTGATCTTGTAGTTCTCTTGTGATCTTCTTGTGATCTTGTAGTTCTCTTGTGATCTTGTAGTTCTCTTGTGATCTTGTAGTTCTCATGTGATCTTGTAGTTCTCCTGTGATCTTGTAGTTCTCATGTGATCTTGTAGTTCTCATGTGATCTTGTAGTTCTCCTGTGATCTTGTAGTTCTCATGTGATCTTGTAGTTCTCCTTATTGTAGTTCTCTTGTGATCTTGTAGTTCTCTTCTGATCTTGTAGTTCTCCTTATTGTAGTTCTCTTGTGATCTTGTAGTTCTCCTGTTATCTTGTAGTTCTGCTTTGATCTTGTAGTTCTCTTGTGATCTTGTAGTTCTCCTGTGATCTTGTAGTTCTCATGTGATCTTGTAGTTCTCATGTGATCTTGTAGTTCTCTTGTGATCTTCTTGTGATCTTGTAGTTCTCTTGTGATCTTGTAGTTCTCATGTGATCTTGTAGTTCTCTTGTGATCTTCTTGTGATCTTGTAGTTCTCTTGTGATCTTGTAGTTCTCTTGTGATCTTGTAGTTCTCATGTGATCTTGTAGTTCTCCTGTGATCTTGTAGTTCTCATGTGATCTTGTAGTTCTCCTTATTGTAGTTCTCTTGTGATCTTGTAGTTCTCTTGTGATCTTGTAGTTCTCTGTCATCTTGTAGTTCTCCTTATTGTAGTTCTCTTGTGATCTTGTAGTTCTCCTTATTGTAGTTCTCTTGTTATTTTGTAGTTCTCTGTGATCTTGTAGTTCTCCTGTTATCTTGTAGTTCTCCTGTGATCTTGTAGTTCTCCTGTTATCTTGTAGTTCTCCTGTGATCTTGTAGTTCTCATTTGATCTTGTAGTTGTCTTGTGATCTTGTAGTTCTCCTGTGATCTTGTAGTTCTCATGTGATCTTGTAGTTCTCCTTATTGTAGTTCTCTTGTGATCTTGTAGTTCTCCTTATTGTAGTTCTCTTGTGATCTTGTAGTTCTCCTGTGATCTTGTAGTTCTCTTGTGATCTTGTAGTTCTCCTGTGATCTTGTAGTTCTCTGTGATCTTGTAGTTCTCATGTGATCTTGTAGTTCTCATGTGATCTTGTAGTTCTCATGTGAACTTGTAGTTCTCTTGTGATCTTCTTGTGATCTTGTAGTTCTCTTGTGATCTTCTTGTGATCTTGTAGTTCTCTTGTGATCTTGTAGTTCTCATGTGATCTTGTAGTTCTCTTGTGATCTTGTAGTTCTCATGTGATCTTGTAGTTCTCCTGGAATCTTGTAGTTCTCTTGTGATCTTGTAGTTCTCCTTATTGTAGTTCTCTTGTGATCTTGTAGTTCTCCTGTTATCTTGTAGTTCTCCTGTGATCTTGTAGTTCTCCTGTGATCTTGTAGTTCTCTGTGATCTTGTAGTTCTCCTGTTATCTTGTAGTTCTCCTGTGATCTTGTAGTTCTCATTTGATCTTGTAGTTCTCTTGTGATCTTGTAGTTCTCCTGTGATCTTGTAGTTCTCATGTGATCTTGTAGTTCTCCTTATTGTAGTTCTCTTGTGATCTTGTAGTTCTCTTGTGATCTTGTAGTTCTCTGTGATCTTGTAGTTCTCCTTATTGTAGTTCTCTTGTGATCTTGTAGTTCTCCTTATTGTAGTTCTCTTGTGATCTTCTAGTTCTCCTGTGATCTTGTAGTTCTCCTGTTATCTTGTAGTTCTCCTGTGATCTTGTAGTTCTCCTGTGATCTTGTAGTTCTCCTGTGATCTTGTAGTTCTCATGTGATCTTGTAGTTCTCTTGTGATCTTGTAGTTCTCCTGTGATCTTGTAGTTCTCATGTGATCTTGTAGTTCTCCTTATTGTAGTTCTCTTGTGATCTTGTAGTTCTCTTGTGATCTTGTAGTTCTCTGTGATCTTGTAGTTCTCCTTATTGTAGTTCTCTTGTGATCTTGTAGTTCTCCTTATTGTAGTTCTCTTGTGATCTTGTAGTTCTCCTGTTATCTTGTAGTTCTCCTTTGATCTTGTAGTTCTCTTGTGATCTTGTAGTTCTCCTGTGATCTTGTAGTTCTCTGTGATCTTGTAGTTCTCATGTGATCTTGTAGTTCTCATGTGATCTTGTAGTTCTCTTGTGATCTTGTAGTTCTCCTGTGATCTTGTAGTTCTCCTGTGATCTTCTAGTTCTCTGTGATCTTGTAGTTCTCCTTATTGTATTTCTCTTGTGATCTTGTAGTTCTCCTTATTGTAGTTCTCTTGTGATCTTGTAGTTCTCATGTGATCTTGTAGTTCTCCTTATTGTAGTTCTCTTGTGATCTTGTAGTTCTCTTGTGATCTTGTAGTTCTCCTTATTGTAGTTCTCTTGTGATCTTGTAGTTCTCCTGTTATCTTTTAGTTCTCCTTTGATCTTGTAGTTCTCCTGTTATCTTGTAGTTCTCCTGTGATCTTGTAGTTCTCATGTGATCTTGTAGTTCTCCTGTGATCTTGTAGTTCTCATGTGATCTTGTAGTTCTCATGTGATCTTGTAGTTCTCCTGTGATCTTGTAGTTCTCATGTGATCTTGTAGTTCTCCTTATTGTAGTTCTCTTGTGATCTTGTAGTTCTCTTGTGATCTTGTAGTTCTCCTTATTGTAGTTCTCTTGTGATCTTGTAGTTCTCCTGTTATCTTGTAGTTCTCCTTTGATCTTGTAGTTCTCTTGTGATCTTGTAGTTCTCCTGTGATCTTGTAGTTCTCATGTGATCTTGTAGTTCTCATGTGATCTTGTAGTTCTCATGTGATCTTGTAGTTCTCTTGTGATCTTCTTGTGATCTTGTAGTTCTCTTGTGATCTTGTAGTTCTCTTGTGATCTTGTAGTTCTCATGTGATCTTGTAGTTCTCCTGTGATCTTGAAGTTCTCATGTGATCTTGTAGTTCTCCTTATTGTAGTTCTCTTGTGATCTTGTAGTTCTCTTGTGATCTTGTAGTTCTCTGTCATCTTGTAGTTCTCCTTATTGTAGTTCTCTTGTGATCTTGTAGTTCTCCTTATTGTAGTTCTCTTGTTATCTTGTACTTCTCTGTGATCTTGTAGTTCTCCTGTTATCTTGTAGTTCTCCTGTGATCTTGTAGTTCTCCTGTTATCTTGTAGTTTTCCTGTGATCTTGTAGTTCTCATTTGATATTGTAGTTCTCTTGTGATCTTGTAGTTCTCCTGTGATCTTGTAGTTCTCATGTGATCTTGTAGTTCTCCTTATTGTAGTTCTCTTGTGATCTTGTAGTTCTCTTGTGATCTTGTAGTTCTCCTTATTGTAGTTCTCTTGTGATCTTGTAGTTCTCCTGTTATCTTGTAGTTCTCCTTTGATCTTGTAGTTCTCTTGTGATCTTGTAGTTCTCCTGTGATCTTGTAGTTCTCCTTATTGTAGTTCTCTTGTGATCTTGTAGTTCTCTTGTGATCTTGTAGTTCTCTTGTGATCTTGTAGTTCTCTGTGATCTTGTAGTTCTCCTTATTGTAGTTCTCTTGTGATCTTGTAGTTCTCCTTATTGTAGTTCTCTTGTGATCTTGTAGTTCTCCTGTTATCTTGTAGTTCTCCTTTGATCTTGTAGTTCTCTTGTGATCTTGTAGTTCTCTTGTGATCTTGTAGTTCTCATGTGATCTTGTAGTTCTCTTGTGATCTTGTAGTTATCCTGTAATCTTGTAGTTCTCCTGTGATCTTGTAGTTCTCTGTGATCTTGTAGTTCTCCTTATTGTAGTTCTCTTGTGATCTTGTAGTTCTCCTTATTGTAGTTCTCTTGTGATCTTGTAGTTCTCTTGTGATCTTGTAGTTCTCTTGTGATCTTGTAGTTCTCCTGTGATCTTGTAGTTCTCTGTGATCTTGTAGTTCTCATGTGATCTTGTAGTTCTCATGTGATCTTGTAGTTCTCTTGTGATCTTGTAGTTCTCCTGTGATCTTGTAGTTCTCCTGTGATCTTCTAGTTCTCTGTGATCTTGTAGTTCTCCTTATTGTATTTCTCTTGTGATCTTGTAGTTCTCCTTATTGTAGTTCTCTTGTGATCTTGTAGTTCTCATGTGATCTTGTAGTTCTCCTTATTGTAGTTCTCTTGTGATCTTGTAGTTCTCTTGTGATCTTGTAGTTCTCCTTATTGTAGTTCTCTTGTGATCTTGTAGTTCTCCTGTTATCTTTTAGTTCTCCTTTGATCTTGTAGTTCTCCTGTTATCTTGTAGTTCTCCTGTGATCTTGTAGTTCTCATGTGATCTTGTAGTTCTCCTGTGATCTTGTAGTTCTCATGTGATCTTGTAGTTCTCATGTGATCTTGTAGTTCTCCTGTGATCTTGTAGTTCTCATGTGATCTTGTAGTTCTCCTTATTGTAGTTCTCTTGTGATCTTGTAGTTCTCTTGTGATCTTGTAGTTCTCCTTATTGTAGTTCTCTTGTGATCTTGTAGTTCTCCTGTTATCTTGTAGTTCTCCTTTGATCTTGTAGTTCTCTTGTGATCTTGTAGTTCTCCTGTGATCTTGTAGTTCTCATGTGATCTTGTAGTTCTCATGTGATCTTGTAGTTCTCTTGTGATCTTCTTGTGATCTTGTAGTTCTCTTGTGATCTTGTAGTTCTCATGTGATCTTGTAGTTCTCTTGTGATCTTCTTGTGATCTTGTAGTTCTCTTGTGATCTTGTAGTTCTCTTGTGATCTTGTAGTTCTCATGTGATCTTGTAGTTCTCCTGTGATCTTGTAGTTCTCATGTGATCTTGTAGTTCTCCTTATTGTAGTTCTCTTGTGATCTTGTAGTTCTCTTGTGATCTTGTAGTTCTCTGTCATCTTGTAGTTCTCCTTATTGTAGTTCTCTTGTGATCTTGTAGTTCTCCTTATTGTAGTTCTCTTGTTATCTTGTAGTTCTCTGTGATCTTGTAGTTCTCCTGTTATCTTGTAGTTCTCCTGTGATCTTGTAGTTCTCCTGTTATCTTGTAGTTCTCCTGTGATCTTGTAGTTCTCATTTGATCTTGTAGTTCTCTTGTGATCTTGTAGTTCTCCTGTGATCTTGTAGTTCTCATGTGATCTTGTAGTTCTCCTTATTGTAGTTCTCTTGTGATCTTGTAGTTCTCTTGTGATCTTGTAGTTCTCCTTATTGTAGTTCTCTTGTGATCTTGTAGTTCTCCTGTTATCTTGTAGTTCTCTTGTGATCTTGTAGTTCTCTTGTGATCTTGTAGTTCTCATGTGATCTTGTAGTTCTCTTGTGATCTTGTAGTTCTCCTGTAATCTTGTAGTTCTCCTGTGATCTTGTAGTTCTCTGTGATCTTGTAGTTCTCCTTATTGTAGTTCTCTTGTGATCTTGTAGTTCTCCTTATTGTAGTTCTCTTGTGATCTTGTAGTTCTCCTGTGATCTTGTAGTTCTCTTGTGATCTTGTAGTTCTCCTATGATCTTGTAGTTCTCTGTGATCTTGTAGTTCTCATGTGATCTTGTAGTTCTCATGTGAACTTGTAGTTCTCTTGTGATCTTCTTGTGATCTTGTAGTTCTCTTGTGATCTTCTTGTGATCTTGTAGTTCTCTTGTGATCTTGTAGTTCTCATGTGATCTTGTAGTTCTCCTGTGATCTTGTAGTTCTCTGTGATTTTGTAGTTCTCTTGTGATCTTGTAGTTCTCATTTGATCTTGTAGTTCTCTTGTGATCTTCTTGTGATCTTGTAGTTCTCTTGTGATCTTGTAGTTCTCATGTGATCTTGTAGTTCTCCTGTGTTCTTGTAGTTCTCATGTGATCTTGTAGTTCTCCTTATTGTAGTTCTCTTGTGATCTTGTAGTTCTCTTGTGATCTTGTAGTTCTCTGTGATCTTGTGGTTCTCCTTATTGTAGTTCTCTTGTGATCTTGTAGTTCTCCTTATTGTAGTTCTCTTGTGATCTTCTAGTTCTCCTGTGATCTTGTAGTTCTCCTGTTATCTTGTAGTTCTCCTGTGATCTTGTAGTTCTCTTGTGATCTTCTTGTGATCTTGTAGTTCTCATGTGATCTTGTAGTTCGCTTGTGATCTTGTAGTTCTCATGTGATCTTGTAGTTGTCTTATGATCTTGTAGTTCTCATGTGATTTTGTAGTTTTCTTGTGATCTTGTAGTTCTCATGTGATCTTGTAGTTTTCTTGTGATCTTGTAGTTCTCCTGTGATCTTGTAGTTCTCCTGTGATCTTGTAGTTCTCATGTGATCTTGTAGTTCTCTTGTGATCTTCTTTTGATCTTGTAGTTCTCTTGTGATCTTGTAGTTCTCTTGTGATCTTGTAGTTCTCATGTGATCTTGTAGTTCTCCTGTGATCTTGTAGTTCTCATGTGATCTTGTAGTTCTCATGTGATCTTGTAGTTCTCCTGTGATCTTGTAGTTCTCATGTGATCTTGTAGTTCTCCTTATTGTAGTTCTCTTGTGATCTTGTAGTTCTCTTGTGATCTTGTAGTTCTCATTTGATCTTGTAGTTCTCTTGTGATCTTCTTGTGATCTTGTAGTTCTCTTGTGATCTTGTAGTTCTCATGTGATCTTGTAGTTCTCCTGTGTTCTTGTAGTTCTCATGTGATCTTGTAGTTCTCCTTATTGTAGTTCTCTTGTGATCTTGTAGTTCTCTTGTGATCTTGTAGTTCTCTGTGATCTTGTGGTTCTCCTTATTGTAGTTCTCTTGTGATCTTGTAGTTCTCCTTATTGTAGTTCTCTTGTGATCTTCTAGTTCTCCTGTGATCTTGTAGTTCTCCTGTTATCTTGTAGTTCTCCTGTGATCTTGTAGTTCTCTTGTGATCTTCTTGTGATCTTGTAGTTCTCATGTGATCTTGTAGTTCGCTTGTGATCTTGTAGTTCTCATGTGATCTTGTAGTTGTCTTATGATCTTGTAGTTCTCATGTGATTTTGTAGTTTTCTTGTGATCTTGTAGTTCTCATGTGATCTTGTAGTTTTCTTGTGATCTTGTAGTTCTCCTGTGATCTTGTAGTTCTCCTGTGATCTTGTAGTTCTCATGTGATCTTGTAGTTCTCTTGTGATCTTCTTTTGATCTTGTAGTTCTCTTGTGATCTTGTAGTTCTCTTGTGATCTTGTAGTTCTCATGTGATCTTGTAGTTCTCCTGTGATCTTGTAGTTCTCATGTGATCTTGTAGTTCTCATGTGATCTTGTAGTTCTCCTGTGATCTTGTAGTTCTCATGTGATCTTGTAGTTCTCCTTATTGTAGTTCTCTTGTGATCTTGTAGTTCTCTTGTGATCTTGTAGTTCTCCTTATTGTAGTTCTCTTCTGATCTTGTAGTTCTCCTGTTATCTTGTAGTTCTCCTTTGATCTTGTAGTTCTCTTGTGATCTTGTAGTTCTCCTGTGATCTTGTAGTTCTCATGTGATCTTGTAGTTCTCATGTGATCTTGTAGTTCTCTTGTGATCTTCTTGTGATCTTGTAGTTCTCTTGTGATCTTGTAGTTCTCATTTGATCTTGTAGTTCTCTTGTGATCTTCTTGTGATCTTGTAGTTCTCTTGTGATCTTGTAGTTCTCTTGTGATCTTGTAGTTCTCATGTGATCTTGTAGTTCTCCTGTGATCTTGTAGTTCTCATGTGATCTTGTAGTTCTCCTTATTGTAGTTCTCTTGTGATCTTGTAGTTCTCTTGTGATCTTGTAGTTCTCTGTCATCTTGTAGTTCTCCTTATTGTAGTTCTCTTGTTATCTTGTAGTTCTCTGTGATCTTGTAGTTCTCCTGTTATCTTGTAGTTCTCCTGTGATCTTGTAGTTCTCCTGTTATCTTGTAGTTCTCCTGTGATCTTGTAGTTCTCATTTGATCTTGTAGTTCTCTTGTGATCTTGTAGTTCTCCTGTGATCTTGTAGTTCTCATGTGATCTTGTATTTCTCCTTATTGTAGTTCTCGTGTGATCTTGTAGTTCTCTTGTGATCTTGTAGTTCTCTGTGATCTTGTAGTTCTCCTTATTGTAGTTCTCTTGTGATCTTGTAGTTCTCCTTATTGTAGTTCTCTTGTGATCTTGTAGTTCTCCTGTTATCTTGTAGTTCTCCTTTGATCTTGTAGTTCTCTTGTGATCTTGTAGTTCTCTTGTGATCTTGTAGTTCTCATGTGATCTTGTAGTTCTCTTGTGATCTTGTAGTTCTCCTGTAATCTTGTAGTTCTCCTGATATCTTGTAGTTCTCTGTGATCTTGTAGTTCTCCTTATTGTAGTTCTCTTGTGATCTTGTAGTTCTCCTTATTGTAGTTCTCTTGTGATCTTGTAGTTCTCCTGTGATCTTCTTGTGATCTTGTAGTTCTCTTGTGATCTTGTAGTTCTCATGTGATCTTGTAGTTCTCTTGTGATCTTCTTGTGATCTTGTAGTTCTCTTGTGATCTTGTAGTTCTCATGTGATCTTGTAGTTCTCCTGTGTTCTTGTAGTTCTCATGTGATCTTGTAGTTCTCCTTATTGTAGTTCTCTTGTGATCTTGTAGTTCTCTTGTGATCTTGTAGTTCTCTGTGATCTTGTAGTTCTCCTTATTGTAGTTCTCTTGTGATCTTGTAGTTCTCCTTATTGTAGTTCTCTTGTGATCTTCTAGTTCTCCTGTGATCTTGTAGTTCTCCTGTTATCTTGTAGTTCTCCTGTGATCTTGTAGTTCTCCTGTTATCTTGTAGTTCTCCTGTGATCTTGTAGTTCTCATTTGATCTTGTAGTTCTCTTGTGATCTTGTAGTTCTCCTGTGATCTTGTAGTTCTCATGTGATCTTGTATTTCTCCTTATTGTAGTTCTCTTGTGATCTTGTAGTTCTCTTGTGATCTTGTAGTTCTCTGTGATCTTGTAGTTCTCCTTATTGTAGTTCTCTTGTGATCTTGTAGTTCTCCTTATTGTAGTTCTCTTGTGATCTTGTAGTTCTCCTGTTATCTTGTAGGTCTCCTTTGATCTTGTAGTTCTCTTGTGATCTTGTAGTTCTCTTGTGATCTTGTAGTTCTCATGTGATCTTGTAGTTCTCCTGTGATCTTGTAGTTCTCTGTGATTTTGTAGTTCTCTTGTGATCTTGTAGTTCTCATTTGATCTTGTAGTTCTCTTGTGATCTTCTTGTGATCTTGTAGTTCTCTTGTGATCTTGTAGTTCTCATGTGATCTTGTAGTTCTCCTGTGTTCTTGTAGTTCTCATGTGATCTTGTAGTTCTCCTTATTGTAGTTCTCTTGTGATCTTGTAGTTCTCTTGTGATCTTGTAGTTCTCTGTGATCTTGTAGTTCTCCTGTTATCTTGTAGTTCTCCTGTGATCTTGTAGTTCTCTTGTGATCTTCTTGTGATCTTGTAGTTCTCTTGTGATCTTGTAGTTCTCATGTGATCTTGTAGTTCTCCTGTGTTCTTGTAGTTCTCATGTGATCTTGTAGTTCTCCTTATTGTAGTTCTCTTGTGATCTTGTAGTTCTCTTGTGATCTTGTAGTTCTCTTTGATCTTGTAGTTCTCCTGTTATCTTGTAGTTCTCCTGTGATCTTGTAGTTCTCTTGTGATCTTCTTGTGATCTTGTAGTTCTCATGTGATCTTGTAGTTCGCTTGTGATCTTGTAGTTCTCATGTGATCTTGTAGTTGTCTTATGATCTTGTAGTTCTCATGTGATTTTGTAGTTCTCTTGTGATCTTGTAGTTCTCATGTGATCTTGTAGTTTTCTTGTGATCTTGTAGTTCTCCTGTGATCTTGTAGTTCTCCTGTGATCTTGTAGTTCTCATGTGATCTTGTAGTTCTCTTGTGATCTTCTTTTGATCTTGTAGTTCTCTTGTGATCTTGTAGTTCTCATGTGATCTTGTAGTTCTCTTGTGATCTTCTTGTGATCTTGTAGTTCTCTTGTGATCTTGTAGTTCTCTTGTGATCTTGTAGTTCTCATGTGATCTTGTAGTTCTCCTGTGATCTTGTAGTTCTCATGTGATCTTGTAGTTCTCATGTGATCTTGTAGTTCTCCTGTGATCTTGTAGTTCTCATGTGATCTTGTAGTTCTCCTTATTGTAGTTCTCCTTATTGTAGTTCTCTTGTGATCTTGTAGTTCTCTTGTGATCTTGTAGTTCTCCTTATTGTAGTTCTCTTGTGATCTTGTAGTTCTCCTTATTGTAGTTCTCTTGTGATCTTGTAGTTCTCCTGTTATCTTGTAGTTCTCCTTTGATCTTGTAGTTCTCTTGTGATCTTGTAGTTCTCTTGTGATCTTGTAGTTCTCATGTGATCTTGTAGTTCTCTTGTGATCTTGTAGTTCTCCTGTAATCTTGTAGTTCTCCTGTGATCTTGTAGTTCTCTTGTGATCTTGTAGTTCTCCTGTGATCTTGTAGTTCTCTGTGATCTTGTAGTTCTCATGTGATCTTGTAGTTCTCATGTGATCTTGTAGTTCTCATGTGAACTTGTAGTTCTCTTGTGATCTTCTTGTGATCTTGTAGTTCTCTTGTGATCTTCTTGTGATCTTGTAGTTCTCTTGTGATCTTGTAGTTCTCATGTGATCTTGTAGTTCTCCTGTGATCTTGTAGTTCTCTGTGATTTTGTTGTTCTCTTGTGATCTTTTAGTTCTCATTTGATCTTGTAGTTCTCTTGTGATCTTCTTGTGATCTTGTAGTTATCTTGTGATCTTGTAGTTCTCATGTGATCTTGTAGTTCTCCTGTGTTCTTGTAGTTCTCATGTGATCTTGTAGTTCTCCTTATTGTAGTTCTCTTGTGATCTTGTAGTTCTCTTGTGATCTTGTAGTTCTCTGTGATCTTGTAGTTCTCCTTATTGTAGTTCTCTTGTGATCTTGTAGTTCTCCTTATTGTAGTTCTCTTGTGATCTTCTAGTTCTCCTGTGATCTTGTAGTTCTCCTGTTATCTTGTAGTTCTCCTGTGATCTTGTAGTTCTCTTGTGATCTTCTTGTGATCTTGTAGTTCTCATGTGATCTTGTAGTTCGCTTGTGATCTTGTAGTTCTCATGTGATCTTGTAGTTGTCTTATGATCTTGTAGTTCTCATGTGATTTTGTAGTTTTCTTGTGATCTTGTAGTTCTCATGTGATCTTGTAGTTTTCTTGTGATCTTGTAGTTCTCCTGTGATCTTGTAGTTCTCCTGTGATCTTGTAGTTCTCATGTGATGTTGTAGTTCTCTTGTGATCTTCTTTTGATCTTGTAGTTCTCTTGTGATCTTGTAGTTCTCATGTGATCTTGTAGTTCTCTTGTGATCTTCTTGTGATCTTGTAGTTCTCTTGTGATCTTGTAGTTCTCTTGTGATCTTGTAGTTCTCATGTGATCTTGTAGTTCTCCTGTGATCTTGTAGTTCTCATGTGATCTTGTAGTTCTCATGTGATCTTGTAGTTCTCCTGTGATCTTGTAGTTCTCATGTGATCTTGTAGTTCTCCTTATTGTAGTTCTCTTGTGATCTTGTAGTTCTCTTGTGATCTTGTAGTTCTCCTTATTGTAGTTCTCTTCTGATCTTGTAGTTCTCCTGTTATCTTGTAGTTCTCCTTTGATCTTGTAGTTCTCTTGTGATCTTGTAGTTCTCCTGTGATCTTGTAGTTCTCATGTGATCTTGTAGTTCTCATGTGATCTTGTAGTTCTCTTGTGATCTTCTTGTGATCTTGTAGTTCTCTTGTGATCTTGTAGTTCTCATGTGATCTTGTAGTTCTCTTGTGATCTTCTTGTGATCTTGTAGTTCTCTTGTGATCTTGTAGTTCTCTTGTGATCTTGTAGTTCTCATGTGATCTTGTAGTTCTCCTGTGATCTTGTAGTTCTCATGTGATCTTGTAGTTCTCCTTATTGTAGTTCTCTTGTGATCTTGTAGTTCTCTTGTGATCTTGTAGTTCTCTGTCATCTTGTAGTTCTCCTTATTGTAGTTCTCTTGTTATCTTGTAGTTCTCTGTGATCTTGTGGTTCTCCTGTTATCTTGTAGTTCTCCTGTGATCTTTTTAGTTCTCCTGTTATCTTGTAGTTCTCCTGTGATCTTGTAGTTCTCATTTGATCTTGTAGTTCTCTTGTGATCTTGTAGTTCTCCTGTGATCTTGTAGTTCTCATGTGATCTTGTATTTCTCCTTATTGTAGTTCTCTTGTGATCTTGTAGTTCTCTTGTGATCTTGTAGTTCTCTGTGATCTTGTAGTTCTCCTTATTGTAGTTCTCTTGTGATCTTGTAGTTCTCCTTATTGTAGTTCTCTTGTGATCTTGTAGTTCTCCTGTTATCTTGTAGTTCTCCTTTGATCTTGTAGTTCTCTTGTGATCTTGTAGTTCTCTTGTGATCTTGTAGTTCTCATGTGATCTTGTAGTTCTCTTGTGATCTTGTAGTTCTCCTGTAATCTTGTAGTTCTCCTGATATCTTGTAGTTCTCTGTGATCTTGTAGTTCTCCTTATTGTAGTTCTCTTGTGATCTTGTAGTTCTCCTTATTGTAGTTCTCTTGTGATCTTGTAGTTCTCCTGTGATCTTGTAGTTCTCTTGTGATCTTGTAGTTCTCCTGTGATCTTGTAGTTCTCTGTGATCTTGTAGTTCTCATGTGATCTTGTAGTTCTCATGTGATCTTGTAGTTCTCATGTGAACTTGTAGTTCTCTTGTGATCTTCTTGTGCTCTTGTAGTTCTCTTTTTCTCTTCTTGTGATCTTGTAGTTCTCTTGTGATCTTGTAGTTCTCATGTGATCTTGTAGTTCTCATGTGATCTTGTAGTTCTCCTGGAATCTTGTAGTTCTCTTGTGATCTTGTAGTTCTCCTTATTGTAGTTCTCTTGTGATCTTGTAGTTCTCCTGTGATCTTGTAGTTCTCCTGTTATCTTGTAGTTCTCCTGTGATCTTGTAGTTCTCTTGTGATCTTCTTGTGATCTTGTAGTTCTCTTGTGATCTTCTTGTGATCTTGTAGTTCTCTTGTGATCTTGTAGTTCTCATGTGATCTTGTAGTTCTCCTGTGTTCTTGTAGTTCTCATGTGATCTTGTAGTTCTCCTTATTGTAGTTCTCTTGTGATCTTGTAGTTCTCTTGTGATCTTGTAGTTCTCTGTGATCTTGTAGTTCTCCTTATTGTAGTTCTCTTGTGATCTTGTAGTTCTCCTTATTGTAGTTCTCTTGTGATCTTCTAGTTCTCCTGTGATCTTGTAGTTCTCCTGTTATCTTGTAGTTCTCCTGTGATCTTGTAGTTCTCCTGTTATCTTGTAGTTCTCCTGTGATCTTGTAGTTCTCATTTGATCTTGTAGTTCTCTTGTGATCTTGTAGTTCTCTTGTGATCTTGTAGTTCTCATGTGATCTTGTAGTTCTCCTGTGATCTTGTAGTTCTCTGTGATTTTGTAGTTCTCTTGTGATCTTGTAGTTCTCATTTGATCTTGTAGTTCTCTTGTGATCTTCTTGTGATCTTGTAGTTCTCTTGTGATCTTGTAGTTCTCATGTGATCTTGTAGTTCTCCTGTGATCTTGTAGTTCTCTTGTGATCTTGTAGTTCTCTGTGATCTTGTAGTTCTCCTTATTGTAGTTGTCTTGTGATCTTGTAGTTCTCCTTATTGTAGTTCTCTTGTGATCTTCTAGTTCTCCTGTGATCTTGTAGTTCTCCTGTTATCTTGTAGTTCTCCTGTGATCTTGTAGTTCTCTTGTGATCTTCTTGTGATCTTGTAGTTCTCATGTGATCTTGTAGTTCGCTTGTGATCTTGTAGTTCTCATGTGATCTTGTAGTTGTCTTATGATCTTGTAGTTCTCATGTGATTTTGTAGTTTTCTTGTGATCTTGTAGTTCTCATGTGATCTTGTAGTTTTCTTGTGATCTTGTAGTTCTCCTGTGATCTTGTAGTTCTCCTGTGATCTTGTAGTTCTCATGTGATCTTGTAGTTCTCTTGTGATCTTCTTTTGATCTTGTAGTTCTCTTGTGATCTTGTAGTTCTCATGTGATCTTGTAGTTCTCTTGTGATCTTCTTGTGATCTTGTACTTCTCTTGTGATCTTGTAGTTCTCTTGTGATCTTGTAGTTCTCATGTGATCTTGTAGTTCTCCTGTGATCTTGTAGTTCTCATGTGATCTTGTAGTTCTCATGTGATCTTGTAGTTCTCCTGTGATCTTGTAGTTCTCATGTGATCTTGTAGTTCTCCTTATTGTAGTTCTCCTTATTGTAGTTCTCTTGTGATCTTGTAGTTCTCTTGTGATCTTGTAGTTCTCCTTATTGTAGTTCTCTTGTGATCTTGTAGTTCTCCTTATTGTAGTTCTCTTGTGATCTTGTAGTTCTCCTGTTATCTTGTAGTTCTCCTTTGATCTTGTAGTTCTCTTGTGATCTTGTCGTTCTCTTGTGATCTTGTAGTTCTCATGTGATCTTGTAGTTCTCTTGTGATCTTGTAGTTCTCCTGTAATCTTGTAGTTCTCCTGTGATCTTGTAGTTCTCTGTGATCTTGTAGTTCTCCTTATTGTAGTTCTCTTGTGATCTTGTAGTTCTCCTTATTGTAGTTCTCTTGTGATCTTGTAGTTCTCCTGTGATCTTGTAGTTCTCTTGTGATCTTGTAGTTCTCCTGTGATCTTGTAGTTCTCTGTGATCTTGTAGTTCTCATGTGATCTTGTAGTTCTCATGTGATCTTGTAGTTCTCATGTGAACTTGTAGTTCTCTTGTGATCTTCTTGTGATCTTGTAGTTCTCTTGTGATCTTCTTGTGATCTTGTAGTTCTCTTGTGATCTTGTAGTTCTCATGTGATCTTGTAGTTCTCCTGTGATCTTGTAGTTCTCTGTGATTTTGTAGTTCTCTTGTGATCTTGTAGTTCTCATTTGATCTTGTAGTTCTCTTGTGATCTTCTTGTGATCTTGTAGTTCTCTTGTGATCTTGTAGTTCTCATGTGATCTTGTAGTTCTCCTGTGTTCTTGTAGTTCTCATGTGATCTTGTAGTTCTCCTTATTGTAGTTCTCTTGTGATCTTGTAGTTCTCTTGTGATCTTGTAGTTCTCTGTGATCTTGTAGTTCTCCTTATTGTAGTTCTCTTGTGATCTTGTAGTTCTCCTTATTGTAGTTCTCTTGTGATCTTCTAGTTCTCCTGTGATCTTGTAGTTCTCCTGTTATCTTGTAGTTCTCCTGTGATCTTGTAGTTCTCTTGTGATCTTCTTGTGATCTTGTAGTTCTCATGTGATCTTGTAGTTCGCTTGTGATCTTGTAGTTCTCATGTGATCTTGTAGTTGTCTTATGATCTTGTAGTTCTCATGTGATTTTGTAGTTTTCTTGTGATCTTGTAGTTCTCATGTGATCTTGTAGTTTTCTTGTGATCTTGTAGTTCTCCTGTGATCTTGTAGTTCTCCTGTGATCTTGTAGTTCTCATGTGATCTTGTAGTTCTCTTGTGATCTTCTTTTGATCTTGTAGTTCTCTTGTGATCTTGTAGTTCTCATGTGATCTTGTAGTTCTCTTGTGATCTTCTTGTGATCTTGTAGTTCTCTTGTGATCTTGTAGTTCTCTTGTGATCTTGTAGTTCTCATGTGATCTTGTAGTTCTCCTGTGATCTTGTAGTTCTCATGTGATCTTGTAGTTCTCATGTGATCTTGTAGTTCTCCTGTGATCTTGTAGTTCTCATGTGATCTTGTAGTTCTCCTTATTGTAGTTCTCCTTGTTGTAGTTCTCTTGTGATCTTGTAGTTCTCTTGTGATCTTGTAGTTCTCCTTATTGTAGTTCTCTTGTGATCTTGTAGTTCTCCTTATTGTAGTTCTCTTGTGATCTTGTAGTTCTCCTGTTATCTTGTAGTTCTCCTTTGATCTTGTAGTTCTCTTGTGATCTTGTAGTTCTCTTGTGATCTTGTAGTTCTCATGTGATCTTGTAGTTCTCTTGTGATCTTGTAGTTCTCCTGTAATCTTGTAGTTCTCCTGTGATCTTGTAGTTCTCTGTGATCTTGTAGTTCTCCTTATTGTAGTTCTCTTGTGATCTTGTAGTTCTCCTTATTGTAGTTCTCTTGTGATCTTGTAGTTCTCCTGTGATCTTGTAGTTCTCTTGTGATCTTGTAGTTCTCCTGTGATCTTGTAGTTCTCTGTGATCTTGTAGTTCTCATGTGATCTTGTAGTTCTCATGTGATCTTGTAGTTCTCATGTGAACTTGTAGTTCTCTTGTGATCTTCTTGTGATCTTGTAGTTCTCTTGTGATCTTCTTGTGATCTTGTAGTTCTCTTGTGATCTTGTAGTTCTCATTTGATCTTGTAGTTCTCTTGTGATCTTCTTGTGATCTTGTAGTTCTCTTGTGATCTTGTAGTTCTCATGTGATCTTGTAGTTCTCCTGTGTTCTTGTAGTTCTCATGTGATCTTGTAGTTCTCCTTATTGTAGTTCTCTTGTGATCTTGTAGTTCTCTTGTGATCTTGTAGTTCTCTGTGATCTTGCAGTTCTCCTTATTGTAGTTCTCTTGTGATCTTGTAGTTCTCCTTATTGTAGTTCTCTTGTGATCTTCTAGTTCTCCTGTGATCTTGTAGTTCTCCTGTTATCTTGTAGTTCTCCTGTGATCTTGTAGTTCTCTTGTGATCTTCTTGTGATCTTGTAGTTCTCATGTGATCTTGTAGTTCGCTTGTGATCTTGTAGTTCTCATGTGATCTTGTAGTTGTCTTATGATCTTGTAGTTCTCATGTGATTTTGTAGTTTTCTTGTGATCTTGTAGTTCTCATGTGATCTTGTAGTTTTCTTGTGATCTTGTAGTTCTCCTGTGATCTTGTAGTTCTCCTGTGATCTTGTAGTTCTCATGTGATCTTGTAGTTCTCTTGTGATCTTCTTTTGATCTTGTAGTTCTCTTGTGATCTTGTAGTTCTCATGTGATCTTGTAGTTCTCTTGTGATCTTCTTGTGATCTTGTAGTTCTCTTGTGATCTTGTAGTTCTCTTGTGATCTTGTAGTTCTCATGTGATCTTGTAGTTCTCCTGTGATCTTGTAGTTCTCATGTGATCTTGTAGTTCTCATGTGATCTTGTAGTTCTCCTGTGATCTTGTAGTTCTCATGTGATCTTGTAGTTCTCCTTATTGTAGTTCTCTTGTGATCTTGTAGTTCTCTTGTGATCTTGTAGTTCTCCTTATTGTAGTTCTCTTGTGATCTTGTAGTTCTCCTTATTGTAGTTCTCTTGTGATCTTGTAGTTCTCCTGTTATCTTGTAGTTCTCCTTTGATCTTGTAGTTCTCTTGTGATCTTGTAGTTCTCTTGTGATCTTGTAGTTCTCATGTGATCTTGTAGTTCTCTTGTGATCTTGTAGTTCTCCTGTAATCTTGTAGTTCTCCTGTGATCTTGTAGTTCTCTGTGATCTTGTAGTTCTCCTTATTGTAGTTCTCTTGTGATCTTGTAGTTCTCCTTATTGTAGTTCTCTTGTGATCTTGTAGTTCTCCTGTGATCTTGTAGTTCTCTTGTGATCTTGTAGTTCTCCTGTGATCTTGTAGTTCTCTGTGATCTTGTAGTTCTCATGTGATCTTGTAGTTCTCATGTGATCTTGTAGTTCTCATGTGAACTTGTAGTTCTCTTGTGATCTTCTTGTGATCTTGTAGTTCTCTTGTGATCTTCTTGTGATCTTGTAGTTCTCTTGTGATCTTGTAGTTCTCATGTGATCTTGTAGTTCTCCTGTGATCTTGTAGTTCTCTGTGATTTTGTAGTTCTCTTGTGATCTTGTAGTTCTCATTTGATCTTGTAGTTCTCTTGTGATCTTCTTGTGATCTTGTAGTTCTCTTGTGATCTTGTAGTTCTCATGTGATCTTGTAGTTCTCCTGTGTTCTTGTAGTTCTCATGTGATCTTGTAGTTCTCCTTATTGTAGTTCTCTTGTGATCTTGTAGTTCTCTTGTGATCTTGTAGTTCTCTGTGATCTTGTAGTTCTCCTTATTGTAGTTCTCTTGTGATCTTGTAGTTCTCCTTATTGTAGTTCTCTTGTGATCTTCTAGTTCTCCTGTGATCTTGTAGTTCTCCTGTTATCTTGTAGTTCTCCTGTGATCTTGTAGTTCTCTTGTGATCTTCTTGTGATCTTGTAGATCTCATGTGATCTTGTAGTTCGCTTGTGATCTTGTAGTTCTCATGTGATCTTGTAGTTGTCTTATGATCTTGTAGTTCTCATGTGATTTTGTAGTTTTCTTGTGATCTTGTAGTTCTCATGTGATCTTGTAGTTTTCTTGTGATCTTGTAGTTCTCCTGTGATCTTGTAGTTCTCCTGTGATCTTGTAGTTCTCATGTGATCTTGTAGTTCTCTTGTGATCTTCTTTTGATCTTGTAGTTCTCTTGTGATCTTGTAGTTCTCATGTGATCTTGTAGTTCTCTTGTGATCTTCTTGTGATCTTGTAGTTCTCTTGTGATCTTGTAGTTCTCTTGTGATCTTGTAGTTCTCATGTGATCTTGTAGTTCTCCTGTGATCTTGTAGTTCTCATGTGATCTTGTAGTTCTCATGTGATCTTGTAGTTCTCCTGTGATCTTGTAGTTCTCATGTGATCTTGTAGTTCTCCTTATTGTAGTTCTCTTGTGATCTTGTAGTTCTCTTGTGATCTTGTAGTTCTCCTTATTGTAGTTCTCTTCTGATCTTGTAGTTCTCCTGTTATCTTGTAGTTCTCCTTTGATCTTGTAGTTCTCTTGTGATCTTGTAGTTCTCCTGTGATCTTGTAGTTCTCATGTGATCTTGTAGTTCTCATGTGATCTTGTAGTTCTCTTGTGATCTTCTTGTGATCTTGTAGTTCTCTTGTGATCTTGTAGTTCTCATGTGATCTTGTAGTTCTCTTGTGATCTTCTTGTGATCTTGTAGTTCTCTTGTGATCTTGTAGTTCTCTTGTGATCTTGTAGTTCTATTGTGATCTTGTAGTTCTCCTGTGATCTTGTTGTTCTCATGTGATCTTGTAGTTCTCCTTATTGTAGTTCTCTTGTGATCTTGTAGTTCTCTTGTGATCTTGTAGTTCTCTGTCATCTTGTAGTTCTCCTTATTGTAGTTCTCTTGTTATCTTGTAGTTCTCTGTGATCTTGTAGTTCTCCTGTGATCTTGTAGTTCTCCTGTGATCTTGTAGTTCTCCTGTGATCTTGTAGTTCTCATGTGATCTTGTAGTTCTCTTGTGATCTTGTAGTTCTCCTGTGATCTTGTAGTTCTCATGTGATCTTGTATTTCTCCTTATTGTAGTTCTCTTGTGATCTTGTAGTTCTCTTGTGATCTTGTAGTTCTCTGTGATCTTGTAGTTCTCCTTATTGTAGTTCTCTTGTGATCTTGTAGTTCTCCTTATTGTAGTTCTCTTGTGATCTTGTAGTTCTCCTGTTATCTTGTAGTTCTCCTTTGATCTTGTAGTTCTCTTGTGATCTTGTAGTTCTCTTGTGATCTTGTAGTTCTCATGTGATCTTGTAGTTCTCTTGTGATCTTGTAGTTCTCCTGTAATCTTGTAGTTCTCCTGATATCTTGTAGTTCTCTGTGATCTTGTAGTTCTCCTTATTGTAGTTCTCATGTGATCTTGTAGTTCTCATGTGATCTTGTAGTTCTCCTGGAATCTTGTAGTTCTCTTGTGATCTTGTAGTTCTCCTTATTGTAGTTCTCTTGTGATCTTGTAATTCTCCTGTGATCTTGTAGTTCTCCTGTTATCTTGTAGTTCTCCTGTGATCTTGTAGTTCTCCTGTGATCTTGTAGTTCTCTGTGATCTTGTAGTTCTCATGTGATCTTGTAGTTCTCTTGTGATCTTCTTGTGATCTTGTAGTTCTCATGTGATCTTGTAGTTCTCCTGGAATCTTGTAGTTCTCTTGTGATCTTGTAGTTCTCCTTATTGTAGTTCTCTTGTGATCTTGTAGTTCTCCTGTGATCTTGTAGTTCTCCTGTTATCTTGTAGTTCTCCTGTGATCTTGTAGTTCTCCTGTGATCTTGTAGTTCTCTGTGATTTTGTAGTTCTCTTGTGATCTTGTAGTTCTCATGTGATCTTGTAGTTCTCTTGTGATCTTCTTGTGATCTTGTAGTTCTCTTGTGATCTTGTAGTTCTCATGTGATCTTGTAGTTCTCCTGTGTTCTTGTAGTTCTCATGTGATCTTGTAGTTCTCCTTATTGTAGTTCTCTTGTGATCTTGTAGTTCTCTTGTGATCTTGTAGTTCTCTGTGATCTTGTAGTTCTCCTTATTGTAGTTCTCTTGTGATCTTGTAGTTCTCCTTATTGTAGTTCTCTTGTGATCTTCTAGTTCTCCTGTGATCTTGTAGTTCTCCTGTTATCTTGTAGTTCTCCTGTGATCTTGTAGTTCTCCTGTTATCTTGTAGTTCTCCTGTGATCTTGTAGTTCTCATTTGATCTTGTAGTTCTCTTGTGATCTTGTAGTTCTCCTGTCATCTTGTAGTTCTCATGTGATCTTGTATTTCTCCTTATTGTAGTTCTCTTGTGATCTTGTAGTTCTCTTGTGATCTTGTAGTTCTCTGTGATCTTGTAGTTCTCCTTATTGTAGTTCTCTTGTGATCTTGTAGTTCTCCTTATTGTAGTTCTCTTGTGATCTTGTAGTTCTCCTGTTATCTTGTAGTTCTCCTTTGATCTTGTAGTTCTCTTGTGATCTTGTAGTTCTCTTGTGATCTTGTAGTTCTCATGTGATCTTGTAGTTCTCTTGTGATCTTGTAGTTCTCCTGTAATCTTGTAGTTCTCCTGATATCTTGTAGTTCTCTGTGATCTTGTAGTTCTCCTTATTGTAGTTCTCTTGTGATCTTGTAGTTCTCCTTATTGTAGTTCTCTTGTGATCTTGTAGTTCTCCTGTGATCTTGTAGTTCTCTTGTGATCTTGTAGTTCTCCTGTGATCTTGTAGTTCTCTGTGATCTTGTAGTTCTCATGTGATCTTGTAGTTCTCATGTGATCTTGTAGTTCTCATGTGAACTTGTAGTTCTCTTGTGATCTTCTTGTGCTCTTGTAGTTCTCTTTTGATCTTCTTGTGATCTTGTAGTTCTCTTGTGATCTTGTAGTTCTCATGTGATCTTGTAGTTCTCATGTGATCTTGTAGTTCTCCTGGAATCTTGTAGTTCTCTTGTGATCTTGTAGTTCTCCTTATTGTAGTTCTCTTGTGATCTTGTAGTTCTCCTGTGATCTTGTAGTTCTCCTGTTATCTTGTAGTTCTCCTGTGATCTTGTAGTTCTCCTGTGATCTTGTAGTTCTCTGTGATTTTGTAGTTCTCTTGTGATCTTGTAGTTCTCATGTGATCTTGTAGTTCTCTTGTGATCTTCTTGTGATCTTGTAGTTCTCTTGTGATCTTGTAGTTCTCATGTGATCTTGTAGTTCTCCTGTGTTCTTGTAGTTCTCATGTGATCTTGTAGTTCTCCTTATTGTAGTTCTCTTGTGATCTTGTAGTTCTCTTGTGATCTTGTAGTTCTCTGTGATCTTGTAGTTCTCCTTATTGTAGTTCTCTTGTGATCTTGTAGTTCTCCTTATTGTAGTTCTCTTGTGATCTTCTAGTTCTCCTGTGATCTTGTAGTTCTCCTGTTATCTTGTAGTTCTCCTGTGATCTTGTAGTTCTCCTGTTATCTTGTAGTTCTCCTGTGATCTTGTAGTTCTCATGTGATCTTGTAGTTCTCTTGTGATCTTGTAGTTCTCCTGTGATCTTGTAGTTCTCATGTGATCTTTTAGTTCTCCTTATTGTAGTTCTCTTGTGATCTTGTAGTTCTCTTGTGATCTTGTAGTTCTCTGTGATCTTGTAGTTCTCCTTATTGTAGTTCTCTTGTGATCTTGTAGTTCTCTTGTGATCTTGTAGTTCTCTGTGATCTTGTAGTTCTTCTGTTATCTTGTAGTTCTCCTGTGATCTTGTAGTTCTCCTGTTATCTTGTAGTTCTCCTGTGATCTTGTAGTTCTCATTTGATCTTGTAGTTCTCTTGTGATCTTGTAGTTCTCCTGTGATCTTGTAGTTCTCATGTGATCTTGTAGTTCTCCTTATTGTAGTTCTCTTGTGATCTTGTAGTTCTCTTGTGATCTTGTAGTTCTCTGTGATCTTGTAGTTCTCCTTATTGTAGTTCTCTTGTGATCTTGTAGTTCTCCTTATTGTAGTTCTCTTGTGATCTTGTAGTTTTCCTGTTATCTTGTAGTTCTCCTTTGATCTTGTAGTTCTCTTGTGATCTTGTAGTTCTCTTGTGATCTTGTAGTTCTCATGTGATCTTGTAGTTCTCTTGTGATCTTGTAGTTCTCCTGTAATCTTGGAGTTCTCCTGTGATCTTGTAGTTCTCTGTGATCTTGTAGTTCTCCTTATTGTAGTTCTCTTGTGATCTTGTAGTTCTCCTTATTGTAGTTCTCTTGTGATCTTGTAGTTCTCCTGTGATCTTGTAGTTCTCTTGTGATCTTGTAGTTCTCCTGTGATCTTGTAGTTCTCTGTGATCTTGTAGTTCTCATGTGATCTTGTAGTTCTCATGTGATCTTGTAGTTCTCATGTGAACTTGTAGTTCTCTTGTGATCTTCTTGTGATCTTGTAGTTCTCTTGTGATCTTCTTGTGATCTTGTAGTTCTCTTGTGATCTTGTAGTTCTCATGTGATCTTGTAGTTCTCTTGTGATCTTGTAGTTCTCATGTGATCTTGTAGTTCTCCTGGAATCTTGTAGTTCTCTTGTGATCTTGTAGTTCTCCTTATTGTAGTTCTCTTGTGATCTTGTAGTTCTCCTGTGATCTTGTAGTTCTCCTGTTATCTTGTAGTTCTCCTGTGATCTTGTAGTTCTCCTGTGATCTTGTAGTTCTCTGTGATCTTGTAGTTCTCCTGTTATCTTGTAGTTCTCCTGTGATCTTGTAGTTCTCATTTGATCTTGTAGTTCTGTTGTGATCTTGTAGTTCTCCTGTGATCTTGTAGTTCTCATGTGATCTTGTATTCTCCTTATTGTAGTTCTCTTGTGATCTTGTAGTTCTCTTGTGATCTTGTAGTTCTCTGTGATCTTGTAGTTCTCCTTATTGTAGTTCTCTTGTGATCTTGTAGTTCTCCTTATTGTAGTTCTCTTGTGATCTTCTAGTTCTCCTGTGATCTTGTAGTTCTCCTGTTATCTTGTAGTTCTCCTGTGATCTTGTACTTCTCCTGTGATCTTGTAGTTCTCCTGTGATCTTGTAGTTCTCATGTGATCTTGTAGTTCTCTTGTGATCTTGTAGTTCTCATGTGATCTTGTAGTTCTCTTGTGATCTTGTAGTTCTCCTGTGATCTTGTAGTTCTCATGTGATCTTGTAGTTCTCCTTATTGTAGTTCTCCTTATTGTAGTTCTCTTGTGATCTTGTAGTTCTCTTGTGATCTTGTAGTTCTCTGTGATCTTGTCGTTCTCCTTATTGTAGTTATCTTGTGATCTTGTAGTTCTCCTTATTGTAGTTCTCTTGTGATCTTGTAGTTCTCCTGTTATCTTGTAGTTCTCCTTTGATCTTGTAGTTCTCTTGTGATCTTGTAGTTCTCCTGTGATCTTGTAGTTCTCTGTGATCTTGTAGTTCTCATGTGATCTTGTAGTTCTCATGTGATCTTGTAGTTCTCTTGTGATCTTGTAGTTCTCCTGTGATCTTGTAGTTCTCCTGTGATCTTCTAGTTCTCTGTGATCTTGTAGTTCTCCTTATTGTATTTCTCTTGTGATCTTGTAGTTCTCCTTATTGTAGTTCTCTTGTGATCTTCTAGTTCTCATGTGATCTTCTAGTTCTCCTTATTGTAGTTCTCTTGTGATCTTGTAGTTCTCCTTATTGTAGTTCTCTTGTGATCTTGTAGTTCTCCTGTGATCTTGTAGTTCTCTTGTGATCTTGTAGTTCTCCTGTGATCTTGTAGTTCTCTGTGATCTTGTAGTTCTCATGTGATCTTGTAGTTCTCATGTGATCTTGTAGTTCTCATGTGAACTTGTAGTTCTCTTGTGATCTTCTTGTGCTCTTGTAGTTCTCTTTTTCTCTTCTTGTGATCTTGTAGTTCTCTTGTGATCTTGTAGTTCTCATGTGATCTTGTAGTTCTCATGTGATCTTGTAGTTCTCCTGGAATCTTGTAGTTCTCTTGTGATCTTGTAGTTCTCCTTATTGTAGTTCTCTTGTGATCTTGTAATTCTCCTGTGATCTTGTAGTTCTCCTGTTATCTTGTAGTTCTCCTGTGATCTTGTAGTTCTCCTGTGATCTTGTAGTTCTCTGTGATTTTGTAGTTCTCTTGTGATCTTGTAGTTCTCATGTGATCTTGTAGTTCTCTTGTGATCTTCTTGTGATCTTGTAGTTCTCATGTTATCTTGTAGTTCTCCTGGAATCTTGTAGTTCTCTTGTGATCTTGTAGTTCTCCTTATTGTAGTTCTCTTGTGATCTTGTAGTTCTCCTGTGATCTTGTAGTTCTCCTGTTATCTTGTAGTTCTCCTGTGATCTTGTAGTTCTCCTGTGATCTTGTAGTTCTCTGTGATTTTGTAGTTCTCTTGTGATCTTGTAGTTCTCATGTGATCTTGTAGTTCTCTTGTGATCTTCTTGTGATCTTGTAGTTCTCTTGTGATCTTGTAGTTCTCATGTGATCTTGTAGTTCTCCTGTGTTCTTGTAGTTCTCATGTGATCTTGTAGTTCTCCTTATTGTAGTTCTCTTGTGATCTTGTAGTTCTCTTGTGATCTTGTAGTTCTCTGTGATCTTGTAGTTCTCCTTATTGTAGTTCTCTTGTGATCTTGTAGTTCTCCTTATTGTAGTTCTCTTGTGATCTTCTAGTTCTCCTGTGATCTTGTAGTTCTCCTGTTATCTTGTAGTTCTCCTGTGATCTTGTAGTTCTCCTGTTATCTTGTAGTTCTCCTGTGATCTTGTAGTTCTCATTTGATCTTGTAGTTCTCTTGTGATCTTGTAGTTCTCCTGTCATCTTGTAGTTCTCATGTGATCTTGTATTTCTCCTTATTGTAGTTCTCTTGTGATCTTGTAGTTCTCTTGTGATCTTGTAGTTCTCTGTGATCTTGTAGTTCTCCTTATTGTAGTTCTCTTGTGATCTTGTAGTTCTCCTTATTGTAGTTCTCTTGTGATCTTGTAGTTCTCCTGTTATCTTGTAGTTCTCCTTTGATCTTGTAGTTCTCTTGTGATCTTGTAGTTCTCTTGTGATCTTCTAGTTCTCATGTGATCTTGTAGTTCTCTTGTGATCTTGTAGTTCTCCTGTAATCTTGTAGTTCTCCTGATATCTTGTAGTTCTCTGTGATCTTGTAGTTCTCCTTATTGTAGTTCTCTTGTGATCTTGTAGTTCTCCTTATTGTAGTTCTCTTGTGATCTTGTAGTTCTCCTGTGATCTTGTAGTTCTCTTGTGATCTTGTAGTTCTCCTGTGATCTTGTAGTTCTCTGTGATCTTGTAGTTCTCATGTGATCTTGTAGTTCTCATGTGATCTTGTAGTTCTCATGTGAACTTGTAGTTCTCTTGTGATCTTCTTGTGCTCTTGTAGTTCTCTTTTGATCTTCTTGTGATCTTGTAGTTCTCTTGTGATCTTGTAGTTCTCATGTGATCTTGTAGTTCTCATGTGATCTTGTAGTTCTCCTGGAATCTTGTAGTTCTCTTGTGATCTTGTAGTTCTCCTTATTGTAGTTCTCTTGTGATCTTGTAGTTCTCCTGTGATCTTGTAGTTCTCCTGTTATCTTGTAGTTCTCCTGTGATCTTGTAGTTCTCCTGTGATCTTGTAGTTCTCTGTGATTTTGTAGTTCTCTTGTGATCTTGTAGTTCTCATGTGATCTTGTAGTTCTCTTGTGATCTTGTAGTTCTCATGTGATCTTGTAGTTCTCCTGTGTTCTTGTAGTTCTCATGTGATCTTCTAGTTCTCCTTATTGTAGTTCTCTTGTGATCTTGTAGTTCTCTTGTGATCTTGTAGTTCTCTGTGATCTTGTAGTTCTCCTTATTGTAGTTCTCTTGTGATCTTGTAGTTCTCCTTATTGTAGTTCTCTTGTGATCTTCTAGTTCTCCTGTGATCTTGTAGTTCTCCTGTTATCTTGTAGTTCTCCTGTGATCTTGTAGTTCTCCTGTGATCTTGTAGTTCTCCTGTGATCTTGTAGTTCTCATGTGATCTTGTAGTTCTCTTGTGATCTTGTAGTTCTCCTGTGATCTTGTAGTTCTCATGTGATCTTGTAGTTCTCCTTATTGTAGTTCTCCTTATTGTAGTTCTCTTGTGATCTTGTAGTTCTCTTGTGATCTTGTAGTTCTCTGTGATCTTGTCGTTCTCCTTATTGTAGTTCTCTTGTGATCTTGTAGTTCTCCTTATTGTAGTTCTCTTGTGATCTTGTAGTTCTCCTGTTATCTTGTAGTTCTCCTTTGATCTTGTAGTTCTCTTGTGATCTTGTAGTTCTCCTGTGATCTTGTAGTTCTCTGTGATCTTGTAGTTCTCATGTGATCTTGTAGTTCTCATGTGATCTTGTAGTTCTCTTGTGATCTTGTAGTTCTCCTGTGATCTTGTAGTTCTCCTGTGATCTTCTAGTTCTCTGTGATCTTGTAGTTCTCCTTATTGTATTTCTCTTGTGATCTTGTAGTTCTCCTTATTGTAGTTCTCTTGTGATCTTCTAGTTCTCATGTGATCTTCTAGTTCTCCTTATTGTAGTTCTCTTGTGATCTTGTAGTTCTCCTTATTGTAGTTCTCTTGTGATCTTGTAGTTCTCCTGTGATCTTGTAGTTCTCTTGTGATCTTGTAGTTCTCCTGTGATCTTGTAGTTCTCTGTGATCTTGTAGTTCTCATGTGATCTTGTAGTTCTCATGTGATCTTGTAGTTCTCATGTGAACTTGTAGTTCTCTTGTGATCTTCTTGTGCTCTTGTAGTTCTCTTTTTCTCTTCTTGTGATCTTGTAGTTCTCTTGTGATCTTGTAGTTCTCATGTGATCTTGTAGTTCTCATGTGATCTTGTAGTTCTCCTGGAATCTTGTAGTTCTCTTGTGATCTTGTAGTTCTCCTTATTGTAGTTCTCTTGTGATCTTGTAATTCTCCTGTGATCTTGTAGTTCTCCTGTTATCTTGTAGTTCTCCTGTGATCTTGTAGTTCTCCTGTGATCTTGTAGTTCTCTGTGATTTTGTAGTTCTCTTGTGATCTTGTAGTTCTCATGTGATCTTGTAGTTCTCTTGTGATCTTCTTGTGATCTTGTAGTTCTCATGTGATCTTGTAGTTCTCCTGGAATCTTGTAGTTCTCTTGTGATCTTGTAGTTCTCCTTATTGTAGTTCTCTTGTGATCTTGTAGTTCTCCTGTGATCTTGTAGTTCTCCTGTTATCTTGTAGTTCTCCTGTGATCTTGTAGTTCTCCTGTGATCTTGTAGTTCTCTGTGATTTTGTAGTTCTCTTGTGATCTTGTAGTTCTCATGTGATCTTGTAGTTCTCTTGTGATCTTCTTGTGATCTTGTAGTTCTCTTGTGATCTTGTAGTTCTCATGTGATCTTGTAGTTCTCCTGTGTTCTTGTAGTTCTCATGTGATCTTGTAGTTCTCCTTATTGTAGTTCTCTTGTGATCTTGTAGTTCTCTTGTGATCTTGTAGTTCTCTGTGATCTTGTAGTTCTCCTTATTGTAGTTCTCTTGTGATCTTGTAGTTCTCCTTATTGTAGTTCTCTTGTGATCTTCTAGTTCTCCTGTGATCTTGTAGTTCTCCTGTTATCTTGTAGTTCTCTTGTGATCTTGTAGTTCTCCTGTTATCTTGTAGTTCTCCTGTGATCTTGTAGTTCTCATTTGATCTTGTAGTTCTCTTGTGATCTTGTAGTTCTCCTGTCATCTTGTAGTTCTCATGTGATCTTGTATTTCTCCTTATTGTAGTTCTCTTGTGATCTTGTAGTTCTCTTGTGATCTTGTAGTTCTCTGTGATCTTGTAGTTCTCCTTATTGTAGTTCTCTTGTGATCTTGTAGTTCTCCTTATTGTAGTTCTCTTGTGATCTTGTAGTTCTCCTGTTATCTTGTAGTTCTCCTTTGATCTTGTAGTTCTCTTGTGATCTTGTAGTTCTCTTGTGATCTTCTAGTTCTCATGTGATCTTGTAGTTCTCTTGTGATCTTGTAGTTCTCCTGTAATCTTGTAGTTCTCCTGATATCTTGTAGTTCTCTGTGATCTTGTAGTTCTCCTTATTGTAGTTCTCTTGTGATCTTGTAGTTCTCCTTATTGTAGTTCTCTTGTGATCTTGTAGTTCTCCTGTGATCTTGTAGTTCTCTTGTGATCTTGTAGTTCTCCTGTGATCTTGTAGTTCTCTGTGATCTTGTAGTTCTCATGTGATCTTGTAGTTCTCATGTGATCTTGTAGTTCTCATGTGAACTTGTAGTTCTCTTGTGATCTTCTTGTGCTCTTGTAGTTCTCTTTTGATCTTCTTGTGATCTTGTAGTTCTCTTGTGATCTTGTAGTTCTCATGTGATCTTGTAGTTCTCATGTGATCTTGTAGTTCTCCTGGAATCTTGTAGTTCTCTTGTGATCTTGTAGTTCTCCTTATTGTAGTTCTCTTGTGATCTTGTAGTTCTCCTGTGATCTTGTAGTTCTCCTGTTATCTTGTAGTTCTCCTGTGATCTTGTAGTTCTCCTGTGATCTTGTAGTTCTCTGTGATTTTGTAGTTCTCTTGTGATCTTGTAGTTCTCATGTGATCTTGTAGTTCTCTTGTGATCTTGTAGTTCTCATGTGATCTTGTAGTTCTCCTGTGTTCTTGTAGTTCTCATGTGATCTTGTAGTTCTCCTTATTGTAGTTCTCTTGTGATCTTGTAGTTCTCTTGTGATCTTGTAGTTCTCTGTGATCTTGTAGTTCTCCTTATTGTAGTTCTCTTGTGATCTTGTAGTTCTCCTTATTGTAGTTCTCTTGTGATCTTCTAGTTCTCCTGTGATCTTGTAGTTCTCCTGTTATCTTGTAGTTCTCCTGTGATCTTGTAGTTCTCCTGTTATCTTGTAGTTCTCCTGTGATCTTGTAGTTCTCATGTGATCTTGTAGTTCTCTTGTGATCTTGTAGTTCTCCTGTGATCTTGTAGTTCTCATGTGATCTTTTAGTTCTCCTTATTGTAGTTCTCTTGTGATCTTGTAGTTCTCTTGTGATCTTGTAGTTCTCTGTGATCTTGTAGTTCTCCTTATTGTAGTTCTCTTGTGATCTTGTAGTTCTCTTGTGATCTTGTAGTTCTCTGTGATCTTGTAGTTCTCCTGTTATCTTGTAGTTCTCCTGTGATCTTGTAGTTCTCCTGTTATCTTGTAGTTCTCCTGTGATCTTGTAGTTCTCATTTGATCTTGTAGTTCTCTTGTGATCTTGTAGTTCTCCTGTGATCTTGTAGTTCTCATGTGATCTTGTAGTTCTCCTTATTGTAGTTCTCTTGTGATCTTGTAGTTCTCTTGTGATCTTGTAGTTCTCTGTGATCTTGTAGTTCTCCTTATTGTAGTTCTCTTGTGATCTTGTAGTTCTCCTTATTGTAGTTCTCTTGTGATCTTGTAGTTTTCCTGTTATCTTGTAGTTCTCCTTTGATCTTGTAGTTCTCTTGTGATCTTGTAGTTCTCTTGTGATCTTGTAGTTCTCATGTGATCTTGTAGTTCTCTTGTGATCTTGTAGTTCTCCTGTAATCTTGGAGTTCTCCTGTGATCTTGTAGTTCTCTGTGATCTTGTAGTTCTCCTTATTGTAGTTCTCTTGTGATCTTGTAGTTCTCCTTATTGTAGTTCTCTTGTGATCTTGTAGTTCTCCTGTGATCTTGTAGTTCTCTTGTGATCTTGTAGTTCTCCTGTGATCTTGTAGTTCTCTGTGATCTTGTAGTTCTCATGTGATCTTGTAGTTCTCATGTGATCTTGTAGTTCTCATGTGAACTTGTAGTTCTCTTGTGATCTTCTTGTGATCTTGTAGTTCTCTTGTGATCTTCTTGTGATCTTGTAGTTCTCTTGTGATCTTGTAGTTCTCATGTGATCTTGTAGTTCTCTTGTGATCTTGTAGTTCTCATGTGATCTTGTAGTTCTCCTGGAATCTTGTAGTTCTCTTGTGATCTTGTAGTTCTCCTTATTGTAGTTCTCTTGTGATCTTGTAGTTCTCCTGTGATCTTGTAGTTCTCCTGTTATCTTGTAGTTCTCCTGTGATCTTGTAGTTCTCCTGTGATCTTGTAGTTCTCTTGTGATCTTGTAGTTCTCCTGTAATCTTGTAGTTCTCCTGATATCTTGTAGTTCTCTGTGATCTTGTAGTTCTCCTTATTGTAGTTCTCTTGTGATCTTGTAGTTCTCCTTATTGTAGTTCTCTTGTGATCTTGTAGTTCTCCTGTGATCTTGTAGTTCTCTTGTGATCTTGTAGTTCTCCTGTGATCTTGTAGTTCTCTGTGATCTTGTAGTTCTCATGTGATCTTGTAGTTCTCATGTGATCTTGTAGTTCTCATGTGAACTTGTAGTTCTCTTGTGATCTTCTTGTGCTCTTGTAGTTCTCTTTTGATCTTCTTGTGATCTTGTAGTTCTCTTGTGATCTTGTAGTTCTCATGTGATCTTGTAGTTCTCATGTGATCTTGTAGTTCTCCTGGAATCTTGTAGTTCTCTTGTGATCTTGTAGTTCTCCTTATTGTAGTTCTCTTGTGATCTTGTAGTTCTCCTGTGATCTTGTAGTTCTCCTGTTATCTTGTAGTTCTCCTGTGATCTTGTAGTTCTCCTGTGATCTTGTAGTTCTCTGTGATTTTGTAGTTCTCTTGTGATCTTGTAGTTCTAATGTGATCTTGTAGTTCTCTTGTGATCTTGTAGTTCTCATGTGATCTTGTAGTTCTCCTGTGTTCTTGTAGTTCTCATGTGATCTTGTAGTTCTCCTTATTGTAGTTCTCTTGTGATCTTGTAGTTCTCTTGTGATCTTGTAGTTCTCTGTGATCTTGTAGTTCTCCTTATTGTAGTTCTCTTGTGATCTTGTAGTTCTCCTTATTGTAGTTCTCTTGTGATCTTCTAGTTCTCCTGTGATCTTGTAGTTCTCCTGTTATCTTGTAGTTCTCCTGTGATCTTGTAGTTCTCCTGTTATCTTGTAGTTCTCCTGTGATCTTGTAGTTCTCATGTGATCTTGTAGTTCTCTTGTGATCTTGTAGTTCTCCTGTGATCTTGTAGTTCTCATGTGATCTTTTAGTTCTCCTTATTGTAGTTCTCTTGTGATCTTGTAGTTCTCTTGTGATCTTGTAGTTCTCTGTGATCTTGTAGTTCTCCTTATTGTAGTTCTCTTGTGATCTTGTAGTTCTCTTGTGATCTTGTAGTTCTCTGTGATCTTGTAGTTCTCCTGTTATCTTGTAGTTCTCCTGTGATCTTGTAGTTCTCCTGTTATCTTGTAGTTCTCCTGTGATCTTGTAGTTCTCATTTGATCTTGTAGTTCTCTTGTGATCTTGTAGTTCTCCTGTGATCTTGTAGTTCTCATGTGATCTTGTAGTTCTCCTTATTGTAGTTCTCTTGTGATCTTGTAGTTCTCTTGTGATCTTGTAGTTCTCTGTGATCTTGTAGTTCTCCTTATTGTAGTTCTCTTGTGATCTTGTAGTTCTCCTTATTGTAGTTCTCTTGTGATCTTGTAGTTTTCCTGTTATCTTGTAGTTCTCCTTTGATCTTGTAGTTCTCTTGTGATCTTGTAGTTCTCTTGTGATCTTGTAGTTCTCATGTGATCTTGTAGTTCTCTTGTGATCTTGTAGTTCTCCTGTAATCTTGGAGTTCTCCTGTGATCTTGTAGTTCTCTGTGATCTTGTAGTTCTCCTTATTGTAGTTCTCTTGTGATCTTGTAGTTCTCCTTATTGTAGTTCTCTTGTGATCTTGTAGTTCTCCTGTGATCTTGTAGTTCTCTTGTGATCTTGTAGTTCTCCTGTGATCTTGTAGTTCTCTGTGATCTTGTAGTTCTCATGTGATCTTGTAGTTCTCATGTGATCTTGTAGTTCTCATGTGAACTTGTAGTTCTCTTGTGATCTTCTTGTGATCTTGTAGTTCTCTTGTGATCTTCTTGTGATCTTGTAGTTCTCTTGTGATCTTGTAGTTCTCATGTGATCTTGTAGTTCTCTTGTGATCTTGTAGTTCTCATGTGATCTTGTAGTTCTCCTGGAATCTTGTAGTTCTCTTGTGATCTTGTAGTTCTCCTTATTGTAGTTCTCTTGTGATCTTGTAGTTCTCCTGTGATCTTGTAGTTCTCCTGTTATCTTGTAGTTCTCCTGTGATCTTGTAGTTCTCCTGTGATCTTGTAGTTCTCTGTGATCTTGTAGTTCTCCTGTTATCTTGTAGTTCTCCTGTGATCTTGTAGTTCTCATTTGATCTTGTAGTTCTCTTGTGATCTTGTAGTTCTCCTGTGATCTTGTAGTTCTCATGTGATCTTGTATTCTCCTTATTGTAGTTCTCTTGTGATCTTGTAGTTCTCTTGTGATCTTGTAGTTCTCTGTGATCTTGTAGTTCTCCTTATTGTAGTTCTCTTGTGATCTTGTAGTTCTCCTTATTGTAGTTCTCTTGTGATCTTCTAGTTCTCCTGTGATCTTGTAGTTCTCCTGTTATCTTGTAGTTCTCCTGTGATCTTGTAGTTCTCCTGTGATCTTGTAGTTCTCATGTGATCTTGTAGTTCTCATGTGATCTTGTAGTTCTCTTGTGATCTTGTAGTTCTCCTGTGATCTTGTAGTTCTCATGTGATCTTGTAGTTCTCTTTATTGTAGTTCTCCTTATTGTAGTTCTCTTGTGATCTTGTAGTTCTCTTGTGATCTTGTAGTTCTCTGTGATCTTGTCGTTCTCCTTATTGTAGTTCTCTTGTGATCTTGTAGTTCTCCTTATTGTAGTTCTCTTGTGATCTTGTAGTTCTCCTGTTATCTTGTAGTTCTCCTTTGATCTTGTAGTTCTCTTGTGATCTTGTAGTTCTCCTGTGATCTTGTAGTTCTCTGTGATCTTGTAGTTCTCATGTGATCTTGTAGTTCTCATGTGATCTTGTAGTTCTCTTGTGATCTTGTAGTTCTCCTGTGATCTTGTAGTTCTCCTGTGATCTTCTAGTTCTCTGTGATCTTGTAGTTCTCCTTATTGTATTTCTCTTGTGATCTTGTAGTTCTCCTTATTGTAGTTCTCTTGTGATCTTCTAGTTCTCATGTGATCTTCTAGTTCTCCTTATTGTAGTTCTCTTGTGATCTTGTAGTTCTCTTATGATCTTGTAGTTCTCCTTATTGTAGTTCTCTTGTGATCTTGTAGTTCTCCTGTTATCTTTTAGTTCTCCTTTGATCTTGTAGTTCTCCTGTTATCTTGTAGTTCTCCTGTGATCTTGTAGTTCTCATGTGATCTTGTAGTTCTCCTGTGATCTTGTAGTTCTCATGTGATCTTGTAGTTCTCATGTGATCTTGTAGTTCTCCTGTGATCTTGTAGTTCTCATGTGATCTTGTAGTTCTCCTTATTGTAGTTCTCTTGTGATCTTGTAGTTCTCCTGTTATCTTGTAGTTCTCCTTTGATCTTGTAGTTCTCTTGTGATCTTGTAGTTCTCCTGTGATCTTGTAGTTCTCATGTGATCTTGTAGTTCTCATGTGATCTTGTAGTTCTCTTGTGATCTTCTTGTGATCTTGTAGTTCTCTTGTGATCTTGTAGTTCTCATGTGATCTTGTAGTTCTCTTGTGATCTTGTAGTTCTCATGTGATCTTGTAGTTCTCTTGTGATCTTGTAGTTCTCATGTGATCTTGTAGTTCTCCTGTGTTCTTGTAGTTCTCGTGTGATCTTGTAGTTCTCCTTATTGTAGTTCTCTTGTGATCTTGTAGTTCTCTTGTGATCTTGTAGTTCTCTGTGATCTTGTAGTTCTCCTTATTGTAGTTCTCTTGTGATCTTGTAGTTCTCCTTATTGTAGTTCTCTTGTGATCTTCTAGTTCTCCTGTGATCTTGTAGTTCTCCTGTTATCTTGTAGTTCTCCTGTGATCTTGTAGTTCTCCTGTTATCTTGTAGTTCTCCTGTGATCTTGTAGTTCTCATGTGATCTTGTAGTTCTCTTGTGATCTTGTAGTTCTCCTGTGATCTTGTAGTTCTCATGTGATCTTTTAGTTCTCCTTATTGTAGTTCTCTTGTGATCTTGTAGTTCTCTTGTGATCTTGTAGTTCTCTGTGATCTTGTAGTTCTCCTTATTGTAGTTCTCTTGTGATCTTGTAGTTCTCTTGTGATCTTGTAGTTCTCTTGTGATCTTGTAGTTCTCCTGTGATCTTGTAGTTCTCTGTGATCTTGTAGTTCTCATGTGATCTTGTAGTTCTCATGTGATCTTGTAGTTCTCATGTGAACTTGTAGTTCTCTTGTGATCTTCTTGTGATCTTGTAGTTCTCTTGTGATCTTCTTGTGATCTTGTAGTTCTCTTGTGATCTTGTAGTTCTCATGTGATCTTGTAGTTCTCTTGTGATCTTGTAGTTCTCATGTGATCTTGTAGTTCTCCTGGAATCTTGTAGTTCTCTTGTGATCTTGTAGTTCTCCTTATTGTAGTTCTCTTGTGATCTTGTAGTTCTCCTGTGATCTTGTAGTTCTCATGTGATCTTGTAGTTCTCCTGTGATCTTGTAGTTCTCATGTGATCTTGTAGTTCTCCTTATTGTAGTTCTCTTGTGATCTTGTAGTTCTCCTGTTATCTTGTAGTTCTCCTTTGATCTTGTAGTTCTCTTGTGATCTTGTAGTTCTCCTGTGATCTTGTAGTTCTCATGTGATCTTGTAGTTCTCATGTGATCTTGTAGTTCTCTTGTGATCTTCTTGTGATCTTGTAGTTCTCTTGTGATCTTGTAGTTCTCATGTGATCTTGTAGTTCTCTTGTGATCTTCTTGTGATCTTGTAGTTCTCTTGTGATCTTGTAGTTCTCTTGTGATCTTGTAGTTCTCATGTGATCTTGTAGTTCTCCTGTGATCTTGTAGTTCTCATGTGATCTTGTAGTTCTCCTTATTGTAGTTCTCTTGTGATCTTGTAGTTCTCTTGTGATCTTGTAGTTCTCTGTCATCTTGTAGTTCTCCTTATTGTAGTTCTCTTGTGATCTTGTAGTTCTCCTTATTGTAGTTCTCTTGTTATCTTGTAGTTCTCTGTGATCTTGTAGTTCTCCTGTTATCTTGTAGTTCTCCTGTGATCTTGTAGTTCTCCTGTTATCTTGTAGTTCTCCTGTGATCTTGTAGTTCTCATTTGATATTGTAGTTCTCTTGTGATCTTGTAGTTCTCCTGTAATCTTGTAGTTCTCCTGATATCTTGTAGTTCTCTGTGATCTTGTAGTTCTCCTTATTGTAGTTCTCTTGTGATCTTGTAGTTCTCCTTATTGTAGTTCTCTTGTGATCTTGTAGTTCTCCTGTGATCTTGTAGTTCTCTTGTGATCTTGTAGTTCTCCTGTGATCTTGTAGTTCTCTGTGATCTTGTAGTTCTCATGTGATCTTGTAGTTCTCATGTGATCTTGTGGTTCTCATGTGAACTTGTAATTCTCTTGTGATCTTCTTGTGCTCTTGTAGTTCTCTTTTGATCTTCTTGTGATCTTGTAGTTCTCTTGTGATCTTGTAGTTCTCATGTGATCTTGTAGTTCTCATGTGATCTTGTAGTTCTCCTGGAATCTTGTAGTTCTCTTGTGATCTTGTAGTTCTCCTTATTGTAGTTCTCTTGTGATCTTGTAGTTCTCCTTATTGTAGTTCTCTTGTGATCTTGTAGTTCTCCTGTTATCTTGTAGTTCTCCTTTGATCTTGTAGTTCTCTTGTGATCTTGTAGTTCTCCTGTGATCTTGTAGTTCTCTGTGATCTTGTAGTTCTCATGTGATCTTGTAGTTCTCATGTGATCTTGTAGTTCTCTTGTGATCTTGTAGTTCTCCTGTGATCTTGTAGTTCTCCTGTGATCTTCTAGTTCTCTGTGATCTTGTAGTTCTCCTTATTGTATTTCTCTTGTGATCTTGTAGTTCTCCTCATTGTAGTTCTCTTGTGATCTTGTAGTTCTCATGTGATCTTGTAGTTCTCCTTATTGTAGTTCTCTTGTGATCTTGTAGTTCTCTTATGATCTTGTAGTTCTCCTTATTGTAGTTCTCTTGTGATCTTGTAGTTCTCCTGTTATCTTTTAGTTCTCCTTTGATCTTGTAGTTCTCCTGTTATCTTGTAGTTCTCCTGTGATCTTGTAGTTCTCATGTGATCTTCTAGTTCTCCTGTGATCTTGTAGTTCTCATGTGATCTTGTAGTTCTCATGTGATCTTGTAGTTCTCCTGTGATCTTGTAGTTCTCATGTGATCTTGTAGTTCTCCTTATTGTAGTTCTCTTGTGATCTTGTAGTTCTCTTGTGATCTTGTAGTTCTCCTTATTGTAGTTCTCTTGTGATCTTGTAGTTCTCTGTGATCTTGTAGTTCTCCTTATTGTAGTTCTCTTGTGATCTTGTAGTTCTCTTGTGATCTTGTAGTTCTCTGTGATCTTGTAGTTCTCCTGTTATCTTGTAGTTCTCCTGTGATCTTGTAGTTCTCCTGTTATCTTGTAGTTCTCCTGTGATCTTGTAGTTCTCATTTGATCTTGTAGTTCTCTTGTGATCTTGTAGTTCTCCTGTGATCTTGTAGTTCTCATGTGATCTTGTAGTTCTCCTTATTGTAGTTCTCTTGTGATCTTGTAGTTCTCTTGTGATCTTGTAGTTCTCTGTGATCTTGTAGTTCTCCTTATTGTAGTTCTCTTGTGATCTTGTAGTTCTCCTTATTGTAGTTCTCTTGTGATCTTGTAGTTTTCCTGTTATCTTGTAGTTCTCCTTTGATCTTGTAGTTCTCTTGTGATCTTGTAGTTCTCTTGTGATCTTGTAGTTCTCATGTGATCTTGTAGTTCTCTTGTGATCTTGTAGTTCTCCTGTAATCTTGGAGTTCTCCTGTGATCTTGTAGTTCTCTGTGATCTTGTAGTTCTCCTTATTGTAGTTCTCTTGTGATCTTGTAGTTCTCCTTATTGTAGTTCTCTTGTGATCTTGTAGTTCTCCTGTGATCTTGTAGTTCTCTTGTGATCTTGTAGTTCTCCTGTGATCTTGTAGTTCTCTGTGATCTTGTAGTTCTCATGTGATCTTGTAGTTCTCATGTGATCTTGTAGTTCTCATGTGAACTTGTAGTTCTCTTGTGATCTTCTTGTGATCTTGTAGTTCTCTTGTGATCTTCTTGTGATCTTGTAGTTCTCTTGTGATCTTGTAGTTCTCATGTGATCTTGTAGTTCTCTTGTGATCTTGTAGTTCTCATGTGATCTTGTAGTTCTCCTGGAATCTTGTAGTTCTCTTGTGATCTTGTAGTTCTCCTTATTGTAGTTCTCTTGTGATCTTGTAGTTCTCCTGTGATCTTGTAGTTCTCCTGTTATCTTGTAGTTCTCCTGTGATCTTGTAGTTCTCCTGTGATCTTGTAGTTCTCTGTGATCTTGTAGTTCTCCTGTTATCTTGTAGTTCTCCTGTGATCTTGTAGTTCTCATTTGATCTTGTAGTTCTCTTGTGATCTTGTAGTTCTCCTGTGATCTTGTAGTTCTCATGTGATCTTGTATTCTCCTTATTGTAGTTCTCTTGTGATCTTGTAGTTCTCTTGTGATCTTGTAGTTCTCTGTGATCTTGTAGTTCTCCTTATTGTAGTTCTCTTGTGATCTTGTAGTTCTCCTTATTGTAGTTCTCTTGTGATCTTCTAGTTCTCCTGTGATCTTGTAGTTCTCCTGTTATCTTGTAGTTCTCCTGTGATCTTGTAGTTCTCCTGTGATCTTGTAGTTCTCATGTGATCTTGTAGTTCTCATGTGATCTTGTAGTTCTCTTGTGATCTTGTAGTTCTCCTGTGATCTTGTAGTTCTCATGTGATCTTGTAGTTCTCTTTATTGTAGTTCTCCTTATTGTAGTTCTCTTGTGATCTTGTAGTTCTCTTGTGATCTTGTAGTTCTCTGTGATCTTGTCGTTCTCCTTATTGTAGTTCTCTTGTGATCTTGTAGTTCTCCTTATTGTAGTTCTCTTGTGATCTTGTAGTTCTCCTGTTATCTTGTAGTTCTCCTTTGATCTTGTAGTTCTCTTGTGATCTTGTAGTTCTCCTGTGATCTTGTAGTTCTCTGTGATCTTGTAGTTCTCATGTGATCTTGTAGTTCTCATGTGATCTTGTAGTTCTCTTGTGATCTTGTAGTTCTCCTGTGATCTTGTAGTTCTCCTGTGATCTTCTAGTTCTCTGTGATCTTGTAGTTCTCCTTATTGTATTTCTCTTGTGATCTTGTAGTTCTCCTTATTGTAGTTCTCTTGTGATCTTCTAGTTCTCATGTGATCTTCTAGTTCTCCTTATTGTAGTTCTCTTGTGATCTTGTAGTTCTCTTATGATCTTGTAGTTCTCCTTATTGTAGTTCTCTTGTGATCTTGTAGTTCTCCTGTTATCTTTTAGTTCTCCTTTGATCTTGTAGTTCTCCTGTTATCTTGTAGTTCTCCTGTGATCTTGTAGTTCTCATGTGATCTTGTAGTTCTCCTGTGATCTTGTAGTTCTCATGTGATCTTGTAGTTCTCATGTGATCTTGTAGTTCTCCTGTGATCTTGTAGTTCTCATGTGATCTTGTAGTTCTCCTTATTGTAGTTCTCTTGTGATCTTGTAGTTCTCCTGTTATCTTGTAGTTCTCCTTTGATCTTGTAGTTCTCTTGTGATCTTGTAGTTCTCCTGTGATCTTGTAGTTCTCATGTGATCTTGTAGTTCTCATGTGATCTTGTAGTTCTCTTGTGATCTTCTTGTGATCTTGTAGTTCTCTTGTGATCTTGTAGTTCTCATGTGATCTTGTAGTTCTCTTGTGATCTTGTAGTTCTCATGTGATCTTGTAGTTCTCTTGTGATCTTGTAGTTCTCATGTGATCTTGTAGTTCTCCTGTGTTCTTGTAGTTCTCGTGTGATCTTGTAGTTCTCCTTATTGTAGTTCTCTTGTGATCTTGTAGTTCTCTTGTGATCTTGTAGTTCTCTGTGATCTTGTAGTTCTCCTTATTGTAGTTCTCTTGTGATCTTGTAGTTCTCCTTATTGTAGTTCTCTTGTGATCTTCTAGTTCTCCTGTGATCTTGTAGTTCTCCTGTTATCTTGTAGTTCTCCTGTGATCTTGTAGTTCTCCTGTTATCTTGTAGTTCTCCTGTGATCTTGTAGTTCTCATGTGATCTTGTAGTTCTCTTGTGATCTTGTAGTTCTCCTGTGATCTTGTAGTTCTCATGTGATCTTTTAGTTCTCCTTATTGTAGTTCTCTTGTGATCTTGTAGTTCTCTTGTGATCTTGTAGTTCTCTGTGATCTTGTAGTTCTCCTTATTGTAGTTCTCTTGTGATCTTGTAGTTCTCTTGTGATCTTGTAGTTCTCTTGTGATCTTGTAGTTCTCCTGTGATCTTGTAGTTCTCTGTGATCTTGTAGTTCTCATGTGATCTTGTAGTTCTCATGTGATCTTGTAGTTCTCATGTGAACTTGTAGTTCTCTTGTGATCTTCTTGTGATCTTGTAGTTCTCTTGTGATCTTCTTGTGATCTTGTAGTTCTCTTGTGATCTTGTAGTTCTCATGTGATCTTGTAGTTCTCTTGTGATCTTGTAGTTCTCATGTGATCTTGTAGTTCTCCTGGAATCTTGTAGTTCTCTTGTGATCTTGTAGTTCTCCTTATTGTAGTTCTCTTGTGATCTTGTAGTTCTCCTGTGATCTTGTAGTTCTCATGTGATCTTGTAGTTCTCCTGTGATCTTGTAGTTCTCATGTGATCTTGTAGTTCTCCTTATTGTAGTTCTCTTGTGATCTTGTAGTTCTCCTGTTATCTTGTAGTTCTCCTTTGATCTTGTAGTTCTCTTGTGATCTTGTAGTTCTCCTGTGATCTTGTAGTTCTCATGTGATCTTGTAGTTCTCATGTGATCTTGTAGTTCTCTTGTGATCTTCTTGTGATCTTGTAGTTCTCTTGTGATCTTGTAGTTCTCATGTGATCTTGTAGTTCTCTTGTGATCTTCTTGTGATCTTGTAGTTCTCTTGTGATCTTGTAGTTCTCTTGTGATCTTGTAGTTCTCATGTGATCTTGTAGTTCTCCTGTGATCTTGTAGTTCTCATGTGATCTTGTAGTTCTCCTTATTGTAGTTCTCTTGTGATCTTGTAGTTCTCTTGTGATCTTGTAGTTCTCTGTCATCTTGTAGTTCTCCTTATTGTAGTTCTCTTGTGATCTTGTAGTTCTCCTTATTGTAGTTCTCTTGTTATCTTGTAGTTCTCTGTGATCTTGTAGTTCTCCTGTTATCTTGTAGTTCTCCTGTGATCTTGTAGTTCTCCTGTTATCTTGTAGTTCTCCTGTGATCTTGTAGTTCTCATTTGATATTGTAGTTCTCTTGTGATCTTGTAGTTCTCCTGTAATCTTGTAGTTCTCCTGATATCTTGTAGTTCTCTGTGATCTTGTAGTTCTCCTTATTGTAGTTCTCTTGTGATCTTGTAGTTCTCCTTATTGTAGTTCTCTTGTGATCTTGTAGTTCTCCTGTGATCTTGTAGTTCTCTTGTGATCTTGTAGTTCTCCTGTGATCTTGTAGTTCTCTGTGATCTTGTAGTTCTCATGTGATCTTGTAGTTCTCATGTGATCTTGTGGTTCTCATGTGAACTTGTAATTCTCTTGTGATCTTCTTGTGCTCTTGTAGTTCTCTTTTGATCTTCTTGTGATCTTGTAGTTCTCTTGTGATCTTGTAGTTCTCATGTGATCTTGTAGTTCTCATGTGATCTTGTAGTTCTCCTGGAATCTTGTAGTTCTCTTGTGATCTTGTAGTTCTCCTTATTGTAGTTCTCTTGTGATCTTGTAGTTCTCCTTATTGTAGTTCTCTTGTGATCTTGTAGTTCTCCTGTTATCTTGTAGTTCTCCTTTGATCTTGTAGTTCTCTTGTGATCTTGTAGTTCTCCTGTGATCTTGTAGTTCTCTGTGATCTTGTAGTTCTCATGTGATCTTGTAGTTCTCATGTGATCTTGTAGTTCTCTTGTGATCTTGTAGTTCTCCTGTGATCTTGTAGTTCTCCTGTGATCTTCTAGTTCTCTGTGATCTTGTAGTTCTCCTTATTGTATTTCTCTTGTGATCTTGTAGTTCTCCTCATTGTAGTTCTCTTGTGATCTTGTAGTTCTCATGTGATCTTGTAGTTCTCCTTATTGTAGTTCTCTTGTGATCTTGTAGTTCTCTTATGATCTTGTAGTTCTCCTTATTGTAGTTCTCTTGTGATCTTGTAGTTCTCCTGTTATCTTTTAGTTCTCCTTTGATCTTGTAGTTCTCCTGTTATCTTGTAGTTCTCCTGTGATCTTGTAGTTCTCATGTGATCTTCTAGTTCTCCTGTGATCTTGTAGTTCTCATGTGATCTTGTAGTTCTCATGTGATCTTGTAGTTCTCCTGTGATCTTGTAGTTCTCATGTGATCTTGTAGTTCTCCTTATTGTAGTTCTCTTGTGATCTTGTAGTTCTCTTGTGATCTTGTAGTTCTCCTTATTGTAGTTCTCTTGTGATCTTGTAGTTCTCCTGTTATCTTGTAGTTCTCCTTTGATCTTGTAGTTCTCTTGTGATCTTGTAGTTCTCCTGTGATCTTGTAGTTCTCATGTGATCTTGTAGTTCTCATGTGATCTTGTAGTTCTCTTGTGATCTTCTTGTGATCTTGTAGTTCTCTTGTGATCTTGTAGTTCTCATGTGATCTTGTAGTTCTCTTGTGATCTTCTTGTGATCTTGTAGTTCTCTTGTGATCTTGTAGTTCTCTTGTGATCTTGTAGTTCTCATGTGATCTTGTAGTTCTCCTGTGATCTTGTAGTTCTCATGTGATCTTGTAGTTCTCCTTATTGTAGTTCTCTTGTGATCTTGTAGTTCTCTTGTGATCTTGTAGTTCTCTGTCATCTTGTAGTTTTCCTTATTGTAGTTCTCTTGTGATCTTGTAGTTCTCCTTATTGTAGTTCTCTTGTTATCTTGTAGTTCTCTGTGATCTTGTAGTTCTCCTGTTATCTTGTAGTTCTCCTGTGATCTTGTAGTTCTCCTGTTATCTTGTAGTTCTCCTGTGATCTTGTAGTTCTCATTTGATATTGTAGTTCTCTTGTGATCTTGTAGTTCTCCTGTTATCTTGTAGTTCTCCTTTGATCTTGTAGTTCTCTTGTGATCTTGTAGTTCTCCTGTGATCTTGTAGTTCTCTGTGATCTTGTAGTTCTCATGTGATCTTGTAGTTCTCATGTGATCTTGTAGTTCTCTTGTGATCTTGTAGTTCTCCTGTGATCTTGTAGTTCTCCTGTGATCTTCTAGTTCTCTGTGATCTTGTAGTTCTCCTTATTGTATTTCTCTTGTGATCTTGTAGTTCTCCTTATTGTAGTTCTCTTGTGATCTTCTAGTTCTCATGTGATCTTCTAGTTCTCCTTATTGTAGTTCTCTTGTGATCTTGTAGTTCTCCTTATTGTAGTTCTCTTGTGATCTTGTAGTTCTCCTTATTGTAGTTCTCTTGTGATCTTGTAGTTCTCCTGTTATCTTGTAGTTCTCCTTTGATCTTGTAGTTCTCTTGTGATCTTGTAGTTCTCCTGTGATCTTGTAGTTCTCTGTGATCTTGTAGTTCTCATGTGATCTTGTAGTTCTCATGTGATCTTGTAGTTCTCTTGTGATCTTGTAGTTCTCCTGTGATCTTGTAGTTCTCCTGTGATCTTCTAGTTCTCTGTGATCTTGTAGTTCTCCTTATTGTATTTCTCTTGTGATCTTGTAGTTCTCCTCATTGTAGTTCTCTTGTGATCTTGTAGTTCTCATGTGATCTTGTAGTTCTCCTTATTGTAGTTCTCTTGTGATCTTGTAGTTCTCTTATGATCTTGTAGTTCTCCTTATTGTAGTTCTCTTGTGATCTTGTAGTTCTCCTGTTATCTTTTAGTTCTCCTTTGATCTTGTAGTTCTCCTGTTATCTTGTAGTTCTCCTGTGATCTTGTAGTTCTCATGTGATCTTGTAGTTCTCCTGTGATCTTGTAGTTCTCATGTGATCTTGTAGTTCTCATGTGATCTTGTAGTTCTCCTGTGATCTTGTAGTTCTCATGTGATCTTGTAGTTCTCCTTATTGTAGTTCTCTTGTGATCTTGTAGTTCTCTTGTGATCTTGTAGTTCTCCTTATTGTAGTTCTCTTGTGATCTTGTAGTTCTCCTGTTATCTTGTAGTTCTCCTTTGATCTTGTAGTTCTCTTGTGATCTTGTAGTTCTCCTGTGATCTTGTAGTTCTCATGTGATCTTGTAGTTCTCATGTGATCTTGTAGTTCTCTTGTGATCTTCTTGTGATCTTGTAGTTCTCTTGTGATCTTGTAGTTCTCATGTGATCTTGTAGTTCTCTTGTGATCTTCTTGTGATCTTGTAGTTCTCTTGTGATCTTGTAGTTCTCTTGTGATCTTGTAGTTCTCATGTGATCTTGTAGTTCTCCTGTGATCTTGTAGTTCTCATGTGATCTTGTAGTTCTCCTTATTGTAGTTCTCTTGTGATCTTGTAGTTCTCTTGTGATCTTGTAGTTCTCTGTCATCTTGTAGTTCTCCTTATTGTAGTTCTCTTGTGATCTTGTAGTTCTCCTTATTGTAGTTCTCTTGTTATCTTGTAGTTCTCTGTGATCTTGTAGTTCTCCTGTTATCTTGTAGTTCTCCTGTGATCTTGTAGTTCTCCTGTTATCTTGTAGTTCTCCTGTGATCTTGTAGTTCTCATTTGATATTGTAGTTCTCTTGTGATCTTGTAGTTCTCCTGTTATCTTGTAGTTCTCCTTTGATCTTGTAGTTCTCTTGTGATCTTGTAGTTCTCCTGTGATCTTGTAGTTCTCTGTGATCTTGTAGTTCTCATGTGATCTTGTAGTTCTCATGTGATCTTGTAGTTCTCTTGTGATCTTGTAGTTCTCCTGTGATCTTGTAGTTCTCCTGTGATCTTCTAGTTCTCTGTGATCTTGTAGTTCTCCTTATTGTATTTCTCTTGTGATCTTGTAGTTCTCCTTATTGTAGTTCTCTTGTGATCTTCTAGTTCTCATGTGATCTTCTAGTTCTCCTTATTGTAGTTCTCTTGTGATCTTGTAGTTCTCCTTATTGTAGTTCTCTTGTGATCTTGTAGTTCTCCTGTGTTCTTGTAGTTCTCTTGTGATCTTGTAGTTCTCCTGTGATCTTGTAGTTCTCTGTGATCTTGTAGTTCTCATGTGATCTTGTAGTTCTCATGTGATCTTGTAGTTCTCATGTGAACTTGTAGTTCTCTTGTGATCTTCTTGTGCTCTTGTAGTTCTCTTTTTCTCTTCTTGTGATCTTGTAGTTCTCTTGTGATCTTGTAGTTCTCATGTGATCTTGTAGTTCTCATGTGATCTTGTAGTTCTCCTGGAATCTTGTAGTTCTCTTGTGATCTTGTAGTTCTCCTTATTGTAGTTCTCTTGTGATCTTGTAATTCTCCTGTGATCTTGTAGTTCTCCTGTTATCTTGTAGTTCTCCTGTGATCTTGTAGTTCTCCTGTGATCTTGTAGTTCTCTGTGATTTTGTAGTTCTCTTGTGATCTTGTAGTTCTCATGTGATCTTGTAGTTCTCTTGTGATCTTCTTGTGATCTTGTAGTTCTCATGTGATCTTGTAGTTCTCCTGGAATCTTGTAGTTCTCTTGTGATCTTGTAGTTCTCCTTATTGTAGTTCTCTTGTGATCTTGTAGTTCTCCTGTGATCTTGTAGTTCTCCTGTTATCTTGTAGTTCTCCTGTGATCTTGTAGTTCTCCTGTGATCTTGTAGTTCTCTGTGATTTTGTAGTTCTCTTGTGATCTTGTAGTTCTCATGTGATCTTGTAGTTCTCTTGTGATCTTCTTGTGATCTTGTAGTTCTCTTGTGATCTTGTAGTTCTCATGTGATCTTGTAGTTCTCCTGTGTTCTTGTAGTTCTCATGTGATCTTGTAGTTCTCCTTATTGTAGTTCTCTTGTGATCTTGTAGTTCTCTTGTGATCTTGTAGTTCTCTGTGATCTTGTATTTCTCCTTATTGTAGTTCTCTTGTGATCTTGTAGTTCTCCTTATTGTAGTTCTCTTGTGATCTTCTAGTTCTCCTGTGATCTTGTAGTTCTCCTGTTATCTTGTAGTTCTCCTGTGATCTTGTAGTTCTCCTGTTATCTTGTAGTTCTCCTGTGATCTTGTAGTTCTCATTTGATCTTGTAGTTCTCTTGTGATCTTGTAGTTCTCCTGTCATCTTGTAGTTCTCATGTGATCTTGTATTTCTCCTTATTGTAGTTCTCTTGTGATCTTGTAGTTCTCTTGTGATCTTGTAGTTCTCTGTGATCTTGTAGTTCTCCTTATTGTAGTTCTCTTGTGATCTTGTAGTTCTCCTTATTGTAGTTCTCTTGTGATCTTGTAGTTCTCCTTTTATCTTGTAGTTCTCCTTTGATCTTGTAGTTCTCTTGTGATCTTGTAGTTCTCTTGTGATCTTCTAGTTCTCATGTGATCTTGTAGTTCTCTTGTGATCTTGTAGTTCTCCTGTAATCTTGTAGTTCTCCTGATATCTTGTAGTTCTCTGTGATCTTGTAGTTCTCCTTATTGTAGTTCTCTTGTGATCTTGTAGTTCTCCTTATTGTAGTTCTCTTGTGATCTTGTAGTTCTCCTGTGATCTTGTAGTTCTCTTGTGATCTTGTAGTTCTCCTGTGATCTTGTAGTTCTCTGTGATCTTGTAGTTCTCATGTGATCTTGTAGTTCTCATGTGATCTTGTAGTTCTCATGTGACCTTGTAGTTCTCTTGTGATCTTCTTGTGCTCTTGTAGTTCTCTTTTGATCTTCTTGTGATCTTGTAGTTCTCTTGTGATCTTGTAGTTCTCATGTGATCTTGTAGTTCTCATGTGATCTTGTAGTTCTCCTGGAATCTTGTAGTTCTCTTGTGATCTTGTAGTTCTCCTTATTGTAGTTCTCTTGTGATCTTGTAGTTCTCCTGTGATCTTGTAGTTCTCCTGTTATCTTGTAGTTCTCCTGTGATCTTGTAGTTCTCCTGTGATCTTGTAGTTCTCTGTGATTTTGTAGTTCTCTTGTGATCTTGTAGTTCTCATGTGATCTTGTAGTTCTCTTGTGATCTTGTAGTTCTCATGTGATCTTGTAGTTCTCCTGTGTTCTTGTAGTTCTCATGTGATCTTGTAGTTCTCCTTATTGTAGTTCTCTTGTGATCTTGTAGTTCTCTTGTGATCTTGTAGTTCTCTGTGATCTTGTAGTTCTCCTTATTGTAGTTCTCTTGTGATCTTGTAGTTCTCCTTATTGTAGTTCTCTTGTGATCTTCTAGTTCTCCTGTGATCTTGTAGTTCTCCTGTTATCTTGTAGTTCTCCTGTGATCTTGTAGTTCTCCTGTTATCTTGTAGTTCTCCTGTGATCTTGTAGTTCTCATGTGATCTTGTAGTTCTCTTGTGATCTTGTAGTTCTCCTGTGATCTTGTAGTTCTCATGTGATCTTTTAGTTCTCCTTATTGTAGTTCTCTTGTGATCTTGTAGTTCTCTTGTGATCTTGTAGTTCTCTGTGATCTTGTAGTTCTCCTTATTGTAGTTCTCTTGTGATCTTGTAGTTCTCTTGTGATCTTGTAGTTCTCTGTGATCTTGTAGTTCTCCTGTTATCTTGTAGTTCTCCTGTGATCTTGTAGTTCTCCTGTTATCTTGTAGTTCTCCTGTGATCTTGTAGTTCTCATTTGATCTTGTAGTTCTCTTGTGATCTTGTAGTTCTCCTGTGATCTTGTAGTTCTCATGTGATCTTGTAGTTCTCCTTATTGTAGTTCTCTTGTGATCTTGTAGTTCTCTTGTGATCTTGTAGTTCTATGTGATCTTGTAGTTCTCCTTATTGTAGTTCTCTTGTGATCTTGTAGTTCTCCTTATTGTAGTTCTCTTGTGATCTTGTAGTTTTCCTGTTATCTTGTAGTTCTCCTTTGATCTTGTAGTTCTCTTGTGATCTTGTAGTTCTCTTGTGATCTTGTAGTTCTCATGTGATCTTGTAGTTCTCTTGTGATCTTGTAGTTCTCCTGTAATCTTGGAGTTCTCCTGTGATCTTGTAGTTCTCTGTGATCTTGTAGTTCTCCTTATTGTAGTTCTCTTGTGATCTTGTAGTTCTCCTTATTGTAGTTCTCTTGTGATCTTGTAGTTCTCCTGTGATCTTGTAGTTCTCTTGTGATCTTGTAGTTCTCCTGTGATCTTGTAGTTCTCTGTGATCTTGTAGTTCTCATGTGATCTTGTAGTTCTCATGTGATCTTGTAGTTCTCATGTGAACTTGTAGTTCTCTTGTGATCTTCTTGTGATCTTGTAGTTCTCTTGTGATCTTCTTGTGATCTTGTAGTTCTCTTGTGATCTTGTAGTTCTCATGTGATCTTGTAGTTCTCTTGTGATCTTGTAGTTCTCATGTGATCTTGTAGTTCTCCTGGAATCTTGTAGTTCTCTTGTGATCTTGTAGTTCTCCTTATTGTAGTTCTCTTGTGATCTTGTAGTTCTCCTGTGATCTTGTAGTTCTCCTGTTATCTTGTAGTTCTCCTGTGATCTTGTAGTTCTCCTGTGATCTTGTAGTTCTCTTGTGATCTTGTAGTTCTCCTGTAATCTTGTAGTTCTCCTGATATCTTGTAGTTCTCTGTGATCTTGTAGTTCTCCTTATTGTAGTTCTCTTGTGATCTTGTAGTTCTCCTTATTGTAGTTCTCTTGTGATCTTGTAGTTCTCCTGTGATCTTGTAGTTCTCTTGTGATCTTGTAGTTCTCCTGTGATCTTGTAGTTCTCTGTGATCTTGTAGTTCTCATGTGATCTTGTAGTTCTCATGTGATCTTGTAGTTCTCATGTGAACTTGTAGTTCTCTTGTGATCTTCTTGTGCTCTTGTAGTTCTCTTTTGATCTTCTTGTGATCTTGTAGTTCTCTTGTGATCTTGTAGTTCTCATGTGATCTTGTAGTTCTCATGTGATCTTGTAGTTCTCCTGGAATCTTGTAGTTCTCTTGTGATCTTGTAGTTCTCCTTATTGTAGTTCTCTTGTGATCTTGTAGTTCTCCTGTGATCTTGTAGTTCTCCTGTTATCTTGTAGTTCTCCTGTGATCTTGTAGTTCTCCTGTGATCTTGTAGTTCTCTGTGATTTTGTAGTTCTCTTGTGATCTTGTAGTTCTCATGTGATCTTGTAGTTCTCTTGTGATCTTGTAGTTCTCATGTGATCTTGTAGTTCTCCTGTGTTCTTGTAGTTCTCATGTGATCTTGTAGTTCTCCTTATTGTAGTTCTCTTGTGATCTTGTAGTTCTCTTGTGATCTTGTAGTTCTCTGTGATCTTGTAGTTCTCCTTATTGTAGTTCTCTTGTGATCTTGTAGTTCTCCTTATTGTAGTTCTCTTGTGATCTTCTAGTTCTCCTGTGATCTTGTAGTTCTCCTGTTATCTTGTAGTTCTCCTGTGATCTTGTAGTTCTCCTGTTATCTTGTAGTTCTCCTGTGATCTTGTAGTTCTCATGTGATCTTGTAGTTCTCTTGTGATCTTGTAGTTCTCCTGTGATCTTGTAGTTCTCATGTGATCTTTTAGTTCTCCTTATTGTAGTTCTCTTGTGATCTTGTAGTTCTCTTGTGATCTTGTAGTTCTCTGTGATCTTGTAGTTCTCCTTATTGTAGTTCTCTTGTGATCTTGTAGTTCTCTTGTGATCTTGTAGTTCTCTGTGATCTTGTAGTTCTCCTGTTATCTTGTAGTTCTCCTGTGATCTTGTAGTTCTCCTGTTATCTTGTAGTTCTCCTGTGATCTTGTAGTTCTCATTTGATCTTGTAGTTCTCTTGTGATCTTGTAGTTCTCCTGTGATCTTGTAGTTCTCATGTGATCTTGTAGTTCTCCTTATTGTAGTTCTCTTGTGATCTTGTAGTTCTCTTGTGATCTTGTAGTTCTCTGTGATCTTGTAGTTCTCCTTATTGTAGTTCTCTTGTGATCTTGTAGTTCTCCTTATTGTAGTTCTCTTGTGATCTTGTAGTTTTCCTGTTATCTTGTAGTTCTCCTTTGATCTTGTAGTTCTCTTGTGATCTTGTAGTTCTCTTGTGATCTTGTAGTTCTCATGTGATCTTGTAGTTCTCTTGTGATCTTGTAGTTCTCCTGTAATCTTGGAGTTCTCCTGTGATCTTGTAGTTCTCTGTGATCTTGTAGTTCTCCTTATTGTAGTTCTCTTGTGATCTTGTAGTTCTCCTTATTGTAGTTCTCTTGTGATCTTGTAGTTCTCCTGTGATCTTGTAGTTCTCTTGTGATCTTGTAGTTCTCCTGTGATCTTGTAGTTCTCTGTGATCTTGTAGTTCTCATGTGATCTTGTAGTTCTCATGTGATCTTGTAGTTCTCATGTGAACTTGTAGTTCTCTTGTGATCTTCTTGTGATCTTGTAGTTCTCTTGTGATCTTCTTGTGATCTTGTAGTTCTCTTGTGATCTTGTAGTTCTCATGTGATCTTGTAGTTCTCTTGTGATCTTGTAGTTCTCATGTGATCTTGTAGTTCTCCTGTGATCTTGTAGTTCTCCTGTGATCTTGTAGTTCTCTGTGATCTTGTAGTTCTCCTGTTATCTTGTAGTTCTCCTGTGATCTTGTAGTTCTCATTTGATCTTGTAGTTCTCTTGTGATCTTGTAGTTCTCCTGTGATCTTGTAGTTCTCATGTGATCTTGTATTCTCCTTATTGTAGTTCTCTTGTGATCTTGTAGTTCTCTTGTGATCTTGTAGTTCTCTGTGATCTTGTAGTTCTCCTTATTGTAGTTCTCTTGTGATCTTGTAGTTCTCCTTATTGTAGTTCTCTTGTGATCTTCTAGTTCTCCTGTGATCTTGTAGTTCTCCTGTTATCTTGTAGTTCTCCTGTGATCTTGTAGTTCTCCTGTGATCTTGTAGTTCTCCTGTGATCTTGTAGTTCTCATGTGATCTTGTAGTTCTCTTGTGATCTTGTAGTTCTCCTGTGATCTTGTAGTTCTCATGTGATCTTGTAGTTCTCCTTATTGTAGTTCTCCTTATTGTAGTTCTCTTGTGATCTTGTAGTTCTCTTGTGATCTTGTAGTTCTCTGTGATCTTGTCGTTCTCCTTATTGTAGTTCTCTTGTGATCTTGTAGTTCTCCTTATTGTAGTTCTCTTGTGATCTTGTAGTTCTCCTGTTATCTTGTAGTTCTCCTTTGATCTTGTAGTTCTCTTGTGATCTTGTAGTTCTCCTGTGATCTTGTAGTTCTCTGTGATCTTGTAGTTCTCATGTGATCTTGTAGTTCTCATGTGATCTTGTAGTTCTCTTGTGATCTTGTAGTTCTCCTGTGATCTTGTAGTTCTCCTGTGATCTTCTAGTTCTCTGTGATCTTGTAGTTCTCCTTATTGTATTTCTCTTGTGATCTTGTAGTTCTCCTTATTGTAGTTCTCTTGTGATCTTCTAGTTCTCATGTGATCTTCTAGTTCTCCTTATTGTAGTTCTCTTGTGATCTTGTAGTTCTCTTATGATCTTGTAGTTCTCCTTATTGTAGTTCTCTTGTGATCTTGTAGTTCTCCTGTTATCTTTTAGTTCTCCTTTGATCTTGTAGTTCTCCTGTTATCTTGTAGTTCTCCTGTGATCTTGTAGTTCTCATGTGATCTTGTAGTTCTCCTGTGATCTTGTAGTTCTCATGTGATCTTGTAGTTCTCATGTGATCTTGTAGTTCTCCTGTGATCTTGTAGTTCTCATGTGATCTTGTAGTTCTCCTTATTGTAGTTCTCTTGTGATCTTGTAGTTCTCCTGTTATCTTGTAGTTCTCCTTTGATCTTGTAGTTCTCTTGTGATCTTGTAGTTCTCCTGTGATCTTGTAGTTCTCATGTGATCTTGTAGTTCTCATGTGATCTTGTAGTTCTCTTGTGATCTTCTTGTGATCTTGTAGTTCTCTTGTGATCTTGTAGTTCTCATGTGATCTTGTAGTTCTCTTGTGATCTTGTAGTTCTCATGTGATCTTGTAGTTCTCTTGTGATCTTGTAGTTCTCATGTGATCTTGTAGTTCTCCTGTGTTCTTGTAGTTCTCATGTGATCTTGTAGTTCTCCTTATTGTAGTTCTCTTGTGATCTTGTAGTTCTCTTGTGATCTTGTAGTTCTCTGTGATCTTGTAGTTCTCCTTATTGTAGTTCTCTTGTGATCTTGTAGTTCTCCTTATTGTAGTTCTCTTGTGATCTTCTAGTTCTCCTGTGATCTTGTAGTTCTCCTGTTATCTTGTAGTTCTCCTGTGATCTTGTAGTTCTCCTGTTATCTTGTAGTTCTCCTGTGATCTTGTAGTTCTCATGTGATCTTGTAGTTCTCTTGTGATCTTGTAGTTCTCATGTGATCTTTTAGTTCTCCTTATTGTAGTTCTCTTGTGATCTTGTAGTTCTCTTGTGATCTTGTAGTTCTCTGTGATCTTGTAGTTCTCCTTATTGTAGTTCTCTTGTGATCTTGTAGTTCTCTTGTGATCTTGTAGTTCTCTTGTGATCTTGTAGTTCTCCTGTGATCTTGTAGTTCTCTGTGATCTTGTAGTTCTCATGTGATCTTGTAGTTCTCATGTGATCTTGTAGTTCTCATGTGAACTTGTAGTTCTCTTGTGATCTTCTTGTGATCTTGTAGTTCTCTTGTGATCTTCTTGTGATCTTGTAGTTCTCTTGTGATCTTGTAGTTCTCATGTGATCTTGTAGTTCTCTTGTGATCTTGTAGTTCTCATGTGATCTTGTAGTTCTCCTGGAATCTTGTAGTTCTCTTGTGATCTTGTAGTTCTCCTTATTGTAGTTCTCTTGTGATCTTGTAGTTCTCCTGTGATCTTGTAGTTCTCATGTGATCTTGTAGTTCTCCTGTGATCTTGTAGTTCTCATGTGATCTTGTAGTTCTCCTTATTGTAGTTCTCTTGTGATCTTGTAGTTCTCCTGTTATCTTGTAGTTCTCCTTTGATCTTGTAGTTCTCTTGTGATCTTGTAGTTCTCCTGTGATCTTGTAGTTCTCATGTGATCTTGTAGTTCTCATGTGATCTTGTAGTTCTCTTGTGATCTTCTTGTGATCTTGTAGTTCTCTTGTGATCTTGTAGTTCTCATGTGATCTTGTAGTTCTCTTGTGATCTTCTTGTGATCTTGTAGTTCTCTTGTGATCTTGTAGTTCTCTTGTGATCTTGTAGTTCTCATGTGATCTTGTAGTTCTCATGTGATCTTGTAGTTCTCCTTATTGTAGTTCTCTTGTGATCTTGTAGTTCTCTTGTGATCTTGTAGTTCTCTGTCATCTTGTAGTTCTCCTTATTGTAGTTCTCTTGTGATCTTGTAGTTCTCCTTATTGTAGTTCTCTTGTTATCTTGTAGTTCTCTGTGATCTTGTAGTTCTCCTGTTATCTTGTAGTTCTCCTGTGATCTTGTAGTTCTCCTGTTATCTTGTAGTTCTCCTGTGATCTTGTAGTTCTCATTTGATATTGTAGTTCTCTTGTGATCTTGTAGTTCTCCTGTAATCTTGTAGTTCTCCTGATATCTTGTAGTTCTCTGTGATCTTGTAGTTCTCCTTATTGTAGTTCTCTTGTGATCTTGTAGTTCTCCTTATTGTAGTTCTCTTGTGATCTTGTAGTTCTCCTGTGATCTTGTAGTTCTCTTGTGATCTTGTAGTTCTCCTGTGATCTTGTAGTTCTCTGTGATCTTGTAGTTCTCATGTGATCTTGTAGTTCTCATGTGATCTTGTGGTTCTCATGTGAACTTGTAGTTCTCTTGTGATCTTCTTGTGCTCTTGTAGTTCTCTTTTGATCTTCTTGTGATCTTGTAGTTCTCTTGTGATCTTGTAGTTCTCATGTGATCTTGTAGTTCTCATGTGATCTTGTAGTTCTCCTGGAATCTTGTAGTTCTCTTGTGATCTTGTAGTTCTCCTTATTGTAGTTCTCTTGTGATCTTGTAGTTCTCCTTATTGTAGTTCTCTTGTGATCTTGTAGTTCTCCTGTTATCTTGTAGTTCTCCTTTGATCTTGTAGTTCTCTTGTGATCTTGTAGTTCTCCTGTGATCTTGTAGTTCTCTGTGATCTTGTAGTTCTCATGTGATCTTGTAGTTCTCATGTGATCTTGTAGTTCTCTTGTGATCTTGTAGTTCTCCTGTGATCTTGTAGTTCTCCTGTGATCTTCTAGTTCTCTGTGATCTTGTAGTTCTCCTTATTGTATTTCTCTTGTGATCTTGTAGTTCTCCTCATTGTAGTTCTCTTGTGATCTTGTAGTTCTCATGTGATCTTGTAGTTCTCCTTATTGTAGTTCTCTTGTGATCTTGTAGTTCTCTTATGATCTTGTAGTTCTCCTTATTGTAGTTCTCTTGTGATCTTGTAGTTCTCCTGTTATCTTTTAGTTCTCCTTTGATCTTGTAGTTCTCCTGTTATCTTGTAGTTCTCCTGTGATCTTGTAGTTCTCATGTGATCTTGTAGTTCTCCTGTGATCTTGTAGTTCTCATGTGATCTTGTAGTTCTCATGTGATCTTGTAGTTCTCCTGTGATCTTGTAGTTCTCATGTGATCTTGTAGTTCTCCTTATTGTAGTTCTCTTGTGATCTTGTAGTTCTCTTGTGATCTTGTAGTTCTCCTTATTGTAGTTCTCTTGTGATCTTGTAGTTCTCCTGTTATCTTGTAGTTCTCCTTTGATCTTGTAGTTCTCTTGTGATCTTGTAGTTCTCCTGTGATCTTGTAGTTCTCATGTGATCTTGTAGTTCTCATGTGATCTTGTAGTTCTCTTGTGATCTTCTTGTGATCTTGTAGTTCTCTTGTGATCTTGTAGTTCTCATGTGATCTTGTAGTTCTCTTGTGATCTTCTTGTGATCTTGTAGTTCTCTTGTGATCTTGTAGTTCTCTTGTGATCTTGTAGTTCTCATGTGATCTTGTAGTTCTCCTGTGATCTTGTAGTTCTCATGTGATCTTGTAGTTCTCCTTATTGTAGTTCTCTTGTGATCTTGTAGTTCTCTTGTGATCTTGTAGTTCTCTGTCATCTTGTAGTTCTCCTTATTGTAGTTCTCTTGTGATCTTGTAGTTCTCCTTATTGTAGTTCTCTTGTTATCTTGTAGTTCTCTGTGATCTTGTAGTTCTCCTGTTATCTTGTAGTTCTCCTGTGATCTTGTAGTTCTCCTGTTATCTTGTAGTTCTCCTGTGATCTTGTAGTTCTCATTTGATATTGTAGTTCTCTTGTGATCTTGTAGTTCTCCTGTAATCTTGTAGTTCTCCTGATATCTTGTAGTTCTCTGTGATCTTGTAGTTCTCCTTATTGTAGTTTTCTTGTGATCTTGTAGTTCTCCTTTTTGTAGTTCTCTTGTGATCTTGTAGTTCTCCTGTGATCTTGTAGTTCTCTTGTGATCTTGTAGTTCTCCTGTGATCTTGTAGTTCTCTGTGATCTTGTAGTTCTCATGTGATCTTGTAGTTCTCATGTGATCTTGTAGTTCTCATGTGAACTTGTAGTTCTCTTGTGATCTTCTTGTGCTCTTGTAGTTCTCTTTTGATCTTCTTGTGATCTTGTAGTTCTCTTGTGATCTTGTAGTTCTCATGTGATCTTGTAGTTCTCATGTGATCTTGTAGTTCTCCTGGAATCTTGTAGTTCTCTTGTGATCTTGTAGTTCTCCTTATTGTAGTTCTCTTGTGATCTTGTAGTTCTCCTGTGATCTTGTAGTTCTCCTGTTATCTTGTAGTTCTCCTGTGATCTTGTAGTTCTCCTGTGATCTTGTAGTTCTCTGTGATTTTGTAGTTCTCTTGTGATCTTGTAGTTCTCATGTGATCTTGTAGTTCTCTTGTGATCTTCTTGTAGTTCTCCTGTGATCTTGTAGTTCTCCTGTGATCTTGTAGTTCTCTGTGATTTTGTAGTTCTCTTGTGATCTTGTAGTTCTCATGTGATCTTGTAGTTCTCTTGTGATCTTCTTGTGATCTTGTAGTTCTCTTGTGATCTTGTAGTTCTCATGTGATCTTGTAGTTCTCCTGTGTTCTTGTAGTTCTCATGTGATCTTGTAGTTCTCCTTATTGTAGTTCTCTTGTGATCTTGTAGTTCTCTTGTGATCTTGTAGTTCTCTGTGATCTTGTAGTTCTCCTTATTGTAGTTCTCTTGTGATCTTGTAGTTCTCCTTATTGTAGTTCTCTTGTGATCTTCTAGTTCTCCTGTGATCTTGTAGTTCTCCTGTTATCTTGTAGTTCTCCTGTGATCTTGTAGTTCTCCTGTTATCTTGTAGTTCTCCTGTGATCTTGTAGTTCTCATGTGATCTTGTAGTTCTCTTGTGATCTTGTAGTTCTCCTGTGATCTTGTAGTTCTCATGTGATCTTGTAGTTCTCCTTATTGTAGTTCTCTTGTGATCTTGTAGTTCTCTTGTGATCTTGTAGTTCTCTGTGATCTTGTAGTTCTCCTTATTGTAGTTCTCTTGTGATCTTGTAGTTCTCTTGTGATCTTGTAGTTCTCTGTGATCTTGTAGTTCTCCTGTTATCTTGTAGTTCTCCTGTGATCTTGTAGTTCTCCTGTTATCTTGTAGTTCTCCTGTGATCTTGTAGTTCTCATTTGATCTTGTAGTTCTCTTGTGATCTTGTAGTTCTCCTGTGATCTTGTAGTTCTCATGTGATCTTGTAGTTCTCCTTATTGTAGTTCTCTTGTGATCTTGTAGTTCTCTTGTGATCTTGTAGTTCTCTGTGATCTTGTAGTTCTCCTTATTGTAGTTCTCTTGTGATCTTGTAGTTCTCCTTATTGTAGTTCTCTTGTGATCTTGTAGTTTTCCTGTTATCTTGTAGTTCTCCTTTGATCTTGTAGTTCTCTTGTGATCTTGTAGTTCTCTTGTGATCTTGTAGTTCTCATGTGATCTTGTAGTTCTCTTGTGATCTTGTAGTTCTCCTGTAATCTTGTAGTTCTCCTGTGATCTTGTAGTTCTCTGTGATCTTGTAGTTCTCCTTATTGTAGTTCTCTTGTGATCTTGTAGTTCTCCTTATTGTAGTTCTCTTGTGATCTTGTAGTTCTCCTGTGATCTTGTAGTTCTCTTGTGATCTTGTAGTTCTCCTGTGATCTTGTAGTTCTCTGTGATCTTGTAGTTCTCATGTGATCTTGTAGTTCTCATGTGATCTTGTAGTTCTCATGTGAACTTGTAGTTCTCTTGTGATCTTCTTGTGATCTTGTAGTTCTCTTGTGATCTTCTTGTGATCTTGTAGTTCTCTTGTGATCTTGTAGTTCTCATGTGATCTTGTAGTTCTCTTGTGATCTTGTAGTTCTCATGTGATCTTGTAGTTCTCCTGGAATCTTGTAGTTCTCTTGTGATCTTGTAGTTCTCCTTATTGTAGTTCTCTTGTGATCTTGTAGTTCTCCTGTGATCTTGTAGTTCTCCTGTTATCTTGTAGTTCTCCTGTGATCTTGTAGTTCTCCTGTGATCTTGTAGTTCTCTGTGATCTTGTAGTTCTCCTGTTATCTTGTAGTTCTCCTGTGATCTTGTAGTTCTCATTTGATCTTGTAGTTCTCTTGTGATCTTGTAGTTCTCCTGTGATCTTGTAGTTCTCATGTGATCTTGTAGTTCTCCTTATTGTAGTTCTCTTGTGATCTTGTAGTTCTCTTGTGATCTTGTAGTTCTCTGTGATCTTGTAGTTCTCCTTATTGTAGTTCTCTTGTGATCTTGTAGTTCTCCTTATTGTCGTTCTCTTGTGATCTTCTAGTTCTCCTGTGATCTTGTAGTTCTCCTGTTATCTTGTAGTTCTCCTGTGATCTTGTAGTTCTCCTGTGATCTTGTAGTTCTCCTGTGATCTTGTAGTTCTCATGTGATCTTGTAGTTCTCTTGTGATCTTGTAGTTCTCCTGTGATCTTGTAGTTCTCATGTGATCTTGTAGTTCTCCTTATTGTAGTTCTCTTGTGATCTTGTAGTTCTCTTGTGATCTTGTAGTTCTCTGTGATCTTGTAGTTCTCCTTATTGTAGTTCTCTTGTGATCTTGTAGTTCTCCTTATTGTAGTTCTCTTGTGATCTTGTAGTTCTCCTGTTATCTTGTAGTTCTCCTTTGATCTTGTAGTTCTCTTGTGATCTTGTAGTTCTCCTGTGATCTTGTAGTTCTCTGTGATCTTGTAGTTCTCATGTGATCTTGTAGTTCTCATGTGATCTTGTAGTTCTCTTGTGATCTTGTAGTTCTCCTGTGATCTTGTAGATCTCCTGTGATCTTCTAGTTCTCTGTGATCTTGTAGTTCTCCTTATTGTATTTCTCTTGTGATCTTGTAGTTCTCCTTATTGTAGTTCTCTTGTGATCTTGTAGTTCTCATGTGATCTTGTAGTTCTCCTTATTGTAGTTCTCTTGTGATCTTGTAGTTCTCTTATGATCTTGTAGTTCTCCTTATTGTAGTTCTCTTGTGATCTTGTAGTTCTCCTGTTATCTTTTAGTTCTCCTTTGATCTTGTAGTTCTCCTGTTATCTTGTAGTTCTCCTGTGATCTTGTAGTTCTCATGTGATCTTGTAGTTCTCCTGTGATCTTGTAGTTCTCATGTGATCTTGTAGTTCTCATGTGATCTTGTAGTTCTCCTGTGATCTTGTAGTTCTCATGTGATCTTGTAGTTCTCCTTATTGTAGTTCTCTTGTGATCTTGTAGTTCTCTTGTGATCTTGTAGTTCTCCTTATTGTAGTTCTCTTGTGATCTTGTAGTTCTCCTGTTATCTTGTAGTTCTCCTTTGATCTTGTAGTTCTCTTGTGATCTTGTAGTTCTCCTGTGATCTTGTAGTTCTCATGTGATCTTGTAGTTCTCATGTGATCTTGTAGTTCTCTTGTGATCTTCTTGTGATCTTGTAGTTCTCTTGTGATCTTGTAGTTCTCATGTGATCTTGTAGTTCTCTTGTGATCTTCTTGTGATCTTGTAGTTCTCTTGTGATCTTGTAGTTCTCTTGTGATCTTGTAGTTCTCATGTGATCTTGTAGTTCTCCTGTGATCTTGTAGTTCTCATGTGATCTTGTAGTTCTCCTTATTGTAGTTCTCTTGTGATCTTGTAGTTCTCTTGTGATCTTGTAGTTCTCTGTCATCTTGTAGTTCTCCTTATTGTAGTTCTCTTGTGATCTTGTAGTTCTCCTTATTGTAGTTCTCTTGTTATCTTGTAGTTCTCTGTGATCTTGTAGTTCTCCTGTTATCTTGTAGTTCTCCTGTGATCTTGTAGTTCTCCTGTTATCTTGTAGTTCTCCTGTGATCTTGTAGTTCTCATTTGATATTGTAGTTCTCTTGTGATCTTGTAGTTCTCCTGTGATCTTGTAGTTCTCATGTGATCTTGTAGTTCTCCTTATTGTAGTTCTCTTGTGATCTTGTAGTTCTCTTGTGATCTTGTAGTTCTCCTTATTGTAGTTCTCTTGTGATCTTGTAGTTCTCCTGTTATCTTGTAGTTCTCCTTTGATCTTGTAGTTCTCTTGTGATCTTGTAGTTCTCCTGTGATCTTGTAGTTCTCCTTATTGTAGTTCTCTTGTGATCTTGTAGTTCTCTTGTGATCTTGTAGTTCTCTTGTGATCTTGTAGTTCTCTGTGATCTTGTAGTTCTCCTTATTGTAGTTCTCTTGTGATCTTGTAGTTCTCCTTATTGTAGTTCTCTTGTGATCTTGTAGTTCTCCTGTTATCTTGTAGTTCTCCTTTGATCTTGTAGTTCTCTTGTGATCTTGTAGTTCTCTTGTGATCTTGTAGTTCTCATGTGATCTTGTAGTTCTCTTGTGATCTTGTAGTTCTCCTGTAATCTTGTAGTTCTCCTGTGATCTTGTAGTTCTCTGTGATCTTGTAGTTCTCCTTATTGTAGTTCTCTTGTGATCTTGTAGTTCTCCTTATTGTAGTTCTCTTGTGATCTTGTAGTTCTCCTGTGATCTTGTAGTTCTCTTGTGATCTTGTAGTTCTCCTGTGATCTTGTAGTTCTCTGTGATCTTGTAGTTCTCATGTGATCTTGTAGTTCTCATGTGATCTTGTAGTTCTCTTGTGATCTTGTAGTTCTCCTGTGATCTTGTAGTTCTCCTGTGATCTTCTAGTTCTCTGTGATCTTGTAGTTCTCCTTATTGTATTTCTCTTGTGATCTTGTAGTTCTCCTTATTGTAGTTCTCTTGTGATCTTGTAGTTCTCATGTGATCTTGTAGTTCTCCTTATTGTAGTTCTCTTGTGATCTTGTAGTTCTCTTGTGATCTTGTAGTTCTCCTTATTGTAGTTCTCTTGTGATCTTGTAGTTCTCCTGTTATCTTTTAGTTCTCCTTTGATCTTGTAGTTCTCCTGTTATCTTGTAGTTCTCCTGTGATCTTGTAGTTCTCATGTGATCTTGTAGTTCTCCTGTGATCTTGTAGTTCTCATGTGATCTTGTAGTTCTCATGTGATCTTGTAGTTCTCCTGTGATCTTGTAGTTCTCATGTGATCTTGTAGTTCTCCTTATTGTAGTTCTCTTGTGATCTTGTAGTTCTCTTGTGATCTTGTAGTTCTCCTTATTGTAGTTCTCTTGTGATCTTGTAGTTCTCCTGTTATCTTGTAGTTCTCCTTTGATCTTGTAGTTCTCTTGTGATCTTGTAGTTCTCCTGTGATCTTGTAGTTCTCATGTGATCTTGTAGTTCTCATGTGATCTTGTAGTTCTCTTGTGATCTTCTTGTGATCTTGTAGTTCTCTTGTGATCTTGTAGTTCTCATGTGATCTTGTAGTTCTCTTGTGATCTTCTTGTGATCTTGTAGTTCTCTTGTGATCTTGTAGTTCTCTTGTGATCTTGTAGTTCTCATGTGATCTTGTAGTTCTCATGTGATCTTGTAGTTCTCCTTATTGTAGTTCTCTTGTGATCTTGTAGTTCTCCTGTTATCTTGTAGTTCTCCTTTGATCTTGTAGTTCTCTTGTGATCTTGTAGTTCTCCTGTGATCTTGTAGTTCTCCTTATTGTAGTTCTCTTGTGATCTTGTAGTTCTCTTGTGATCTTGTAGTTCTCTTGTGATCTTGTTGTTCTCTGTGATCTTGTAGTTCTCCTTATTGTAGTTCTCTTGTGATCTTGTAGTTCTCCTTATTGTAGTTCTCTTGTGATCTTCTAGTTCTCCTGTGATCTTGTAGTTCTCCTGTTATCTTGTAGTTCTCCTGTGATCTTGTAGTTCTCCTGTTATCTTGTAGTTCTCCTGTGATCTTGTAGTTCTCATTTGATCTTGTAGTTCTCTTGTGATCTTGTAGTTCTCCTGTGATCTTGTAGTTCTCATGTGATCTTGTATTTCTCCTTATTGTAGTTCTCTTGTGATCTTGTAGTTCTCTTGTGATCTTGTAGTTCTCTGTGATCTTGTAGTTCTCCTTATTGTAGTTCTCTTGTGATCTTGTAGTTCTCCTTATTGTAGTTCTCTTGTGATCTTGTAGTTCTCCTGTTATCTTGTAGTTCTCCTTTGATCTTGTAGTTCTCTTGTGATCTTGTAGTTCTCTTGTGATCTTGTAGTTCTCATGTGATCTTGTAGTTCTCTTGTGATCTTGTAGTTCTCCTGTAATCTTGTAGTTCTCCTGATATCTTGTAGTTCTCTGTGATCTTGTAGTTCTCCTTATTGTAGTTCTCTTGTGATCTTGTAGTTCTCCTTATTGTAGTTCTCTTGTGATCTTGTAGTTCTCCTGTGATCTTGTAGTTCTCTTGTGATCTTGTAGTTCTCCTGTGATCTTGTAGTTCTCTGTGATCTTGTAGTTCTCATGTGATCTTGTAGTTCTCATGTGATCTTGTAGTTCTCATGTGAACTTGTAGTTCTCTTGTGATCTTCTTGTGCTCTTGTAGTTCTCTTTTGATCTTCTTGTGATCTTGTAGTTCTCTTGTGATCTTGTAGTTCTCATGTGATCTTGTAGTTCTCATGTGATCTTGTAGTTCTCCTGTAATCTTGTAGTTCTCTTGTGATCTTCTAGTTCTCCTTATTGTAGTTCTCTTGTGATCTTGTAGTTCTCCTGTAATCTTGTAGTTCTCCTGTTATCTTGTAGTTCTCCTGTGATCTTGTAGTTCTCCTGTGATCTTGTAGTTCTCTGTGATTTTGTAGTTCTCTTGTGATCTTGTAGTTCTCATGTGATCTTGTAGTTCTCTTGTGATCTTCTTGTGATCTTGTAGTTCTCTTGTGATCTTGTAGTTCTCTTGTGATCTTGTAGTTCTCATGTGATCTTGTAGTTCTCATGTGATCTTGTAGTTCTCATGTGATCTTGTAGTTCTCCTGTGATCTTGTAGTTCTCATGTGATCTTGTAGTTCTCATGTGATCTTGTAGTTCTCCTTATTGTAGTTCTCCTTATTGTAGTTCTCTTGTGATCTTGTAGTTCTCTTGTGATCTTGTAGTTCTCCTTATTGTAGTTCTCTTGTGATCTTGTAGTTCTCCTTATTGTAGTTCTCTTGTGATCTTGTAGTTCTCCTGTTATCTTGTAGTTCTCCTTTGATCTTGTAGTTCTCTTGTGATCTTGTAGTTCTCTTGTGATCTTGTAGTTCTCATGTGATCTTGTAGTTCTCTTGTGATCTTGTAGTTCTCCTGTAATCTTGTAGTTCTCTTGTGATCTTGTAGTTCTCTGTGATCTTGTAGTTCTCCTTATTGTAGTTCTCTTGTGATCTTGTAGTTCTCCTTATTGTAGTTCTCTTGTGATCTTCTAGTGCTCCTGTGATCTTGTAGTTCTCCTGTTATCTTGTAGTTCTCCTGTGATCTTGTAGTTCTCCTGTTATCTTGTAGTTCTCCTGTGATCTTGTAGTTCTCATTTGATCTTGTAGTTCTCTTGTGATCTTGTAGTTCTCCTGTGATCTTGTAGTTCTCATGTGATCTTGTATTTCTCCTTATTGTAGTTCTCTTGTGATCTTGTAGTTCTCTTGTGATCTTGTAGTTCTCTGTGATATTGTAGTTCTCCTTATTGTAGTTCTCTTGTGATCTTGTAGTTCTCCTTATTGTAGTTCTCTTGTGATCTTGTAGTTCTCCTGTTATCTTGTAGTTCTCCTTTGATCTTGTAGTTCTCTTGTGATCTTGTAGTTCTCTTGTGATCTTGTAGTTCTCATGTGATCTTGTAGTTCTCTTGTGATCTTGTAGTTCTCCTGTAATCTTGTAGTTCTCCTGATATCTTGTAGTTCTCTGTGATCTTGTAGTTCTCCTTATTGTAGTTCTCTTGTGATCTTGTAGTTCTCCTTATTGTAGTTCTCTTGTGATCTTGTAGTTCTCCTGTGATCTTGTAGTTCTCTTGTGATCTTGTAGTTCTCCTGTGATCTTGTAGTTCTCTGTGATCTTCTAGTTCTCATGTGATCTTGTAGTTCTCATGTGATCTTGTAGTTCTCATGTGAACTTGTAGTTCTCTTGTGATCTTCTTGTGATCTTGTAGTTCTCTTGTGATCTTGTAGTTCTCATGTGATCTTGTAGTTCTCATGTGATCTTGTAGTTCTCCTGGAATCTTGTAGTTCTCTTGTGATCTTGTAGTTCTCCTTATTGTAGTTCTCTTGTGATCTTGTAGTTCTCCTGTGATCTTGTAGTTCTCCTGTTATCTTGTAGTTCTCCTGTGATCTTGTAGTTCTCCTGTGATCTTGTAGTTCTCTATGATTTTGTAGTTCTCTTGTGATCTTATAGTTCTCATGTGATCTTGTAGTTCTCTTGTGATCTTCTTGTGATCTTGTAGTTCTCTTGTGATCTTGTAGTTCTCATGTGATCTTGTAGTTCTCCTGTGTTCTTGTAGTTCTCATGTGATCTTGTAGTTCTCCTTATTGTAGTTCTCTTGTGATCTTGTAGTTCTCTTGTGATCTTGTAGTTCTCTGTGATCTTGTAGTTCTCCTTATTGTAGTTCTCTTGTGATCTTGTAGTTCTCCTTATTGTAGTTCTCTTGTGATCTTCTAGTTCTCCTGTGATCTTGTAGTTCTCCTGTTATCTTGTAGTTCTCCTGTGATCTTGTAGTTCTCCTTTTATCTTGTAGTTCTCCTGTGATCTTGTAGTTCTCATTTGATCTTGTAGTTCTCTTGTGATCTTGTAGTTCTCATGTGATCTTGTAGTTCTCCTTATTGTAGTTCTCTTGTGATCTTGTAGTTCTCTTGTGATCTTGTAGTTCTCTGTGATCTTGTAGTTCTCCTTATTGTAGTTCTCTTGTGATCTTGTAGTTCTCTTGTGATCTTGTAGTTCTCTGTGATCTTGTAGTTCTCCTGTTATCTTGTAGTTCTCCTGTGATCTTGTAGTTCTCCTGTTATCTTGTAGTTCTCCTGTGATCTTGTAGTTCTCATTTGATCTTGTAGTTCTCTTGTGATCTTGTAGTTCTCCTGTTATCTTGTAGTTCTCATGTGATCTTGTAGTTCTCCTTATTGTAGTTCTCTTGTGATCTTGTAGTTCTCTTGTGATCTTGTAGTTCTCTGTGATCTTGTAGTTCTCCTGTGATCTTGTAGTTCTCATGTGATCTTGTAGTTCTCATGTGATCTTGTAGTTCTCCTGTGATCTTGTAGTTCTCATGTGATCTTGTAGTTCTCCTTATTGTAGTTCTCTTGTGATCTTGTAGTTCTCTTGTGATCTTGTAGTTCTCCTTATTGTAGTTCTCTTGTGATCTTGTAGTTCTCCTGTTATCTTGTAGTTCTCCTTTGATCTTGTAGTTCTCTTGTGATCTTGTAGTTCTCCTGTGATCTTGTAGTTCTCATGTGATCTTGTAGTTCTCATGTGATCTTGTAGTTCTCTTGTGATCTTCTTGTGATCTTGTAGTTCTCTTGTGATCTTGTAGTTCTCATGTGATCTTGTAGTTCTCTTGTGATCTTCTTGTGATCTTGTAGTTCTCTTGTGATCTTGTAGTTCTCTTGTGATCTTGTAGTTCTCATGTGATCTTGTAGTTCTCCTGTGATCTTGTAGTTCTCATGTGATCTTGTAGTTCTCCTTATTGTAGTTCTCTTGTGATCTTGTAGTTCTCTTGTGATCTTGTAGTTCTCTGTCATCTTGTAGTTCTCCTTATTGTAGTTCTCTTGTGATCTTGTAGTTCTCCTTATTGTAGTTCTCTTGTTATCTTGTAGTTCTCTGTGATCTTGTAGTTCTCCTGTTATCTTGTAGTTCTCCTGTGATCTTGTAGTTCTCCTGTTATCTTGTAGTTCTCCTGTGATCTTGTAGTTCTCATTTGATATTGTAGTTCTCTTGTGATCTTGTAGTTCTCCTGTGATCTTGTAGTTCTCATGTGATCTTGTAGTTCTCCTTATTGTAGTTCTCTTGTGATCTTGTAGTTCTCTTGTGATCTTGTAGTTCTCCTTATTGTAGTTCTCTTGTGATCTTGTAGTTCTCCTGTTATCTTGTAGTTCTCCTTTGATCTTGTAGTTCTCTTGTGATCTTGTAGTTCTCCTGTGATCTTGTAGTTCTCCTTATTGTAGTTCTCTTGTGATCTTGTAGTTCTCTTGTGATCTTGTAGTTCTCTTGTGATCTTGTAGTTCTCTGTGATCTTGTAGTTCTCCTTATTGTAGTTCTCTTGTGATCTTGTAGTTCTCCTTATTGTAGTTCTCTTGTGATCTTGTAGTTCTCCTGTTATCTTGTAGTTCTCCTTTGATCTTGTAGTTCTCTTGTGATCTTGTAGTTCTCTTGTGATCTTGTAGTTCTCCTGTGATCTTCTAGTTCTCTTGTGATCTTGTAGTTCTCCTGTAATCTTGTAGTTCTCCTGTGATCTTGTAGTTCTCTGTGATCTTGTAGTTCTCCTTATTGTAGTTCTCTTGTGATCTTGTAGTTCTCCTTATTGTAGTTCTCTTGTGATCTTGTAGTTCTCCTGTGATCTTGTAGTTCTCTTGTGATCTTGTAGTTCTCCTGTGATCTTGTAGTTCTCTGTGATCTTGTAGTTCTCATGTGATCTTGTAGTTCTCATGTGATCTTGTAGTTCTCTTGTGATCTTGTAGTTCTCCTGTGATCTTGTAGTTCTCCTGTGATCTTCTAGTTCTCTGTGATCTTGTAGTTCTCCTTATTGTATTTCTCTTGTGATCTTGTAGTTCTCCTTATTGTAGTTCTCTTGTGATCTTGTAGTTCTCATGTGATCTTGTAGTTCTCCTTATTGTAGTTCTCTTGTGATCTTGTAGTTCTCTTGTGATCTTGTAGTTCTCCTTATTGTAGTTCTCTTGTGATCTTGTAGTTCTCCTGTTATCTTTTAGTTCTCCTTTGATCTTGTAGTTCTCCTGTTATCTTGTAGTTCTCCTGTGATCTTGTAGTTCTCATGTGATCTTGTAGTTCTCCTGTGATCTTGTAGTTCTCATGTGATCTTGTAGTTCTCATGTGATCTTGTAGTTCTCCTGTGATCTTGTAGTTCTCATGTGATCTTGTAGTTCTCCTTATTGTAGTTCTCTTGTGATCTTGTAGTTCTCTTGTGATCTTGTAGTTCTCCTTATTGTAGTTCTCTTGTGATCTTGTAGTTCTCCTGTTATCTTGTAGTTCTCCTTTGATCTTGTAGTTCTCTTGTGATCTTGTAGTTCTCCTGTGATCTTGTAGTTCTCATGTGATCTTGTAGTTCTCATGTGATCTTGTAGTTCTCTTGTGATCTTCTTGTGATCTTGTAGTTCTCTTGTGATCTTGTAGTTCTCATGTGATCTTGTAGTTCTCTTGTGATCTTCTTGTGATCTTGTAGTTCTCTTGTGATCTTGTAGTTCTCATGTGATCTTGTAGTTCTCATGTGATCTTGTAGTTCTCCTTATTGTAGTTCTCTTGTGATCTTGTAGTTCTCCTGTTATCTTGTAGTTCTCCTTTGATCTTGTAGTTCTCTTGTGATCTTGTAGTTCTCCTGTGATCTTGTAGTTCTCCTTATTGTAGTTCTCTTGTGATCTTGTAGTTCTCTTGTGATCTTGTAGTTCTCTTGTGATCTTGTTGTTCTCTGTGATCTTGTAGTTCTCCTTATTGTAGTTCTCTTGTGATCTTGTAGTTCTCCTTATTGTAGTTCTCTTGTGATCTTCTAGTTCTCCTGTGATCTTGTAGTTCTCCTGTTATCTTGTAGTTCTCCTGTGATCTTGTAGTTCTCCTGTTATCTTGTAGTTCTCCTGTGATCTTGTAGTTCTCATTTGATCTTGTAGTTCTCTTGTGATCTTGTAGTTCTCCTGTGATCTTGTAGTTCTCATGTGATCTTGTATTTCTCCTTATTGTAGTTCTCTTGTGATCTTGTAGTTCTCTTGTGATCTTGTAGTTCTCTGTGATCTTGTAGTTCTCCTTATTGTAGTTCTCTTGTGATCTTGTAGTTCTCCTTATTGTAGTTCTCTTGTGATCTTGTAGTTCTCCTGTTATCTTGTAGTTCTCCTTTGATCTTGTAGTTCTCTTGTGATCTTGTAGTTCTCTTGTGATCTTGTAGTTCTCATGTGATCTTGTAGTTCTCTTGTGATCTTGTAGTTCTCCTGTAATCTTGTAGTTCTCCTGATATCTTGTAGTTCTCTGTGATCTTGTAGTTCTCCTTATTGTAGTTCTCTTGTGATCTTGTAGTTCTCCTTATTGTAGTTCTCTTGTGATCTTGTAGTTCTCCTGTGATCTTGTAGTTCTCTTGTGATCTTGTAGTTCTCCTGTGATCTTGTAGTTCTCTGTGATCTTGTAGTTCTCATGTGATCTTGTAGTTCTCATGTGATCTTGTAGTTCTCATGTGAACTTGTAGTTCTCTTGTGATCTTCTTGTGCTCTTGTAGTTCTCTTTTGATCTTCTTGTGATCTTGTAGTTCTCTTGTGATCTTGTAGTTCTCATGTGATCTTGTAGTTCTCATGTGATCTTGTAGTTCTCCTGGAATCTTGTAGTTCTCTTGTGATCTTCTAGTTCTCCTTATTGTAGTTCTCTTGTGATCTTGTAGTTCTCCTGTGATCTTGTAGTTCTCCTGTTATCTTGTAGTTCTCCTGTGATCTTGTAGTTCTCCTGTGATCTTGTAGTTCTCTGTGATTTTGTAGTTCTCTTGTGATCTTGTAGTTCTCATGTGATCTTGTAGTTCTCTTGTGATCTTCTTGTGATCTTGTAGTTCTCTTGTGATCTTGTAGTTCTCTTGTGATCTTGTAGTTCTCATGTGATCTTGTAGTTCTCATGTGATCTTGTAGTTCTCATGTGATCTTGTAGTTCTCCTGTGATCTTGTAGTTCTCATGTGATCTTGTAGTTCTCATGTGATCTTGTAGTTCTCCTTATTGTAGTTCTCCTTATTGTAGTTCTCTTGTGATCTTGTAGTTCTCTTGTGATCTTGTAGTTCTCCTTATTGTAGTTCTCTTGTGATCTTGTAGTTCTCCTTATTGTAGTTCTCTTGTGATCTTGTAGTTCTCCTGTTATCTTGTAGTTCTCCTTTGATCTTGTAGTTCTCTTGTGATCTTGTAGTTCTCTTGTGATCTTGTAGTTCTCATGTGATCTTGTAGTTCTCTTGTGATCTTGTAGTTCTCCTGTAATCTTGTAGTTCTCTTGTGATCTTGTAGTTCTCTGTGATCTTGTAGTTCTCCTTATTGTAGTTCTCTTGTGATCTTGTAGTTCTCCTTATTGTAGTTCTCTTGTGATCTTCTAGTGCTCCTGTGATCTTGTAGTTCTCCTGTTATCTTGTAGTTCTCCTGTGATCTTGTAGTTCTCCTGTTATCTTGTAGTTCTCCTGTGATCTTGTAGTTCTCATTTGATCTTGTAGTTCTCTTGTGATCTTGTAGTTCTCCTGTGATCTTGTAGTTCTCATGTGATCTTGTATTTCTCCTTATTGTAGTTCTCTTGTGATCTTGTAGTTCTCTTGTGATCTTGTAGTTCTCTGTGATATTGTAGTTCTCCTTATTGTAGTTCTCTTGTGATCTTGTAGTTCTCCTTATTGTAGTTCTCTTGTGATCTTGTAGTTCTCCTGTTATCTTGTAGTTCTCCTTTGATCTTGTAGTTCTCTTGTGATCTTGTATTTCTCTTGTGATCTTGTAGTTCTCATGTGATCTTGTAGTTCTCTTGTGATCTTGTAGTTCTCCTGTAATCTTGTAGTTCTCCTGATATCTTGTAGTTCTCTGTGATCTTGTAGTTCTCCTTATTGTAGTTCTCTTGTGATCTTGTAGTTCTCCTTATTGTAGTTCTCTTGTGATCTTGTAGTTCTCCTGTGATCTTGTAGTTCTCTTGTGATCTTGTAGTTCTCCTGTGATCTTGTAGTTCTCTGTGATCTTGTAGTTCTCATGTGATCTTGTAGTTCTCATGTGATCTTGTAGTTCTCATGTGAACTTGTAGTTCTCTTGTGATCTTCTTGTGATCTTGTAGTTCTCTTGTGATCTTGTAGTTCTCATGTGATCTTGTAGTTCTCATGTGATCTTGTAGTTCTCATGTGAACTTGTAGTTCTCTTGTGATCTTCTTGTGATCTTGTAGTTCTCTTGTGATCTTGTAGTTCTCATGTGATCTTGTAGTTCTCATGTGATCTTGTAGTTCTCCTGGAATCTTGTAGTTCTCTTGTGATCTTGTAGTTCTCCTTATTGTAGTTCTCTTGTGATCTTGTAGTTCTCCTGTGATCTTGTAGTTCTCCTGTTATCTTGTAGTTCTCCTGTGATCTTGTAGTTCTCCTGTGATCTTGTAGTTCTCTATGATTTTGTAGTTCTCTTGTGATCTTATAGTTCTCATGTGATCTTGTAGTTCTCTTGTGATCTTCTTGTGATCTTGTAGTTCTCTTGTGATCTTGTAGTTCTCATGTGATCTTGTAGTTCTCCTGTGTTCTTGTAGTTCTCATGTGATCTTGTAGTTCTCCTTATTGTAGTTCTCTTGTGATCTTGTAGTTCTCTTGTGATCTTGTAGTTCTCTTGTGATCTTGTAGTTCTCCTTATTGTAGTTCTCTTGTGATCTTCTAGTTCTCCTGTGATCTTGTAGTTCTCCTGTTATCTTGTAGTTCTCCTGTGATCTTGTAGTTCTCCTTTTATCTTGTAGTTCTCCTGTGATCTTGTAGTTCTCATTTGATCTTGTAGTTCTCTTGTGATCTTGTAGTTCTCCTGTGATCTTGTAGTTCTCATGTGATCTTGTAGTTCTCCTTATTGTAGTTCTCTTGTGATCTTGTAGTTCTCTTGTGATCTTGTAGTTCTCTGTGATCTTGTAGTTCTCCTTATTGTAGTTCTCTTGTGATCTTGTAGTTCTCTTGTGATCTTGTAGTTCTCTGTGATCTTGTAGTTCTCCTGTTATCTTGTAGTTCTCCTGTGATCTTGTAGTTCTCCTGTTATCTTGTAGTTCTCCTGTGATCTTGTAGTTCTCATTTGATCTTGTAGTTCTCTTGTGATCTTGTAGTTCTCCTGTTATCTTGTAGTTCTCATGTGATCTTGTAGTTCTCCTTATTGTAGTTCTCTTGTGATCTTGTAGTTCTCTTGTGATCTTGTAGTTCTCTGTGATCTTGTAGTTCTCCTGTGATCTTGTAGTTCTCATGTGATCTTGTAGTTCTCATGTGATCTTGTAGTTCTCCTGTGATCTTGTAGTTCTCATGTGATCTTGTAGTTCTCCTTATTGTAGTTCTCTTGTGATCTTGTAGTTCTCTTGTGATCTTGTAGTTCTCCTTATTGTAGTTCTCTTGTGATCTTGTAGTTCTCCTGTTATCTTGTAGTTCTCCTTTGATCTTGTAGTTCTCTTGTGATCTTGTAGTTCTCCTGTGATCTTGTAGTTCTCATGTGATCTTGTAGTTCTCATGTGATCTTGTAGTTCTCTTGTGATCTTCTTGTGATCTTGTAGTTCTCTTGTGATCTTGTAGTTCTCATGTGATCTTGTAGTTCTCTTGTGATCTTCTTGTGATCTTGTAGTTCTCTTGTGATCTTGTAGTTCTCTTGTGATCTTGTAGTTCTCATGTGATCTTGTAGTTCTCCTGTGATCTTGTAGTTCTCATGTGATCTTGTAGTTCTCCTTATTGTAGTTCTCTTGTGATCTTGTAGTTCTCTTGTGATCTTGTAGTTCTCTGTCATCTTGTAGTTCTCCTTATTGTAGTTCTCTTGTGATCTTGTAGTTCTCCTTATTGTAGTTCTCTTGTTATCTTGTAGTTCTCTGTGATCTTGTAGTTCTCCTGTTATCTTGTAGTTCTCCTGTGATCTTGTAGTTCTCCTGTTATCTTGTAGTTCTCCTGTGATCTTGTAGTTCTCATTTGATATTGTAGTTCTCTTGTGATCTTGTAGTTCTCCTGTGATCTTGTAGTTCTCATGTGATCTTGTAGTTCTCCTTATTGTAGTTCTCTTGTGATCTTGTAGTTCTCTTGTGATCTTGTAGTTCTCCTTATTGTAGTTCTCTTGTGATCTTGTAGTTCTCCTGTTATCTTGTAGTTCTCCTTTGATCTTGTAGTTCTCTTGTGATCTTGTAGTTCTCCTGTGATCTTGTAGTTCTCCTTATTGTAGTTCTCTTGTGATCTTGTAGTTCTCTTGTGATCTTGTAGTTCTCTTGTGATCTTGTAGTTCTCTGTGATCTTGTAGTTCTCCTTATTGTAGTTCTCTTGTGATCTTGTAGTTCTCCTTATTGTAGTTCTCTTGTGATCTTGTAGTTCTCCTGTTATCTTGTAGTTCTCCTTTGATCTTGTAGTTCTCTTGTGATCTTGTAGTTCTCTTGTGATCTTGTAGTTCTCATGTGATCTTGTAGTTCTCTTGTGATCTTGTAGTTCTCCTGTAATCTTGTAGTTCTCCTGTGATCTTGTAGTTCTCTGTGATCTTGTAGTTCTCCTTATTGTAGTTCTCTTGTGATCTTGTAGTTCTCCTTATTGTAGTTCTCTTGTGATCTTGTAGTTCTCCTGTGATCTTGTAGTTCTCTTGTGATCTTGTAGTTCTCCTGTGATCTTGTAGTTCTCTGTGATCTTGTAGTTCTCATGTGATCTTGTAGTTCTCATGTGATCTTGTAGTTCTCTTGTGATCTTGTAGTTCTCCTGTGATCTTGTAGTTCTCCTGTGATCTTCTAGTTCTCTGTGATCTTGTAGTTCTCCTTATTGTATTTCTCTTGTGATCTTGTAGTTCTCCTTATTGTAGTTCTCTTGTGATCTTGTAGTTCTCATGTGATCTTGTAGTTCTCCTTATTGTAGTTCTCTTGTGATCTTGTAGTTCTCTTGTGATCTTGTAGTTCTCCTTATTGTAGTTCTCTTGTGATCTTGTAGTTCTCCTGTGATCTTGTAGTTCTCCTTATTGTAGTTCTCTTGTGATCTTGTAGTTCTCTTGTGATCTTGTAGTTCTCTTGTGATCTTGTTGTTCTCTGTGATCTTGTAGTTCTCCTTATTGTAGTTCTCTTGTGATCTTGTAGTTCTCCTTATTGTAGTTCTCTTGTGATCTTCTAGTTCTCCTGTGATCTTGTAGTTCTCCTGTTATCTTGTAGTTCTCCTGTGATCTTGTAGTTCTCCTGTGATCTTGTAGTTCTCCTGTGATCTTGTAGTTCTCATTTGATCTTGTAGTTCTCTTGTGATCTTGTAGTTCTCCTGTGATCTTGTAGTTCTCATGTGATCTTGTATTTCTCCTTATTGTAGTTCTCTTGTGATCTTGTAGTTCTCTTGTGATCTTGTAGTTCTCTGTGATCTTGTAGTTCTCCTTATTTTAGTTCTCTTGTGATCTTGTAGTTCTCCTTATTGTAGTTCTCTTGTGATCTTGTAGTTCTCCTGTTATCTTGTAGTTCTCCTTTGATCTTGTAGTTCTCTTGTGATCTTGTAGTTCTCTTGTGATCTTGTAGTTCTCTTGTGATCTTGTAGTTCTCATGTGATCTTGTAGTTCTCTTGTGATCTTGTAGTTCTCCTGTAATCTTGTAGTTCTCCTGATATCTTGTAGTTCTCTGTGATCTTGTAGTTCTCCTTATTGTAGTTCTCTTGTAATCTTGTAGTTCTCCTTATTGTAGTTCTCTTGTGATCTTGTAGTTCTCCTGTGATCTTGTAGTTCTCTTGTGATCTTGTAGTTCTCCTGTGATCTTGTAGTTCTCTGTGATCTTGTAGTTCTCATGTGATCTTGTAGTTCTCATGTGATCTTGTAGTTCTCATGTGAACTTGTAGTTCTCTTGTGATCTTCTTGTGCTCTTGTAGTTCTCTTTTGATCTTCTTGTGATCTTGTAGTTCTCCTGGAATCTTGTAGTTCTCTTGTGATCTTCTAGTTCTCCTTATTGTAGTTCTCTTGTGATCTTGTAGTTCTCCTGTGATCTTGTAGTTCTCCTGTTATCTTGTAGTTCTCCTGTGATCTTGTAGTTCTCCTGTGATCTTGTAGTTCTCTGTGATTTTGTAGTTCTCTTGTGATCTTGTAGTTCTCATGTGATCTTGTAGTTCTCTTGTGATCTTCTTGTGATCTTGTAGTTCTCTTGTGATCTTGTAGTTCTCTTGTGATCTTGTAGTTCTCATGTGATCTTGTAGTTCTCCTGTGATCTTGTAGTTCTCATGTGATCTTGTAGTTCTCATGTGATCTTGTAGTTCTCCTGTGATCTTGTAGTTCTCATGTGATCTTGTAGTTCTCCTTATTGTAGTTCTCCTTATTGTAGTTCTCTTGTGATCTTGTAGTTCTCTTGTGATCTTGTAGTTCTCCTTATTGTAGTTCTCTTGTGATCTTGTAGTTCTCCTTATTGTAGTTCTCTTGTGATCTTGTAGTTCTCCTGTTATCTTGTAGTTCTCCTTTGATCTTGTAGTTCTCTTGTGATCTTGTAGTTCTCTTGTGATCTTGTAGTTCTCATGTGATCTTGTAGTTCTCTTGTGATCTTGTAGTTCTCCTGTAATCTTGTAGTTCTCTTGTGATCTTGTAGTTCTCTGTGATCTTGTAGTTCTCCTTATTGTAGTTCTCTTGTGATCTTGTAGTTCTCCTTATTGTAGTTCTCTTGTGATCTTCTAGTTCTCCTGTGATCTTGTAGTTCTCCTGTTATATTGTAGTTCTCCTGTGATCTTGTAGTTCTCCTGTTATCTTGTAGTTCTCCTGTGATCTTGTAGTTCTCATTTGATCTTGTAGTTCTCTTGTGATCTTGTAGTTCTCCTGTGATCTTGTAGTTCTCATGTGATCTTGTATTTCTCCTTATTGTAGTTCTCTTGTGATCTTGTAGTTCTCTTGTGATCTTGTAGTTCTCTGTGATCTTGTAGTTCTCCTTATTGTAGTTCTCTTGTGATCTTGTAGTTCTCCTTATTGTAGTTCTCTTGTGATCTTGTAGTTCTCCTGTTATCTTGTAGTTCTCCTTTGATCTTGTAGTTCTCTTGTGATCTTGTAGTTCTCTTGTGATCTTGTAGTTCTCATGTGATCTTGTAGTTCTCTTGTGATCTTGTAGTTCTCCTGTAATCTTGTAGTTCTCCTGATATCTTGTAGTTCTCTGTGATCTTGTAGTTCTCCTTATTGTAGTTCTCTTGTGATCTTGTAGTTCTCCTTATTGTAGTTCTCTTGTGATCTTGTAGTTCTCCTGTGATCTTGTAGTTCTCTTGTGATCTTGTAGTTCTCCTGTGATCTTGTAGTTCTCTGTGATCTTGTAGTTCTCATGTGATCTTGTAGTTCTCATGTGATCTTGTAGTTCTCATGTGAACTTGTAGTTCTCTTGTGATCTTCTTGTGATCTTGTAGTTCTCTTTTGATCTTCTTGTGATCTTGTAGTTCTCTTGTGATCTTGTAGTTCTCATGTGATCTTGTAGTTCTCATGTGATCTTGTAGTTCTCCTGGAATCTTGTAGTTCTCTTGTGATCTTGTAGTTCTCCTTATTGTAGTTCTCTTGTGATCTTGTAGTTCTCCTGTGATCTTGTAGTTCTCCTGTTATCTTGTAGTTCTCCTGTGATCTTGTAGTTCTCCTGTGATCTTGTAGTTCTCTATGATTTTGTAGTTCTCTTGTGATCTTATAGTTCTCATGTGATCTTGTAGTTCTCTTGTGATCTTCTTGTGATCTTGTAGTTCTCTTGTGATCTTGTAGTTCTCATGTGATCTTGTAGTTCTCCTGTGTTCTTGTAGTTCTCATGTGATCTTGTAGTTCTCCTTATTGTAGTTCTCTTGTGATCTTGTAGTTCTCTTGTGATCTTGTAGTTCTCTGTGATCTTGTAGTTCTCCTTATTGTAGTTCTCTTGTGATCTTGTAGTTCTCCTTATTGTAGTTCTCTTGTGATCTTCTAGTTCTCCTGTGATCTTGTAGTTCTCCTGTTATCTTGTAGTTCTCCTGTGATCTTGTAGTTCTCCTTTTATCTTGTAGTTCTCCTGTGATCTTGTAGTTCTCATGTGATCTTGTAGTTCTCTTGTGATCTTGTAGTTCTCCTGTGATCTTGTAGTTCTCATGTGATCTTGTAGTTCTCCTTATTGTAGTTCTCTTGTGATCTTGTAGTTCTCTTGTGATCTTGTAGTTCTCTGTGATCTTGTAGTTCTCCTTATTGTAGTTCTCTTGTGATCTTGTAGTTCTCTTGTGATCTTGTAGTTCTCTGTGATCTTGTAGTTCTCCTGTTATCTTGTAGTTCTCCTGTGATCTTGTAGTTCTCCTGTTATCTTGTAGTTCTCCTGTGATCTTGTAGTTCTCATTTGATCTTGTAGTTCTCTTGTGATCTTGTAGTTCTCCTGTTATCTTGTAGTTCTCATGTGATCTTGTAGTTCTCCTTATTGTAGTTCTCTTGTGATCTTGTAGTTCTCTTGTGATCTTGTAGTTCTCTGTGATCTTGTAGTTCTCCTTATTGTAGTTCTCTTGTGATCTTGTAGTTCTCCTTATTGTAGTTCTCTTGTGATCTTGTAGTTCTCCTGTTATCTTGTAGTTCTCCTTTGATCTTGTAGTTCTCTTGTGATCTTGTAGTTCTCTTGTGATCTTGTAGTTCTCATGTGATCTTGTAGTTCTCTTGTGATCTTGTAGTTCTCCTGTAATCTTGTAGTTCTCCTGTGATCTTGTAGTTCTCTGTGATCTTGTAGTTCTCCTTATTGTAGTTCTCTTGTGATCTTGTAGTTCTCCTTATTGTAGTTCTCTTGTGATCTTGTAGTTCTCCTGTGATCTTGTAGTTCTCTTGTGATCTTGTAGTTCTCCTGTGATCTTGTAGTTCTCTGTGATCTTGTAGTTCTCATGTGATCTTGTAGTTCTCATGTGATCTTGTAGTTCTCATGTGAACTTGTAGTTCTCTTGTGATCTTCTTGTGATCTTGTAGTTCTCTTGTGATCTTCTTGTGATCTTGTAGTTCTCTTGTGATCTTGTAGTTCTCATGTGATCTTGTAGTTCTCTTGTGATCTTGTAGTTCTCATGTGATCTTGTAGTTCTCCTGGAATCTTGTAGTTCTCTTGTGATCTTGTAGTTCTCCTTATTGTAGTTCTCTTGTGATCTTGTAGTTCTCCTGTGATCTTGTAGTTCTCCTGTTATCTTGTAGTTCTCCTGTGATCTTGTAGTTCTCTTGTGATCTTGTAGTTCTCTGTGATCTTGTAGTTCTCCTGTTATCTTGTAGTTCTCCTGTGATCTTGTAGTTCTCATTTGATCTTGTAGTTCTCTTGTGATCTTGTAGTTCTCCTGTGATCTTGTAGTTCTCATGTGGTCTTGTAGTTCTCCTTATTGTAGTTCTCTTGTGATCTTGTAGTTCTCTTGTGATCTTGTAGTTCTCTGTGATCTTGTAGTTCTCCTTATTGTAGTTCTCTTGTGATCTTGTAGTTCTCCTTATTGTAGTTCTCTTGTGATCTTCTAGTTCTCCTGTGATCTTGTAGTTCTCCTGTTATCTTGTAGTTCTCCTGTGATCTTGTAGTTCTCCTGTGATCTTGTAGTTCTCCTGTGATCTTGTAGTTCTCATGTGATCTTGTAGTTCTCCTGTGATCTTGTAGTTCTCCTTTTATCTTGTAGTTCTCCTGTGATCTTGTAGTTCTCATGTGATCTTGTAGTTCTCTTGTGATCTTGTAGTTCTCCTGTGATCTTGTAGTTCTCATGTGATCTTGTAGTTCTCCTTATTGTAGTTCTCTTGTGATCTTGTAGTTCTCTTGTGATCTTGTAGTTCTCTGTGATCTTGTAGTTCTCCTTATTGTAGTTCTCTTGTGATCTTGTAGTTCTCTTGTGATCTTGTAGTTCTCTGTGATCTTGTAGTTCTCCTGTTATCTTGTAGTTCTCCTGTGATCTTGTAGTTCTCCTGTTATCTTGTAGTTCTCCTGTGATCTTGTAGTTCTCATTTGATCTTGTAGTTCTCTTGTGATCTTGTAGTTCTCCTGTTATCTTGTAGTTCTCATGTGATCTTGTAGTTCTCCTTATTGTAGTTCTCTTGTGATCTTGTAGTTCTCTTGTGATCTTGTAGTTCTCTGTGATCTTGTAGTTCTCCTTATTGTAGTTCTCTTGTGATCTTGTAGTTCTCCTTATTGTAGTTCTCTTGTGATCTTGTAGTTCTCCTGTTATCTTGTAGTTCTCCTTTGATCTTGTAGTTCTCTTGTGATCTTGTAGTTCTCTTGTGATCTTGTAGTTCTCATGTGATCTTGTAGTTCTCTTGTGATCTTGTAGTTCTCCTGTAATCTTGTAGTTCTCCTGTGATCTTGTAGTTCTCTGTGATCTTGTAGTTCTCCTTATTGTAGTTCTCTTGTGATCTTGTAGTTCTCCTTATTGTAGTTCTCTTGTGATCTTGTAGTTCTCCTGTGATCTTGTAGTTCTCTTGTGATCTTGTAGTTCTCCTGTGATCTTGTAGTTCTCTGTGATCTTGTAGTTCTCATGTGATCTTGTAGTTCTCATGTGATCTTGTAGTTCTCATGTGAACTTGTAGTTCTCTTGTGATCTTCTTGTGATCTTGTAGTTCTCTTGTGATCTTCTTGTGATCTTGTAGTTCTCTTGTGATCTTGTAGTTCTCATGTGATCTTGTAGTTCTCTTGTGATCTTGTAGTTCTCATGTGATCTTGTAGTTCTCCTGGAATCTTGTAGTTCTCTTGTGATCTTGTAGTTCTCCTTATTGTAGTTCTCTTGTGATCTTGTAGTTCTCCTGTGATCTTGTAGTTCTCCTGTTATCTTGTAGTTCTCCTGTGATCTTGTAGTTCTCTTGTGATCTTGTAGTTCTCTGTGATCTTGTAGTTCTCCTGTTATCTTGTAGTTCTCCTGTGATCTTGTAGTTCTCATTTGATCTTGTAGTTCTCTTGTGATCTTGTAGTTCTCCTGTGATCTTGTAGTTCTCATGTGGTCTTGTAGTTCTCCTTATTGTAGTTCTCTTGTGATCTTGTAGTTCTCTTGTGATCTTGTAGTTCTCTGTGATCTTGTAGTTCTCCTTATTGTAGTTCTCTTGTGATCTTGTAGTTCTCCTTATTGTAGTTCTCTTGTGATCTTCTAGTTCTCCTGTGATCTTGTAGTTCTCCTGTTATCTTGTAGTTCTCCTGTGATCTTGTAGTTCTCCTGTGATCTTGTAGTTCTCCTGTGATCTTGTAGTTCTCATGTGATCTTGTAGTTCTCTTGTGATCTTGTAGTTCTCCTGTGATCTTGTAGTTCTCATGTGATCTTGTAGTTCTCCTTATTGTAGTTCTCTTGTGATCTTGTAGTTCTCTTGTGATCTTGTAGTTCTCTGTGATCTTGTAGTTCTCCTTATTGTAGTTCTCTTGTGATCTTGTAGTTCTCCTTATTGTAGTTCTCTTGTGATCTTGTAGTTCTCCTGTTATCTTGTAGTTCTCCTTTGATCTTGTAGTTCTCTTGTGATCTTGTAGTTCTCCTGTGATCTTGTAGTTCTCTGTGATCTTGTAGTTCTCATGTGATCTTGTAGTTCTCATGTGATCTTGTAGTTCTCTTGTGATCTTGTAGTTCTCCTGTGATCTTGTAGTTCTCCTGTGATCTTCTAGTTCTCTGTGATCTTGTAGTTCTCCTTATTGTATTTCTCTTGTGATCTTGTAGTTCTCCTTATTGTAGTTCTCTTGTGATCTTGTAGTTCTCATGTGATCTTGTAGTTCTCCTTATTGTAGTTCTCTTGTGATCTTGTAGTTCTCTTGTGATCTTGTAGTTCTCCTTATTGTAGTTCTCTTGTGATCTTGTAGTTCTCCTGTTATCTTTTAGTTCTCCTTTGATCTTGTAGTTCTCCTGTTATCTTGTAGTTCTCCTGTGATCTTGTAGTTCTCATGTGATCTTGTAGTTCTCCTGTGATCTTGTAGTTCTCATGTGATCTTGTAGTTCTCATGTGATCTTGTAGTTCTCCTGTGATCTTGTAGTTCTCGTGATCTTGTAGTTCTCCTTATTGTAGTTCTCTTGTGATCTTGTAGTTCTCTTGTGATCTTGTAGTTCTCCTTATTGTAGTTCTCTTGTGATCTTGTAGTTCTCCTGTTATCTTGTAGTTCTCCTTTGATCTTGTAGTTCTCTTGTGATCTTGTAGTTCTCATGTGATCTTGTAGTTCTCATGTGATCTTGTAGTTCTCTTGTGATCTTGTAGTTCTCTTGTGATCTTGTAGTTCTCATGTGATCTTGTAGTTCTCTTGTGATCTTCTTGTGATCTTGTAGTTCTCTTGTGATCTTGTAGTTCTCTTGTGATCTTGTAGTTCTCATGTGATCTTGTAGTTCTCCTGTGATCTTGTAGTTCTCATGTGATCTTGTAGTTCTCCTTATTGTAGTTCTCTTGTGATCTTGTAGTTCTCATGTGATCTTGTAGTTCTCTGTCATCTTGTAGTTCTCCTTATTGTAGTTCTCTTGTGATCTTGTAGTTCTCCTTATTGTAGTTCTCTTGTTATCTTGTAGTTCTCTGTGATCTTGTAGTTCTCCTGTTATCTTGTAGTTCTCCTGTGATCTTGTAGTTCTCCTGTTATCTTGTAGTTCTCCTGTGATCTTGTAGTTCTCATTTGATATTGTAGTTCTCTTGTGATCTTGTAGTTCTCCTGTGATCTTGTAGTTCTCATGTGATCTTGTAGTTCTCCTTATTGTAGTTCTCTTGTGATCTTGTAGTTCTCTTGTGATCTTGTAGTTCTCCTTATTGTAGTTCTCTTGTGATCTTGTAGTTCTCCTGTGATCTTGTAGTTCTCATGTGATCTTGTAGTTCTCCTTATTGTAGTTCTCTTGTGATCTTGTAGTTCTCCTTATTGTAGTTCTCTTGTGATCTTGTAGTTCTCCTGTTATCTTGTAGTTCTCCTTTGATCTTGTAGTTCTCTTGTGATCTTGTAGTTCTCCTGTGATCTTGTAGTTCTCATGTGATCTTGTAGTTCTCTTGTGATCTTCTTGTGATCTTGTAGTTCTCTTGTGATCTTGTAGTTCTCATGTGATCTTGTAGTTCTCTTGTGATCTTCTTGTGATCTTGTAGTTCTCTTGTGATCTTGTAGTTCTCTTGTGATCTTGTAGTTCTCATGTGATCTTGTAGTTCTCCTGTGATCTTGTAGTTCTCATGTGATCTTGTAGTTCTCCTTATTGTAGTTCTCTTGTGATCTTGTAGTTCTCTTGTGATCTTGTAGTTCTCTGTCATCTTGTAGTTCTCCTTATTGTAGTTCTCTTGTGATCTTGTAGTTCTCCTTATTGTAGTTCTCTTGTTATCTTGTAGTTCTCTGTGATCTTGTAGTTCTCCTGTTATCTTGTAGTTCTCCTGTTATCTTGTAGTTCTCCTGTTATCTTGTAGTTCTCCTGTGATCTTGTAGTTCTCATTTGATCTTGTAGTTCTCTTGTGATCTTGTTGTTCTCCTGTGATCTTGTAGTTCTCATGTGATCTTGTAGTTCTCCTTATTGTAGTTCTCTTGTGATCTTGTAGTTCTCTTGTGATCTTGTAGTTCTCCTTATTGTAGTTCTCTTGTGATCTTGTAGTTCTCCTGTTATCTTGTAGTTCTCCTTTGATCTTGTAGTTCTCTTGTGATCTTGTAGTTCTCCTGTGATCTTGTAGTTCTCCTTATTGTAGTTCTCTTGTGATCTTGTAGTTCTCTTGTGATCTTGTAGTTCTCTTGTGATCTTGTAGTTCTCTGTGATCTTGTAGTTCTCCTTATTGTAGTTCTCTTGTGATCTTGTAGTTCTCCTTATTGTAGTTCTCTTGTGATCTTGTAGTTCTCCTGTTATCTTGTAGTTCTCCTTTGATCTTGTAGTTCTCTTGTGATCTTGTAGTTCTCTTGTGATCTTGTAGTTCTCATGTGATCTTGTAGTTCTCTTGTGATCTTGTAGTTCTCCTGTAATCTTGTAGTTCTCCTGTGATCTTGTAGTTCTCTGTGATCTTGTAGTTCTCCTTATTGTAGTTCTCTTGTGATCTTGTAGTTCTCCTTATTGTAGTTCTCTTGTGATCTTGTAGTTCTCCTGTGATCTTGTAGTTCTCTTGTGATCTTGTAGTTCTCCTGTGATCTTGTAGTTCTCTGTGATCTTGTAGTTCTCATGTGATCTTGTAGTTCTCATGTGATCTTGTAGTTCTCATGTGAACTTGTAGTTCTCTTGTGATCTTCTTGTGATCTTGTAGTTCTCTTGTGATCTTCTTGTGATCTTGTAGTTCTCTTGTGATCTTGTAGTTCTCATGTGATCTTGTAGTTCTCCTGTGATCTTGTAGTTCTCTGTGATTTTGTAGTTCTCTTGTGATCTTGTAGTTCTCATTTGATCTTGTAGTTCTCTTGTGATCTTCTTGTGATCTTGTAGTTCTCTTGTGATCTTGTAGTTCTCATGTGATCTTGTAGTTCTCCTGTGTTCTTGTAGTTCTCATGTGATCTTGTAGTTCTCCTTATTGTAGTTCTCTTGTGATCTTGTAGTTCTCTTGTGATCTTGTAGTTCTCTGTGATCTTGTAGTTCTCCTTATTGTAGTTCTCTTGTGATCTTGTAGTTCTCCTTATTGTAGTTCTCTTGTGATCTTCTAGTTCTCCTGTGATCTTGTAGTTCTCCTGTTATCTTGTAGTTCTCCTGTGATCTTGTAGTTCTCTTGTGATCTTCTTGTGATCTTGTAGTTCTCATGTGATCTTGTAGTTCGCTTGTGATCTTGTAGTTCTCATGTGATCTTGTAGTTGTCTTATGATCTTGTAGTTCTCATGTGATTTTGTAGTTTTCTTGTGATCTTGTAGTTCTCATGTGATCTTGTAGTTTTCTTGTGATCTTGTAGTTCTCCTGTGATCTTGTAGTTCTCCTGTGATCTTGTAGTTCTCATGTGATCTTGTAGTTCTCTTGTGATCTTCTTGTGATCTTGTAGTTCTCTTGTGATCTTGTAGTTCTCTTGTGATCTTGTAGTTCTCATGTGATCTTGTAGTTCTCCTGTGATCTTGTAGTTCTCATGTGATCTTGTAGTTCTCATGTGATCTTGTAGTTCTCCTGTGATCTTGTAGTTCTCATGTGATCTTGTAGTTCTCCTTATTGTAGTTCTCTTGTGATCTTGTAGTTCTCTTGTGATCTTGTAGTTCTCCTTATTGTAGTTCTCTTCTGATCTTGTAGTTCTCCTGTTATCTTGTAGTTCTCCTTTGATCTTGTAGTTCTCTTGTGATCTTGTAGTTCTCCTGTGATCTTGTAGTTCTCATGTGATCTTGTAGTTCTCATGTGATCTTGTAGTTCTCTTGTGATCTTCTTGTGATCTTGTAGTTCTCTTGTGATCTTGTAGTTCTCATGTGATCTTGTAGTTCTCTTGTGATCTTCTTGTGATCTTGTAGTTCTCTTGTGATCTTGTAGTTCTCTTGTGATCTTGTAGTTCTCATGTGATCTTGTAGTTCTCATGTGATCTTGTAGTTCTCCTTATTGTAGTTCTCTTGTGATCTTGTAGTTCTCTTGTGATCTTGTAGTTCTCTGTCATCTTGTAGTTCTCCTTATTGTAGTTCTCTTGTGATCTTGTAGTTCTCCTAATTGTAGTTCTCTTGTTATCTTGTAGTTCTCTGTGATCTTGTAGTTCTCTTGTGATCTTGTAGTTCTCTTGTGATCTTGTAGTTCTCATGTGATCTTGTAGTTCTCCTGTGATCTTGTAGTTCTCATGTGATCTTGTAGTTCTCATGTGATCTTGTAGTTCTCCTGTGATCTTGTAGTTCTCATGTGATCTTGTAGTTCTCCTTATTGTAGTTCTCTTGTGATCTTGTAGTTCTCTTGTGATCTTGTAGTTCTCCTTATTGTAGTTCTCTTCTGATCTTGTAGTTCTCCTGTTATCTTGTAGTTCTCCTTTGATCTTGTAGTTCTCTTGTGATCTTGTAGTTCTCCTGTGATCTTGTAGTTCTCATGTGATCTTGTAGTTCTCATGTGATCTTGTAGTTCTCTTGTGATCTTCTTGTGATCTTGTAGTTCTCTTGTGATCTTGTAGTTCTCATGTGATCTTGTAGTTCTCTTGTGATCTTCTTGTGATCTTGTAGTTCTCTTGTGATCTTGTAGTTCTCTTGTGATCTTGTAGTTCTCATGTGATCTTGTAGTTCTCATGTGATCTTGTAGTTCTCCTTATTGTAGTTCTCTTGTGATCTTGTAGTTCTCTTGTGATCTTGTAGTTCTCTGTCATCTTGTAGTTCTCCTTATTGTAGTTCTCTTGTGATCTTGTAGTTCTCCTAATTGTAGTTCTCTTGTTATCTTGTAGTTCTCTGTGATCTTGTAGTTCTCCTGTTATCTTGTAGTTCTCCTGTGATCTTGTAGTTCTCATGTGATCTTGTAGTTCTCCTGGAATCTTGTAGTTCTCTTGTGATCTTGTAGTTCTCCTTATTGTAGTTCTCTTGAGATCTTGTAGTTCTCCTGTGATCTTGTAGTTCTCCTGTTATCTTGTAGTTCTCCTGTGATCTTGTAGTTCTCCTGTGATCTTGTAGTTCTCTGTGTTTTTGTAGTTCTCTTGTGATCTTGTAGTTCTCATGTGATCTTGTAGTTCTCCTTATTGTAGTTCTCTTGTGATCTTGTAGTTCTCATGTGATCTTGTAGTTCTCCTGTGTTCTTGTAGTTCTCATGTGATCTTGTAGTTCTCCTTATTGTAGTTCTCTTGTGATCTTGTAGTTCTCTTGTGATCTTGTAGTTCTCTGTGATCTTGTAGTTCTCCTTATTGTAGTTCTCTTGTGATCTTCTAGTTCTCCTGTGATCTTGTAGTTCTCCTGTTATCTTGTAGTTCTCCTGTGATCTTGTAGTTCTCCTGTTATCTTGTAGTTCTCCTGTGATCTTGTAGTTCTCATGTGATCTTGTAGTTCTCTTGTGATCTTGTAGTTCTCCTGTGATCTTGTAGTTCTCATGTGATCTTGTAGTTCTCCTTATTGTAGTTCTCTTGTGATCTTGTAGTTCTCTTGTGATCTTGTAGTTCTCTGTGATCTTGTAGTTCTCCTTATTGTAGTTCTCTTGTGATCTTGTAGTTCTCCTTATTGTAGTTCTCTTGTGATCTTGTAGTTCTCCTGTTATCTTGTAGTTCTCCTTTGATCTTGTAGTTCTCTTGTGATCTTGTAGTTCTCCTGTGATCTTGTAGTTCTCTGTGATCTTGTAGTTCTCATGTGATCTTGTAGTTCTCATGTGATCTTGTAGTTCTCTTGTGATCTTGTAGTTCTCCTGTGATCTTGTAGTTCTCCTGTGATCTTGTAGTTCTCTGTGATCTTGTAGTTCTCCTTATTGTATTTCTCTTGTGATCTTGTAGTTCTCCTTATTGTAGTTCTCTTGTGATCTTGTAGTTCTCCTGTGATCTTGTAGTTCTCTTGTGATCTTGTAGTTCTCCTGTGATCTTGTAGTTCTCTGTGATCTTGTAGTTCTCATGTGATCTTGTAGTTCTCATGTGATCTTGTAGTTCTCATGTCATCTTCTTGTGATCTTGTAGTTCTCTTGTGATCTTGTAGTTCTCATGTGATCTTGTAGTTCTCTTGTGATCTTGTAGTTCTCATGTGATCTTGTAGTTCTCCTGTGATCTTGTAGTTCTCTTGTGATCTTGTAGTTCTCCTTATTGTAGTTCTCTTGTGATGTTGTAGTTCTCTTGTGATCTTGTAGTTCTCTGTGATCTTGTAGTTCTCCTGTGATCTTGTAGTTCTCCTGTTATCTTGTAGTTCTCTTGTGATCTTGTAGTTCTCTTGTGATCTTGTAGTTCTCTGTGATCTTGTAGTTGTCCTTATTGTAGTTCTCTTGTGATCTTGTAGTTCTCCTTATTGTAGTTCTCTTGTGATCTTGTAGTTCTCCTGTTATCTTGTAGTTCTCCTTTGATCTTGTAGTTCTCTTGTGATCTTGTAGTTCTCATGTGATCTTGTAGTTCTCTTGTAGTTCTCTTGTGATCTTCTTGTGATCTTGTAGTTCTCTTGTGATCTTGTAGTTCTCATGTGATCTTGTAGTTCTCTTGTGATCTTCTTGTGATCTTGTAGTTCTCTTGTGATCTTGTAGTTCTCATGTGATCTTGTAGTTCTCTTGTGATCTTGTAGTTCTCATGTGATCTTGTAGTTCTCCTGTGATCTTGTAGTTCTCTTGTGATCTTGTAGTTCTCCTTATTGTAGTTCTCTTGTGATCTTGTAGTTCTCTTGTGATCTTGTATTTCTCTGTGATCTTGTAGTTCTCCTGTGATCTTGTAGTTCTCCTGTTATCTTGTAGTTCTCTTGTGATCTTGTAGTTCTCTTGTGATCTTGTACTTGTCCTTATTGTAGTTCTCTTTTGATCTTGTAGTTCTCCTTATTGTAGTTCTCTTGTGATCTTGTAGTTCTCCTGTGATCTTGTAGTTCTCTTGTGATCTTGTAGTTCTCCTTATTGTAGTTCTCTTGTGATCTTGTAGTTCTCTTGTGATCTTGTATTTCTCTGTGATCTTGTAGTTCTCCTGTGATCTTGTAGTTCTCCTGTTATCTTGTAGTTCTCTTGTGATCTTGTAGTTCTCTGTGATCTTGTAGTTCTCCTTATTGTAGTTCTCTTGTGATCTTGTAGTTCTCCTTATTGTAGTTCTCTTGTGATCTTGTAGTTCTCCTGTTATCTTGTAGTTCTCCTTTGATCTTGTAGTTCTCTTGTGATCTTGTAGTTCTCCTGTGATCTTGTAGTTCTCTGTGATCTTGTAGTTCTCATGTGATCTTGTAGTTCTCATGTGATCTTGTAGTTCTCTTGTGATCTTGTAGTTCTCCTGTGATCTTGTAGTTCTCCTGTGATCTTCTAGTTCTCTGTGATCTTGTAGTTCTCCTTATTGTATTTCTCTTGTGATCTTGTAGTTCTCCTTATTGTAGTTCTCTTGTGATCTTGTAGTTCTCATGTGATCTTGTAGTTCTCCTTATTGTAGTTCTCTTGTGATCTTGTAGTTCTCTTGTGATCTTGTAGTTCTCCTTATTGTAGTTCTCTTGTGATCTTGTAGTTCTCCTGTTATCTTTTAGTTCTCCTTTGATCTTGTAGTTCTCCTGTTATCTTGTAGTTCTCCTGTGATCTTGTAGTTCTCATGTGATCTTGTAGTTCTCCTGTGATCTTGTAGTTCTCATGTGATCTTGTAGTTCTCATGTGATCTTGTAGTTCTCCTGTGATCTTGTAGTTCTCATGTGATCTTGTAGTTCTCCTTATTGTAGTTCTCTTGTGATCTTGTAGTTCTCTTGTGATCTTGTAGTTCTCCTTATTGTAGTTCTCTTGTGATCTTGTAGTTCTCCTGTTATCTTGTAGTTCTCCTTTGATCTTGTAGTTCTCTTGTGATCTTGTAGTTCTCATGTGATCTTGTAGTTCTCATGTGATCTTGTAGTTCTCTTGTGATCTTGTAGTTCTCTTGTAGTTCTCTTGTGATCTTGTAGTTCTCTTGTGATCTTGTAGTTCTCATGTGATCTTGTAGTTCTCCTGTGATCTTGTAGTTCTCATGTGATCTTGTAGTTCTCCTTATTGTAGTTCTCTTGTGATCTTGTAGTTCTCATGTGATCTTGTAGTTCTCTGTCATCTTGTAGTTCTCCTTATTGTAGTTCTCTTGTGATCTTGTAGTTCTCCTTATTGTAGTTGTCTTGTGATCTTGTAGTTCTCCTTATTGTAGTTCTCTTGTGATCTTGTAGTTCTCCTGTTATCTTGTAGTTCTCCTTTGATCTTGTAGTTCTCTTGTGATCTTGTAGTTCTCCTGTGATCTTGTAGTTCTCATGTGATCTTGTAGTTCTCTTGTGATCTTCTTGTGATCTTGTAGTTCTCTTGTGATCTTGTAGTTCTCATGTGATCTTGTAGTTCTCTTGTGATCTTCTTGTGATCTTGTAGTTCTCTTGTGATCTTGTAGTTCTCTTGTGATCTTGTAGTTCTCATGTGATCTTGTAGTTCTCCTGTGATCTTGTAGTTCTCATGTGATCTTGTAGTTCTCCTTATTGTAGTTCTCTTGTGATCTTGTAGTTCTCTTGTGATCTTGTAGTTCTCCTTATTGTAGTTCTCTTGTGATCTTGTAGTTCTCCTGTTATCTTTTAGTTCTCCTTTGATCTTGTAGTTCTCCTGTTATCTTGTAGTTCTCCTGTGATCTTGTAGTTCTCATGTGATCTTGTAGTTCTCCTGTGATCTTGTAGTTCTCATGTGATCTTGTAGTTCTCATGTGATCTTGTAGTTCTCCTGTGATCTTGTAGTTCTCATGTGATCTTGTAGTTCTCCTTATTGTAGTTCTCTTGTGATCTTGTAGTTCTCTTGTGATCTTGTAGTTCTCCTTATTGTAGTTCTCTTGTGATCTTGTAGTTCTCCTGTTATCTTGTAGTTCTCCTTTGATCTTGTAGTTCTCTTGTGATCTTGTAGTTCTCATGTGATCTTGTAGTTCTCATGTGATCTTGTAGTTCTCTTGTGATCTTGTAGTTCTCTTGTGATCTTGTAGTTCTCATGTGATCTTGTAGTTCTCTTGTGATCTTCTTGTGATCTTGTAGTTCTCCTGTTATCTTGTAGTTCTCTTGTGATCTTGTAGTTCTCTTGTGATCTTGTACTTGTCCTTATTGTAGTTCTCTTTTGATCTTGTAGTTCTCCTTATTGTAGTTCTCTTGTGATCTTGTAGTTCTCCTGTGATCTTGTAGTTCTCTTGTGATCTTGTAGTTCTCCTTATTGTAGTTCTCTTGTGATCTTGTAGTTCTCTTGTGATCTTGTATTTCTCTTGTGATCTTGTAGTTCTCCTGTGATCTTGTAGTTCTCCTGTTATCTTGTAGTTCTCTTGTGATCTTGTAGTTCTCTGTGATCTTGTAGTTGTCCTTATTGTAGTTCTCTTGTGATCTTGTAGTTCTCCTTATTGTAGTTCTCCTGTTATCTTGTAGTTCTCCTTTGATCTTGTAGTTCTCTTGTGATCTTGTAGTTCCCTGTGATCTTGTAGTTCTCATGTGATCTTGTAGTTCTCATGTGATCTTGTAGTTCTCTTGTGATCTTCTTGTGATCTTGTAGTTCTCTTGTGATCTTGTAGTTCTCTTGTGATCTTGTAGTTCTCTGTGATCTTGTAGTTCTCCTTATTGTAGTTCTCTTGTGATCTTGTAGTTCTCCTTATTGTAGTTCTCTTGTGATCTTGTAGTTCTCCTGTTATCTTGTAGTTCTCCTTTGATCTTGTAGTTCTCTTGTGATCTTGTAGTTCTCCTGTGATCTTGTAGTTCTCTGTGATCTTGTAGTTCTCATGTGATCTTGTAGTTCTCATGTGATCTTGTAGTTCTCTTGTGATCTTGTAGTTCTCCTGTGATCTTGTAGTTCTCCTGTGATCTTCTAGTTCTCTGTGATCTTGTAGTTCTCCTTATTGTATTTCTCTTGTGATCTTGTAGTTCTCCTTATTGTAGTTCTCTTGTGATCTTGTAGTTCTCATGTGATCTTGTAGTTCTCCTTATTGTAGTTCTCTTGTGATCTTGTAGTTCTCTTGTGATCTTGTAGTTCTCCTTATTGTAGTTCTCTTGTGATCTTGTAGCTCTCCTGTTATCTTTTAGTTCTCCTTTGATCTTGTAGTTCTCCTGTTATCTTGTAGTTCTCCTGTGATCTTGTAGTTCTCATGTGATCTTGTAGTTCTCCTGTGATCTTGTAGTTCTCATGTGATCTTGTAGTTCTCATGTGATCTTGTAGTTCTCCTGTGATCTTGTAGTTCTCATGTGATCTTGTAGTTCTCCTTATTGTAGTTCTCTTGTGATCTTGTAGTTCTCTTGTGATCTTGTAGTTCTCCTTATTGTAGTTCTCTTGTGATCTTGTAGTTCTCCTGTTATCTTGTAGTTCTCCTTTGATCTTGTAGTTCTCTTGTGATCTTGTAGTTCTCATGTGATCTTGTAGTTCTCATGTGATCTTGTAGTTCTCTTGTGATCTTGTAGTTCTCTTGTGATCTTGTAGTTCTCATGTGATCTTGTAGTTCTCTTGTGATCTTCTTGTGATCTTGTAGTTCTCTTGTGATCTTGTAGTTCTCTTGTGATCTTGTAGTTCTCATGTGATCTTGTAGTTCTCCTGTGATCTTGTAGTTCTCATGTGATCTTGTAGTTCTCCTTATTGTAGTTCTCTTGTGATCTTGTAGTTCTCATGTGATCTTGTAGTTCTCTGTCATCTTGTAGTTCTCCTTATTGTAGTTCTCTTGTGATCTTGTAGTTCTCCTTATTGTAGTTCTCTTGTTATCTTGTAGTTCTCTGTGATCTTGTAGTTCTCCTGTTATCTTGTAGTTCTCCTGTGATCTTGTAGTTCTCCTGTTATCTTGTAGTTCTCCTGTGATCTTGTAGTTCTCATTTGATATTGTAGTTCTCTTGTGATCTTGTAGTTCTCCTGTGATCTTGTAGTTCTCATGTGATCTTGTAGTTCTCCTTATTGTAGTTCTCTTGTGATCTTGTAGTTCTCTTGTGATCTTGTAGTTCTCCTTATTGTAGTTCTCTTGTGATCTTGTAGTTCTCCTGTTATCTTGTAGTTCTCCTTTGATCTTGTAGTTCTCTTGTGATCTTGTAGTTCTCCTGTGATCTTGTAGTTCTCCTTATTGTAGTTCTCTTGTGATCTTGTAGTTCTCATGTGATCTTGTAGTTCTCTTGTGATCTTCTTGTGATCTTGTAGTTCTCTTGTGATCTTGTAGTTCTCATGTGATCTTGTAGTTCTCCTGTGTTCTTGTAGTTCTCATGTGATCTTGTAGTTCTCCTTATTGTAGTTCTCTTGTGATCTTGTAGTTCTCTTGTGATCTTGTAGTTCTCTGTGATCTTGTAGTTCTCCTTATTGTAGTTCTCTTGTGATCTTCTAGTTCTCCTGTGATCTTGTAGTTCTCCTGTTATCTTGTAGTTCTCCTGTGATCTTGTAGTTCTCCTGTTATCTTGTAGTTCTCCTGTGATCTTGTAGTTCTCATGTGATCTTGTAGTTCTCTTGTGATCTTGTAGTTCTCCTGTGATCTTGTAGTTCTCATGTGATCTTGTAGTTCTCCTTATTGTAGTTCTCTTGTGATCTTGTAGTTCTCTTGTGATCTTGTAGTTCTCTGTGATCTTGTAGTTCTCCTTATTGTAGTTCTCTTGTGATCTTGTAGTTCTCCTTATTGTAGTTCTCTTGTGATCTTGTAGTTCTCCTGTTATCTTGTAGTTCTCCTTTGATCTTGTAGTTCTCTTGTGATCTTGTAGTTCTCCTGTGATCTTGTAGTTCTCTGTGATCTTGTAGTTCTCATGTGATCTTGTAGTTCTCATGTGATCTTGTAGTTCTCTTGTGATCTTGTAGTTCTCCTGTGATCTTGTAGTTCTCCTGTGATCTTGTAGTTCTCTGTGATCTTGTAGTTCTCCTTATTGTATTTCTCTTGTGATCTTGTAGTTCTCCTTATTGTAGTTCTCTTGTGATCTTGTAGTTCTCCTGTGATCTTGTAGTTCTCTTGTGATCTTGTAGTTCTCCTGTGATCTTGTAGTTCTCTGTGATCTTGTAGTTCTCATGTGATCTTGTAGTTCTCATGTGATCTTGTAGTTCTCATGTCATCTTCTTGTGATCTTGTAGTTCTCTTGTGATCTTGTAGTTCTCATGTGATCTTGTAGTTCTCTTGTGATCTTGTAGTTCTCATGTGATCTTGTAGTTCTCCTGTGATCTTGTAGTTCTCTTGTGATCTTGTAGTTCTCCTTATTGTAGTTCTCTTGTGATGTTGTAGTTCTCTTGTGATCTTGTAGTTCTCTGTGATCTTGTAGTTCTCCTGTGATCTTGTAGTTCTCCTGTTATCTTGTAGTTCTCTTGTGATCTTGTAGTTCTCTTGTTATCTTGTAGTTCTCTGTGATCTTGTAGTTGTCCTTATTGTAGTTCTCTTGTGATCTTGTAGTTCTCCTTATTGTAGTTCTCTTGTGATCTTGTAGTTCTCCTGTTATCTTGTAGTTCTCCTTTGATCTTGTAGTTCTCTTGTGATCTTGTAGTTCTCATGTGATCTTGTAGTTCTCTTGTGATCTTCTTGTGATCTTGTAGTTCTCTTGTGATCTTGTAGTTCTCATGTGATCTTGTAGTTCTCTTGTAGTTCTCTTGTGATCTTCTTGTGATCTTGTAGTTCTCTTGTGATCTTGTAGTTCTCATGTGATCTTGTAGTTCTCTTGTGATCTTCTTGTGATCTTGTAGTTCTCTTGTGATCTTGTAGTTCTCATGTGATCTTGTAGTTCTCTTGTGATCTTGTAGTTCTCATGTGATCTTGTAGTTCTCCTGTGATCTTGTAGTTCTCTTGTGATCTTGTAGTTCTCCTTATTGTAGTTCTCTTGTGATCTTGTAGTTCTCTTGTGATCTTGTATTTCTCTGTGATCTTGTAGTTCTCCTGTGATCTTGTAGTTCTCCTGTTATCTTGTAGTTCTCTTGTGATCTTGTAGTTCTCTTGTGATCTTGTACTTGTCCTTATTGTAGTTCTCTTTTGATCTTGTAGTTCTCCTTATTGTAGTTCTCTTGTGATCTTGTAGTTCTCCTGTGATCTTGTAGTTCTCTTGTGATCTTGTAGTTCTCCTTATTGTAGTTCTCTTGTGATCTTGTAGTTCTCTTGTGATCTTGTATTTCTCTGTGATCTTGTAGTTCTCCTGTGATCTTGTAGTTCTCCTGTTATCTTGTAGTTCTCTTGTGATCTTGTAGTTCTCTGTGATCTTGTAGTTGTCCTTATTGTAGTTCTCTTGTGATCTTGTAGTTCTCCTTATTGTAGTTCTCCTGTTATCTTGTAGTTCTCCTTTGATCTTGTAGTTCTCTTGTGATCTTGTAGTTCTCCTGTGATCTTGTAGTTCTCATGTGATCTTGTAGTTCTCATGTGATCTTGTAGTTCTCTTGTGATCTTCTTGTGATCTTGTAGTTCTCTTGTGATCTTGTAGTTCTCTTGTGATCTTGTAGTTCTCTGTGATCTTGTAGTTCTCCTTATTGTAGTTCTCTTGTGATCTTGTAGTTCTCCTTATTGTAGTTCTCTTGTGATCTTGTAGTTCTCCTGTTATCTTGTAGTTCTCCTTTGATCTTGTAGTTCTCTTGTGATCTTGTAGTTCTCCTGTGATCTTGTAGTTCTCTGTGATCTTGTAGTTCTCATGTGATCTTGTAGTTCTCATGTGATCTTGTAGTTCTCTTGTGATCTTGTAGTTCTCCTGTGATCTTGTAGTTCTCCTGTGATCTTCTAGTTCTCTGTGATCTTGTAGTTCTCCTTATTGTATTTCTCTTGTGATCTTGTAGTTCTCCTTATTGTAGTTCTCTTGTGATCTTGTAGTTCTCATGTGATCTTGTAGTTCTCCTTATTGTAGTTCTCTTGTGATCTTGTAGTTCTCTTGTGATCTTGTAGTTCTCCTTATTGTAGTTCTCTTGTGATCTTGTAGTTCTCCTGTTATCTTTTAGTTCTCCTTTGATCTTGTAGTTCTCCTGTTATCTTGTAGTTCTCCTGTGATCTTGTAGTTCTCATGTGATCTTGTAGTTCTCCTGTGATCTTGTAGTTCTCATGTGATCTTGTAGTTCTCATGTGATCTTGTAGTTCTCCTGTGATCTTGTAGTTCTCATGTGATCTTGTAGTTCTCCTTATTGTAGTTCTCTTGTGATCTTGTAGTTCTCTTGTGATCTTGTAGTTCTCCTTATTGTAGTTCTCTTGTGATCTTGTAGTTCTCCTGTTATCTTGTAGTTCTCCTTTGATCTTGTAGTTCTCTTGTGATCTTGTAGTTCTCATGTGATCTTGTAGTTCTCATGTGATCTTGTAGTTCTCTTGTGATCTTGTAGTTCTCTTGTGATCTTGTAGTTCTCATGTGATCTTGTAGTTCTCTTGTGATCTTCTTGTGATCTTGTAGTTCTCTTGTGATCTTGTAGTTCTCTTGTGATCTTGTAGTTCTCATGTGATCTTGTAGTTCTCCTGTGATCTTGTAGTTCTCATGTGATCTTGTAGTTCTCCTTATTGTAGTTCTCTTGTGATCTTGTAGTTCTCATGTGATCTTGTAGTTCTCTGTCATCTTGTAGTTCTCCTTATTGTAGTTCTCTTGTGATCTTGTAGTTCTCCTTATTGTAGTTCTCTTGTTATCTTGTAGTTCTCTGTGATCTTGTAGTTCTCCTGTTATCTTGTAGTTCTCCTGTGATCTTGTAGTTCTCCTGTTATCTTGTAGTTCTCCTGTGATCTTGTAGTTCTCATTTGATATTGTAGTTCTCTTGTGATCTTGTAGTTCTCCTGTGATCTTGTAGTTCTCATGTGATCTTGTAGTTCTCCTTATTGTAGTTCTCTTGTGATCTTGTAGTTCTCTTGTGATCTTGTAGTTCTCCTTATTGTAGTTCTCTTGTGATCTTGTAGTTCTCCTGTTATCTTGTAGTTCTCCTTTGATCTTGTAGTTCTCTTGTGATCTTGTAGTTCTCCTGTGATCTTGTAGTTCTCCTTATTGTAGTTCTCTTGTGATCTTGTAGTTCTCTTGTGATCTTGTAGTTCTCTTGTGATCTTGTAGTTCTCTGTGATCTTGTAGTTCTCCTTATTGTAGTTCTCTTGTGATCTTGTAGTTCTCCTTATTGTAGTTCTCTTGTGATCTTGTAGTTCTCCTGTTATCTTGTAGTTCTCCTTTGATCTTGTAGTTCTCTTGTGATCTTGTAGTTCTCTTGTGATCTTGTAGTTCTCATGTGATCTTGTAGTTCTCTTGTGATCTTGTAGTTCTCCTGTAATCTTGTAGTTCTCCTGTGATCTTGTAGTTCTCTGTGATCTTGTAGTTCTCCTTATTGTAGTTCTCTTGTGATCTTGTAGTTCTCCTTATTGTAGTTCTCTTGTGATCTTGTAGTTCTCCTGTGATCTTGTAGTTCTCCTGTGATCTTCTAGTTCTCTGTGATCTTGTAGTTCTCCTTATTGTATTTCTCTTGTGATCTTGTAGTTCTCCTTATTGTAGTTCTCTTGTGATCTTGTAGTTCTCATATGATCTTGTAGTTCTCCTTATTGTAGTTCTCTTGTGATCTTGTAGTTCTCTTGTGATCTTGTAGTTCTCCTTATTGTAGTTCTCTTGTGATCTTGTAGTTCTCCTGTTATCTTTTAGTTCTCCTTTGATCTTGTAGTTCTCCTGTTATCTTGTAGTTCTCCTGTGATCTTGTAGTTCTCATGTGATCTTGTAGTTCTCCTGTGATCTTGTAGTTCTCATGTGATCTTGTAGTTCTCATGTGATCTTGTAGTTCTCCTGTGATCTTGTAGTTCTCATGTGATCTTGTAGTTCTCCTTATTGTAGTTCTCTTGTGATCTTGTAGTTCTCCTTATTGTAGTTCTCTTGTGATCTTGTAGTTCTCCTGTTATCTTGTAGTTCTCCTTTGATCTTGTAGTTCTCTTGTGATCTTGTAGTTCTCCTGTGATCTTGTAGTTCTCATGTGATCTTGTAGTTCTCTTGTGATCTTCTTGTGATCTTGTAGTTCTCTTGTGATCTTGTAGTTCTCATGTGATCTTGTAGTTCTCTTGTGATCTTCTTGTGATCTTGTAGTTCTCTTGTGATCTTGTAGTTCTCTTGTGATCTTGTAGTTCTCATGTGATCTTGTAGTTCTCCTGTGATCTTGTAGTTCTCATGTGATCTTGTAGTTCTCCTTATTGTAGTTCTCTTGTGATCTTGTAGTTCTCTTGTGATCTTGTAGTTCTCCTTATTGTAGTTCTCTTGTGATCTTGTAGTTCTCCTGTTATCTTTTAGTTCTCCTTTGATCTTGTAGTTCTCCTGTTATCTTGTAGTTCTCCTGTGATCTTGTAGTTCTCATGTGATCTTGTAGTTCTCCTGTGATCTTGTAGTTCTCATGTGATCTTGTAGTTCTCATGTGATCTTGTAGTTCTCCTGTGATCTTGTAGTTCTCATGTGATCTTGTAGTTCTCCTTATTGTAGTTCTCTTGTGATCTTGTAGTTCTCTTGTGATCTTGTAGTTCTCCTTATTGTAGTTCTCTTGTGATCTTGTAGTTCTCCTGTTATCTTGTAGTTCTCCTTTGATCTTGTAGTTCTCTTGTGATCTTGTAGTTCTCATGTGATCTTGTAGTTCTCATGTGATCTTGTAGTTCTCTTGTGATCTTGTAGTTCTCTTGTGATCTTGTAGTTCTCATGTGATCTTGTAGTTCTCTTGTGATCTTGTAGTTCTCATGTGATCTTGTAGTTCTCCTGTGATCTTGTAGTTCTCTTGTGATCTTGTAGTTCTCCTTATTGTAGTTCTCTTGTGATGTTGTAGTTCTCTTGTGATCTTGTAGTTCTCTGTGATCTTGTAGTTCTCCTGTGATCTTGTAGTTCTCCTGTTATCTTGTAGTTCTCTTGTGATCTTGTAGTTCTCTTGTGATCTTGTAGTTCTCTGTGATCTTGTAGTTGTCCTTATTGTAGTTCTCTTGTGATCTTGTAGTTCTCCTTATTGTAGTTCTCTTGTGATCTTGTAGTTCTCCTGTTATCTTGTAGTTCTCCTTTGATCTTGTAGTTCTCTTGTGATCTTGTAGTTCTCATGTGATCTTGTAGTTCTCTTGTGATCTTCTTGTGATCTTGTAGTTCTCTTGTGATCTTGTAGTTCTCATGTGATCTTGTAGTTCTCTTGTAGTTCTCTTGTGATCTTCTTGTGATCTTGTAGTTCTCTTGTGATCTTGTAGTTCTCATGTGATCTTGTAGTTCTCTTGTGATCTTCTTGTGATCTTGTAGTTCTCTTGTGATCTTGTAGTTCTCATGTGATCTTGTAGTTCTCTTGTGATCTTGTAGTTCTCATGTGATCTTGTAGTTCTCTTGTGATCTTGTAGTTCTCCTTATTGTAGTTCTCTTGTGATCTTGTAGTTCTCTTGTGATCTTGTATTTCTCTGTGATCTTGTAGTTCTCCTGTGATCTTGTAGTTCTCCTGTTATCTTGTAGTTCTCTTGTGATCTTGTAGTTCTCTTGTGATCTTGTACTTGTCCTTATTGTAGTTCTCTTTTGATCTTGTAGTTCTCCTTATTGTAGTTCTCTTGTGATCTTGTAGTTCTCCTGTGATCTTGTAGTTCTCTTGTGATCTTGTAGTTCTCCTTATTGTAGTTCTCTTGTGATCTTGTAGTTCTCTTGTGATCTTGTATTTCTCTGTGATCTTGTAGTTCTCCTGTGATCTTGTAGTTCTCCTGTTATCTTGTAGTTCTCTTGTGATCTTGTAGTTCTCTGTGATCTTGTAGTTGTCCTTATTGTAGTTCTCTTGTGATCTTGTAGTTCTCCTTATTGTAGTTCTCCTGTTATCTTGTAGTTCTCCTTTGATCTTGTAGTTCTCTTGTGATCTTGTAGTTCTCCTGTGATCTTGTAGTTCTCATGTGATCTTGTAGTTCTCATGTGATCTTGTAGTTCTCTTGTGATCTTCTTGTGATCTTGTAGTTCTCTTGTGATCTTGTAGTTCTCTTGTGATCTTGTAGTTCTCTGTGATCTTGTAGTTCTCCTTATTGTAGTTCTCTTGTGATCTTGTAGTTCTCCTTATTGTAGTTCTCTTGTGATCTTGTAGTTCTCCTGTTATCTTGTAGTTCTCCTTTGATCTTGTAGTTCTCTTGTGATCTTGTAGTTCTCCTGTGATCTTGTAGTTCTCTGTGATCTTGTAGTTCTCATGTGATCTTGTAGTTCTCATGTGATCTTGTAGTTCTCTTGTGATCTTGTAGTTCTCCTGTGATCTTGTAGTTCTCCTGTGATCTTCTAGTTCTCTGTGATCTTGTAGTTCTCCTTATTGTATTTCTCTTGTGATCTTGTAGTTCTCCTTATTGTAGTTCTCTTGTGATCTTGTAGTTCTCATGTGATCTTGTAGTTCTCCTTATTGTAGTTCTCTTGTGATCTTGTAGTTCTCTTGTGATCTTGTAGTTCTCCTTATTGTAGTTCTCTTGTGATCTTGTAGTTCTCCTGTTATCTTTTAGTTCTCCTTTGATCTTGTAGTTCTCCTGTTATCTTGTAGTTCTCCTGTGATCTTGTAGTTCTCATGTGATCTTGTAGTTCTCCTGTGATCTTGTAGTTCTCATGTGATCTTGTAGTTCTCATGTGATCTTGTAGTTCTCCTGTGATCTTGTAGTTCTCATGTGATCTTGTAGTTCTCCTTATTGTAGTTCTCTTGTGATCTTGTAGTTCTCTTGTGATCTTGTAGTTCTCCTTATTGTAGTTCTCTTGTGATCTTGTAGTTCTCCTGTTATCTTGTAGTTCTCCTTTGATCTTGTAGTTCTCTTGTGATCTTGTAGTTCTCATGTGATCTTGTAGTTCTCATGTGATCTTGTAGTTCTCTTGTGATCTTGTAGTTCTCTTGTGATCTTGTAGTTCTCATGTGATCTTGTAGTTCTCTTGTGATCTTCTTGTGATCTTGTAGTTCTCTTGTGATCTTGTAGTTCTCTTGTGATCTTGTAGTTCTCATGTGATCTTGTAGTTCTCCTGTGATCTTGTAGTTCTCATGTGATCTTGTAGTTCTCCTTATTGTAGTTCTCTTGTGATCTTGTAGTTCTCATGTGATCTTGTAGTTCTCTGTCATCTTGTAGTTCTCCTTATTGTAGTTCTCTTGTGATCTTGTAGTTCTCCTTATTGTAGTTCTCTTGTTATCTTGTAGTTCTCTGTGATCTTGTAGTTCTCCTGTTATCTTGTAGTTCTCCTGTGATCTTGTAGTTCTCCTGTTATCTTGTAGTTCTCCTGTGATCTTGTAGTTCTCATTTGATATTGTAGTTCTCTTGTGATCTTGTAGTTCTCCTGTGATCTTGTAGTTCTCATGTGATCTTGTAGTTCTCCTTATTGTAGTTCTCTTGTGATCTTGTAGTTCTCTTGTGATCTTGTAGTTCTCCTTATTGTAGTTCTCTTGTGATCTTGTAGTTCTCCTGTTATCTTGTAGTTCTCCTTTGATCTTGTAGTTCTCTTGTGATCTTGTAGTTCTCCTGTGATCTTGTAGTTCTCCTTATTGTAGTTCTCTTGTGATCTTGTAGTTCTCTTGTGATCTTGTAGTTCTCTTGTGATCTTGTAGTTCTCTGTGATCTTGTAGTTCTCCTTATTGTAGTTCTCTTGTGATCTTGTAGTTCTCCTTATTGTAGTTCTCTTGTGATCTTGTAGTTCTCCTGTTATCTTGTAGTTCTCCTTTGATCTTGTAGTTCTCTTGTGATCTTGTAGTTCTCTTGTGATCTTGTAGTTCTCATGTGATCTTGTAGTTCTCTTGTGATCTTGTAGTTCTCCTGTAATCTTGTAGTTCTCCTGTGATCTTGTAGTTCTCTGTGATCTTGTAGTTCTCCTTATTGTAGTTCTCTTGTGATCTTGTAGTTCTCCTTATTGTAGTTCTCTTGTGATCTTGTAGTTCTCCTGTGATCTTGTAGTTCTCCTGTGATCTTCTAGTTCTCTGTGATCTTGTAGTTCTCCTTATTGTATTTCTCTTGTGATCTTGTAGTTCTCCTTATTGTAGTTCTCTTGTGATCTTGTAGTTCTCATATGATCTTGTAGTTCTCCTTATTGTAGTTCTCTTGTGATCTTGTAGTTCTCTTGTGATCTTGTAGTTCTCCTTATTGTAGTTCTCTTGTGATCTTGTAGTTCTCCTGTTATCTTTTAGTTCTCCTTTGATCTTGTAGTTCTCCTGTTATCTTGTAGTTCTCCTGTGATCTTGTAGTTCTCATGTGATCTTGTAGTTCTCCTGTGATCTTGTAGTTCTCATGTGATCTTGTAGTTCTCATGTGATCTTGTAGTTCTCCTGTGATCTTGTAGTTCTCATGTGATCTTGTAGTTCTCCTTATTGTAGTTCTCTTGTGATCTTGTAGTTCTCCTTATTGTAGTTCTCTTGTGATCTTGTAGTTCTCCTGTTATCTTGTAGTTCTCCTTTGATCTTGTAGTTCTCTTGTGATCTTGTAGTTCTCCTGTGATCTTGTAGTTCTCATGTGATCTTGTAGTTCTCTTGTGATCTTCTCCTGATCTTGTAGTTCTCTTGTGATCTTGTAGTTCTCATGTGATCTTGTAGTTCTCTTGTGATCTTCTTGTGATCTTGTAGTTCTCTTGTGATCTTGTAGTTCTCTTGTGATCTTGTAGTTCTCATGTGATCTTGTAGTTCTCCTGTGATCTTGTAGTTCTCATGTGATCTTGTAGTTCTCCTTATTGTAGTTCTCTTGTGATCTTGTAGTTCTCTTGTGATCTTGTAGTTCTCCTTATTGTAGTTCTCTTGTGATCTTGTAGTTCTCCTGTTATCTTTTAGTTCTCCTTTGATCTTGTAGTTCTCCTGTTATCTTGTAGTTCTCCTGTGATCTTGTAGTTCTCATGTGATCTTGTAGTTCTCCTGTGATCTTGTAGTTCTCATGTGATCTTGTAGTTCTCATGTGATCTTGTAGTTCTCCTGTGATCTTGTAGTTCTCATGTGATCTTGTAGTTCTCCTTATTGTAGTTCTCTTGTGATCTTGTAGTTCTCTTGTGATCTTGTAGTTCTCCTTATTGTAGTTCTCTTGTGATCTTGTAGTTCTCCTGTTATCTTGTAGTTCTCCTTTGATCTTGTAGTTCTCTTGTGATCTTGTAGTTCTCATGTGATCTTGTAGTTCTCATGTGATCTTGTAGTTCTCTTGTGATCTTGTAGTTCTCTTGTGATCTTGTAGTTCTCATGTGATCTTGTAGTTCTCTTGTGATCTTCTTGTGATCTTGTAGTTCTCCTGTTATCTTGTAGTTCTCTTGTGATCTTGTAGTTCTCTTGTGATCTTGTACTTGTCCTTATTGTAGTTCTCTTTTGATCTTGTAGTTCTCCTTATTGTAGTTCTCTTGTGATCTTGTAGTTCTCCTGTGATCTTGTAGTTCTCTTGTGATCTTGTAGTTCTCCTTATTGTAGTTCTCTTGTGATCTTGTAGTTCTCTTGTGATCTTGTATTTCTCTGTGATCTTGTAGTTCTCCTGTGATCTTGTAGTTCTCCTGTTATCTTGTAGTTCTCTTGTGATCTTGTAGTTCTCTGTGATCTTGTAGTTGTCCTTATTGTAGTTCTCTTGTGATCTTGTAGTTCTCCTTATTGTAGTTCTCCTGTTATCTTGTAGTTCTCCTTTGATCTTGTAGTTCTCTTGTGATCTTGTAGTTCTCCTGTGATCTTGTAGTTCTCATGTGATCTTGTAGTTCTCATGTGATCTTGTAGTTCTCTTGTGATCTTCTTGTGATCTTGTAGTTCTCTTGTGATCTTGTAGTTCTCTTGTGATCTTGTAGTTCTCTGTGATCTTGTAGTTCTCCTTATTGTAGTTCTCTTGTGATCTTGTAGTTCTCCTTATTGTAGTTCTCTTGTGATCTTGTAGTTCTCCTGTTATCTTGTAGTTCTCCTTTGATCTTGTAGTTCTCTTGTGATCTTGTAGTTCTCCTGTGATCTTGTAGTTCTCTGTGATCTTGTAGTTCTCATGTGATCTTGTAGTTCTCATGTGATCTTGTAGTTCTCTTGTGATCTTGTAGTTCTCCTGTGATCTTGTAGTTCTCCTGTGATCTTCTAGTTCTCTGTGATCTTGTAGTTCTCCTTATTGTAGTTCTCTTGTGATCTTGTAGTTCTCCTTATTGTAGTTCTCTTGTGATCTTGTAGTTCTCCTGTTATCTTGTAGTTCTCCTTTGATCTTGTAGTTCTCTTGTGATCTTGTAGTTCTCTTGTGATCTTGTAGTTCTCATGTGATCTTGTAGTTCTCTTGTGATCTTGTAGTTCTCCTGTAATCTTGTAGTTCTCCTGTGATCTTGTAGTTCTCTGTGATCTTGTAGTTCTCCTTATTGTAGTTCTCTTGTGATCTTGTAGTTCTCCTTATTGTAGTTCTCTTGTGATCTTGTAGTTCTCCTGTGATCTTGTAGTTCTCCTGTGATCTTCTAGTTCTCTGTGATCTTGTAGTTCTCCTTATTGTATTTCTCTTGTGATCTTGTAGTTCTCCTTATTGTAGTTCTCTTGTGATCTTGTAGTTCTCATATGATCTTGTAGTTCTCCTTATTGTAGTTCTCTTGTGATCTTGTAGTTCTCTTGTGATCTTGTAGTTCTCCTTATTGTAGTTCTCTTGTGATCTTGTAGTTCTCCTGTTATCTTTTAGTTCTCCTTTGATCTTGTAGTTCTCCTGTTATCTTGTAGTTCTCCTGTGATCTTGTAGTTCTCATGTGATCTTGTAGTTCTCCTGTGATCTTGTAGTTCTCATGTGATCTTGTAGTTCTCATGTGATCTTGTAGTTCTCCTGTGATCTTGTAGTTCTCATGTGATCTTGTAGTTCTCCTTATTGTAGTTCTCTTGTGATCTTGTAGTTCTCCTTATTGTAGTTCTCTTGTGATCTTGTAGTTCTCCTGTTATCTTGTAGTTCTCCTTTGATCTTGTAGTTCTCTTGTGATCTTGTAGTTCTCCTGTGATCTTGTAGTTCTCATGTGATCTTGTAGTTCTCTTGTGATCTTCTTGTGATCTTGTAGTTCTCTTGTGATCTTGTAGTTCTCATGTGATCTTGTAGTTCTCTTGTGATCTTCTTGTGATCTTGTAGTTCTCTTGTGATCTTGTAGTTCTCTTGTGATCTTGTAGTTCTCATGTGATCTTGTAGTTCTCCTGTGATCTTGTAGTTCTCATGTGATCTTGTAGTTCTCCTTATTGTAGTTCTCTTGTGATCTTGTAGTTCTCTTGTGATCTTGTAGTTCTCCTTATTGTAGTTCTCTTGTGATCTTGTAGTTCTCCTGTTATCTTTTAGTTCTCCTTTGATCTTGTAGTTCTCCTGTTATCTTGTAGTTCTCCTGTGATCTTGTAGTTCTCATGTGATCTTGTAGTTCTCCTGTGATCTTGTAGTTCTCATGTGATCTTGTAGTTCTCATGTGATCTTGTAGTTCTCCTGTGATCTTGTAGTTCTCATGTGATCTTGTAGTTCTCCTTATTGTAGTTCTCTTGTGATCTTGTAGTTCTCTTGTGATCTTGTAGTTCTCCTTATTGTAGTTCTCTTGTGATCTTGTAGTTCTCCTGTTATCTTGTAGTTCTCCTTTGATCTTGTAGTTCTCTTGTGATCTTGTAGTTCTCATGTGATCTTGTAGTTCTCATGTGATCTTGTAGTTCTCTTGTGATCTTGTAGTTCTCTTGTGATCTTGTAGTTCTCATGTGATCTTGTAGTTCTCTTGTGATCTTCTTGTGATCTTGTAGTTCTCCTGTTATCTTGTAGTTCTCTTGTGATCTTGTAGTTCTCTTGTGATCTTGTACTTGTCCTTATTGTAGTTCTCTTTTGATCTTGTAGTTCTCCTTATTGTAGTTCTCTTGTGATCTTGTAGTTCTCCTGTGATCTTGTAGTTCTCTTGTGATCTTGTAGTTCTCCTTATTGTAGTTCTCTTGTGATCTTGTAGTTCTCTTGTGATCTTGTATTTCTCTGTGATCTTGTAGTTCTCCTGTGATCTTGTAGTTCTCCTGTTATCTTGTAGTTCTCTTGTGATCTTGTAGTTCTCTGTGATCTTGTAGTTGTCCTTATTGTAGTTCTCTTGTGATCTTGTAGTTCTCCTTATTGTAGTTCTCCTGTTATCTTGTAGTTCTCCTTTGATCTTGTAGTTCTCTTGTGATCTTGTAGTTCTCCTGTGATCTTGTAGTTCTCATGTGATCTTGTAGTTCTCATGTGATCTTGTAGTTCTCTTGTGATCTTCTTGTGATCTTGTAGTTCTCTTGTGATCTTGTAGTTCTCTTGTGATCTTGTAGTTCTCTGTGATCTTGTAGTTCTCCTTATTGTAGTTCTCTTGTGATCTTGTAGTTCTCCTTATTGTAGTTCTCTTGTGATCTTGTAGTTCTCCTGTTATCTTGTAGTTCTCCTTTGATCTTGTAGTTCTCTTGTGATCTTGTAGTTCTCCTGTGATCTTGTAGTTCTCTGTGATCTTGTAGTTCTCATGTGATCTTGTAGTTCTCATGTGATCTTGTAGTTCTCTTGTGATCTTGTAGTTCTCCTGTGATCTTGTAGTTCTCCTGTGATCTTCTAGTTCTCTGTGATCTTGTAGTTCTCCTTATTGTATTTCTCTTGTGATCTTGTAGTTCTCCTTATTGTAGTTCTCTTGTGATCTTGTAGTTCTCATGTGATCTTGTAGTTCTCCTTATTGTAGTTCTCTTGTGATCTTGTAGTTCTCTTGTGATCTTGTAGTTCTCCTTATTGTAGTTCTCTTGTGATCTTGTAGCTCTCCTGTTATCTTTTAGTTCTCCTTTGATCTTGTAGTTCTCCTGTTATCTTGTAGTTCTCCTGTGATCTTGTAGTTCTCATGTGATCTTGTAGTTCTCCTGTGATCTTGTAGTTCTCATGTGATCTTGTAGTTCTCATGTGATCTTGTAGTTCTCCTGTGATCTTGTAGTTCTCATGTGATCTTGTAGTTCTCCTTATTGTAGTTCTCTTGTGATCTTGTAGTTCTCTTGTGATCTTGTAGTTCTCCTTATTGTAGTTCTCTTGTGATCTTGTAGTTCTCCTGTTATCTTGTAGTTCTCCTTTGATCTTGTAGTTCTCTTGTGATCTTGTAGTTCTCATGTGATCTTGTAGTTCTCATGTGATCTTGTAGATCTCTTGTGATCTTGTAGTTCTCTTGTGATCTTGTAGTTCTCATGTGATCTTGTAGTTCTCTTGTGATCTTCTTGTGATCTTGTAGTTCTCTTGTGATCTTGTAGTTCTCTTGTGATCTTGTAGTTCTCATGTGATCTTGTAGTTCTCCTGTGATCTTGTAGTTCTCATGTGATCTTGTAGTTCTCCTTATTGTAGTTCTCTTGTGATCTTGTAGTTCTCATGTGATCTTGTAGTTCTCTGTCATCTTGTAGTTCTCCTTATTGTAGTTCTCTTGTGATCTTGTAGTTCTCCTTATTGTAGTTCTCTTGTTATCTTGTAGTTCTCTGTGATCTTGTAGTTCTCCTGTTATCTTGTAGTTCTCCTGTGATCTTGTAGTTCTCATGTGATCTTGTAGTTCTCATGTCATCTTCTTGTGATCTTGTAGTTCTCTTGTGATCTTGTAGTTCTCATGTGATCTTGTAGTTCTCTTGTGATCTTGTAGTTCTCATGTGATCTTGTAGTTCTCCTGTGATCTTGTAGTTCTCTTGTGATCTTGTAGTTCTCCTTATTGTAGTTCTCTTGTGATCTTGTAGTTCTCTTGTGATCTTGTATTTCTCTGTGATCTTGTAGTTCTCCTGTGATCTTGTAGTTCTCCTGTTATCTTGTAGTTCTCTTGTGATCTTGTAGTTCTCTGTGATCTTGTAGTTGTCCTTATTGTAGTTCTCTTGTGATCTTGTAGTTCTCCTTATTGTAGTTCTCCTGTTATCTTGTAGTTCTCCTTTGATCTTGTAGTTCTCTTGTGATCTTGTAGTTCTCCTGTGATCTTGTAGTTCTCATGTGATCTTGTAGTTCTCATGTGATCTTGTAGTTCTCTTGTGATCTTCTTGTGATCTTGTAGTTCTCTTGTGATCTTGTAGTTCTCTTGTGATCTTGTAGTTCTCTGTGATCTTGTAGTTCTCCTTATTGTAGTTCTCTTGTGATCTTGTAGTTCTCCTTATTGTAGTTCTCTTGTGATCTTGTAGTTCTCCTGTTATCTTGTAGTTCTCCTTTGATCTTGTAGTTCTCTTGTGATCTTGTAGTTCTCCTGTGATCTTGTAGTTCTCTGTGATCTTGTAGTTCTCATGTGATCTTGTAGTTCTCATGTGATCTTGTAGTTCTCTTGTGATCTTGTAGTTCTCCTGTGATCTTGTAGTTCTCCTGTGATCTTCTAGTTCTCTGTGATCTTGTAGTTCTCCTTATTGTATTTCTCTTGTGATCTTGTAGTTCTCCTTATTGTAGTTCTCTTGTGATCTTGTAGTTCTCATGTGATCTTGTAGTTCTCCTTATTGTAGTTCTCTTGTGATCTTGTAGTTCTCTTGTGATCTTGTAGTTCTCCTTATTGTAGTTCTCTTGTGATCTTGTAGCTCTCCTGTTATCTTTTAGTTCTCCTTTGATCTTGTAGTTCTCCTGTTATCTTGTAGTTCTCCTGTGATCTTGTAGTTCTCATGTGATCTTGTAGTTCTCCTGTGATCTTGTAGTTCTCATGTGATCTTGTAGTTCTCATGTGATCTTGTAGTTCTCTTGTGATCTTGTAGTTCTCATGTGATCTTGTAGTTCTCCTTATTGTAGTTCTCTTGTGATCTTGTAGTTCTCTTGTGATCTTGTAGTTCTCCTTATTGTAGTTCTCTTGTGATCTTGTAGTTCTCCTGTTATCTTGTAGTTCTCCTTTGATCTTGTAGTTCTCTTGTGATCTTGTAGTTCTCATGTGATCTTGTAGTTCTCATGTGATCTTGTAGATCTCTTGTGATCTTGTAGTTCTCTTGTGATCTTGTAGTTCTCATGTGATCTTGTAGTTCTCTTGTGATCTTCTTGTGATCTTGTAGTTCTCTTGTGATCTTGTAGTTCTCTTGTGATCTTGTAGTTCTCATGTGATCTTGTAGTTCTCCTGTGATCTTGTAGTTCTCATGTGATCTTGTAGTTCTCCTTATTGTAGTTCTCTTGTGATCTTGTAGTTCTCATGTGATCTTGTAGTTCTCTGTCATCTTGTAGTTCTCCTTATTGTAGTTCTCTTGTGATCTTGTAGTTCTCCTTATTGTAGTTCTCTTGTTATCTTGTAGTTCTCTGTGATCTTGTAGTTCTCCTGTTATCTTGTAGTTCTCCTGTGATCTTGTAGTTCTCATGTGATCTTGTAGTTCTCATGTCATCTTCTTGTGATCTTGTAGTTCTCTTGTGATCTTGTAGTTCTCATGTGATCTTGTAGTTCTCTTGTGATCTTGTAGTTCTCATGTGATCTTGTAGTTCTCCTGTGATCTTGTAGTTCTCTTGTGATCTTGTAGTTCTCCTTATTGTAGTTCTCTTGTGATGTTGTAGTTCTCTTGTGATCTTGTAGTTCTCTGTGATCTTGTAGTTCTCCTGTGATCTTGTAGTTCTCCTGTTATCTTGTAGTTCTCTTGTGATCTTGTAGTTCTCTTGTGATCTTGTAGTTCTCTGTGATCTTGTAGTTGTCCTTATTGTAGTTCTCTTGTGATCTTGTAGTTCTCCTTATTGTAGTTCTCTTGTGATCTTGTAGTTCTCCTGTTATCTTGTAGTTCTCCTTTGATCTTGTAGTTCTCTTGTGATCTTGTAGTTCTCATGTGATCTTGTAGTTCTCTTGTGATCTTCTTGTGATCTTGTAGTTCTCTTGTGATCTTGTAGTTCTCATGTGATCTTGTAGTTCTCTTGTAGTTCTCTTGTGATCTTCTTGTGATCTTGTAGTTCTCTTGTGATCTTGTAGTTCTCATGTGATCTTGTAGTTCTCTTGTGATCTTCTTGTGATCTTGTAGTTCTCTTGTGATCTTGTAGTTCTCATGTGATCTTGTAGTTCTCTTGTGATCTTGTAGTTCTCATGTGATCTTGTAGTTCTCCTGTGATCTTGTAGTTCTCTTGTGATCTTGTAGTTCTCCTTATTGTAGTTCTCTTGTGATCTTGTAGTTCTCTTGTGATCTTGTATTTCTCTGTGATCTTGTAGTTCTCCTGTGATCTTGTAGTTCTCCTGTTATCTTGTAGTTCTCTTGTGATCTTGTAGTTCTCTTGTGATCTTGTACTTGTCCTTATTGTAGTTCTCTTTTGATCTTGTAGTTCTCCTTATTGTAGTTCTCTTGTGATCTTGTAGTTCTCCTGTGATCTTGTAGTTCTCTTGTGATCTTGTAGTTCTCCTTATTGTAGTTCTCTTGTGATCTTGTAGTTCTCTTGTGATCTTGTATTTCTCTGTGATCTTGTAGTTCTCCTGTGATCTTGTAGTTCTCCTGTTATCTTGTAGTTCTCTTGTGATCTTGTAGTTCTCTGTGATCTTGTAGTTGTCCTTATTGTAGTTCTCTTGTGATCTTGTAGTTCTCCTTATTGTAGTTCTCCTGTTATCTTGTAGTTCTCCTTTGATCTTGTAGTTCTCTTGTGATCTTGTAGTTCTCCTGTGATCTTGTAGTTCTCATGTGATCTTGTAGTTCTCATGTGATCTTGTAGTTCTCTTGTGATCTTCTTGTGATCTTGTAGTTCTCTTGTGATCTTGTAGTTCTCTTGTGATCTTGTAGTTCTCTGTGATCTTGTAGTTCTCCTTATTGTAGTTCTCTTGTGATCTTGTAGTTCTCCTTATTGTAGTTCTCTTGTGATCTTGTAGTTCTCCTGTTATCTTGTAGTTCTCCTTTGATCTTGTAGTTCTCTTGTGATCTTGTAGTTCTCCTGTGATCTTGTAGTTCTCTGTGATCTTGTAGTTCTCATGTGATCTTGTAGTTCTCATGTGATCTTGTAGTTCTCTTGTGATCTTGTAGTTCTCCTGTGATCTTGTAGTTCTCCTGTGATCTTCTAGTTCTCTGTGATCTTGTAGTTCTCCTTATTGTATTTCTCTTGTGATCTTGTAGTTCTCCTTATTGTAGTTCTCTTGTGATCTTGTAGTTCTCATGTGATCTTGTAGTTCTCCTTATTGTAGTTCTCTTGTGATCTTGTAGTTCTCTTGTGATCTTGTAGTTCTCCTTATTGTAGTTCTCTTGTGATCTTGTAGTTCTCCTGTTATCTTTTAGTTCTCCTTTGATCTTGTAGTTCTCCTGTTATCTTGTAGTTCTCCTGTGATCTTGTAGTTCTCATGTGATCTTGTAGTTCTCCTGTGATCTTGTAGTTCTCATGTGATCTTGTAGTTCTCATGTGATCTTGTAGTTCTCCTGTGATCTTGTAGTTCTCATGTGATCTTGTAGTTCTCCTTATTGTAGTTCTCTTGTGATCTTGTAGTTCTCTTGTGATCTTGTAGTTCTCCTTATTGTAGTTCTCTTGTGATCTTGTAGTTCTCCTGTTATCTTGTAGTTCTCCTTTGATCTTGTAGTTCTCTTGTGATCTTGTAGTTCTCATGTGATCTTGTAGTTCTCATGTGATCTTGTAGTTCTCTTGTGATCTTGTAGTTCTCTTGTGATCTTGTAGTTCTCATGTGATCTTGTAGTTCTCTTGTGATCTTCTTGTGATCTTGTAGTTCTCTTGTGATCTTGTAGTTCTCTTGTGATCTTGTAGTTCTCATGTGATCTTGTAGTTCTCCTGTGATCTTGTAGTTCTCATGTGATCTTGTAGTTCTCCTTATTGTAGTTCTCTTGTGATCTTGTAGTTCTCATGTGATCTTGTAGTTCTCTGTCATCTTGTAGTTCTCCTTATTGTAGTTCTCTTGTGATCTTGTAGTTCTCCTTATTGTAGTTCTCTTGTTATCTTGTAGTTCTCTGTGATCTTGTAGTTCTCCTGTTATCTTGTAGTTCTCCTGTGATCTTGTAGTTCTCCTGTTATCTTGTAGTTCTCCTGTGATCTTGTAGTTCTCATTTGATATTGTAGTTCTCTTGTGATCTTGTAGTTCTCCTGTGATCTTGTAGTTCTCATGTGATCTTGTAGTTCTCCTTATTGTAGTTCTCTTGTGATCTTGTAGTTCTCTTGTGATCTTGTAGTTCTCCTTATTGTAGTTCTCTTGTGATCTTGTAGTTCTCCTGTTATCTTGTAGTTCTCCTTTGATCTTGTAGTTCTCTTGTGATCTTGTAGTTCTCCTGTGATCTTGTAGTTCTCCTTATTGTAGTTCTCTTGTGATCTTGTAGTTCTCTTGTGATCTTGTAGTTCTCTTGTGATCTTGTAGTTCTCCTTATTGTAGTTCTCTTGTGATCTTGTAGTTCTCCTTATTGTAGTTCTCTTGTGATCTTGTAGTTCTCCTGTTATCTTGTAGTTCTCCTTTGATCTTGTAGTTCTCTTGTGATCTTGTAGTTCTCTTGTGATCTTGTAGTTCTCATGTGATCTTGTAGTTCTCTTGTGATCTTGTAGTTCTCCTGTAATCTTGTAGTTCTCTTGTGATCTTGTAGTTCTCCTGTGATCTTGTAGTTCTCATGTGATCTTGTAGTTCTCCTTATTGTAGTTCTCTTGTGATCTTGTAGTTCTCTTGTGATCTTGTAGTTCTCCTTATTGTAGTTCTCTTGTGATCTTGTAGTTCTCCTGTTATCTTGTAGTTCTCCTTTGATCTTGTAGTTCTCTTGTGATCTTGTAGTTCTCCTGTGATCTTGTAGTTCTCCTTATTGTAGTTCTCTTGTGATCTTGTAGTTCTCTTGTGATCTTGTAGTTCTCTTGTGATCTTGTAGTTCTCCTTATTGTAGTTCTCTTGTGATCTTGTAGTTCTCCTTATTGTAGTTCTCTTGTGATCTTGTAGTTCTCCTGTTATCTTGTAGTTCTCCTTTGATCTTGTAGTTCTCTTGTGATCTTGTAGTTCTCTTGTGATCTTGTAGTTCTCATGTGATCTTGTAGTTCTCTTGTGATCTTGTAGTTCTCCTGTAATCTTGTAGTTCTCCTGTGATCTTGTAGTTCTCTGTGATCTTGTAGTTCTCCTTATTGTAGTTCTCTTGTGATCTTGTAGTTCTCCTTATTGTAGTTCTCTTGTGATCTTGTAGTTCTCCTGTGATCTTGTAGTTCTCCTGTGATCTTCTAGTTCTCTGTGATCTTGTAGTTCTCCTTATTGTATTTCTCTTGTGATCTTGTAGTTCTCCTTATTGTAGTTCTCTTGTGATCTTGTAGTTCTCATATGATCTTGTAGTTCTCCTTATTGTAGTTCTCTTGTGATCTTGTAGTTCTCTTGTGATCTTGTAGTTCTCCTTATTGTAGTTCTCTTGTGATCTTGTAGTTCTCCTGTTATCTTTTAGTTCTCCTTTGATCTTGTAGTTCTCCTGTTATCTTGTAGTTCTCCTGTGATCTTGTAGTTCTCATGTGATCTTGTAGTTCTCCTGTGATCTTGTAGTTCTCATGTGATCTTGTAGTTCTCATGTGATCTTGTAGTTCTCCTGTGATCTTGTAGTTCTCATGTGATCTTGTAGTTCTCCTTATTGTAGTTCTCTTGTGATCTTGTAGTTCTCCTTATTGTAGTTCTCTTGTGATCTTGTAGTTCTCCTGTTATCTTGTAGTTCTCCTTTGATCTTGTAGTTCTCTTGTGATCTTGTAGTTCTCCTGTGATCTTGTAGTTCTCATGTGATCTTGTAGTTCTCTTGTGATCTTCTTGTGATCTTGTAGTTCTCTTGTGATCTTGTAGTTCTCATGTGATCTTGTAGTTCTCTTGTGATCTTCTTGTGATCTTGTAGTTCTCTTGTGATCTTGTAGTTCTCTTGTGATCTTGTAGTTCTCATGTGATCTTGTAGTTCTCCTGTGATCTTGTAGTTCTCATGTGATCTTGTAGTTCTCCTTATTGTAGTTCTCTTGTGATCTTGTAGTTCTCTTGTGATCTTGTAGTTCTCCTTATTGTAGTTCTCTTGTGATCTTGTAGTTCTCCTGTTATCTTTTAGTTCTCCTTTGATCTTGTAGTTCTCCTGTTATCTTGTAGTTCTCCTGTGATCTTGTAGTTCTCATGTGATCTTGTAGTTCTCCTGTGATCTTGTAGTTCTCATGTGATCTTGTAGTTCTCATGTGATCTTGTAGTTCTCCTGTGATCTTGTAGTTCTCATGTGATCTTGTAGTTCTCCTTATTGTAGTTCTCTTGTGATCTTGTAGTTCTCTTGTGATCTTGTAGTTCTCCTTATTGTAGTTCTCTTGTGATCTTGTAGTTCTCCTGTTATCTTGTAGTTCTCCTTTGATCTTGTAGTTCTCTTGTGATCTTGTAGTTCTCATGTGATCTTGTAGTTCTCATGTGATCTTGTAGTTCTCTTGTGATCTTGTAGTTCTCTTGTGATCTTGTAGTTCTCATGTGATCTTGTAGTTCTCTTGTGATCTTCTTGTGATCTTGTAGTTCTCCTGTTATCTTGTAGTTCTCTTGTGATCTTGTAGTTCTCTTGTGATCTTGTACTTGTCCTTATTGTAGTTCTCTTTTGATCTTGTAGTTCTCCTTATTGTAGTTCTCTTGTGATCTTGTAGTTCTCCTGTGATCTTGTAGTTCTCTTGTGATCTTGTAGTTCTCCTTATTGTAGTTCTCTTGTGATCTTGTAGTTCTCTTGTGATCTTGTATTTCTCTGTGATCTTGTAGTTCTCCTGTGATCTTGTAGTTCTCCTGTTATCTTGTAGTTCTCTTGTGATCTTGTAGTTCTCTGTGATCTTGTAGTTGTCCTTATTGTAGTTCTCTTGTGATCTTGTAGTTCTCCTTATTGTAGTTCTCCTGTTATCTTGTAGTTCTCCTTTGATCTTGTAGTTCTCTTGTGATCTTGTAGTTCTCCTGTGATCTTGTAGTTCTCATGTGATCTTGTAGTTCTCATGTGATCTTGTAGTTCTCTTGTGATCTTCTTGTGATCTTGTAGTTCTCTTGTGATCTTGTAGTTCTCTTGTGATCTTGTAGTTCTCTGTGATCTTGTAGTTCTCCTTATTGTAGTTCTCTTGTGATCTTGTAGTTCTCCTGTTATCTTTTAGTTCTCCTTTGATCTTGTAGTTCTCCTGTTATCTTGTAGTTCTCCTGTGATCTTGTAGTTCTCATGTGATCTTGTAGTTCTCCTGTGATCTTGTAGTTCTCATGTGATCTTGTAGTTCTCATGTGATCTTGTAGTTCTCCTGTGATCTTGTAGTTCTCATGTGATCTTGTAGTTCTCCTTATTGTAGTTCTCTTGTGATCTTGTAGTTCTCCTTATTGTAGTTCTCTTGTGATCTTGTAGTTCTCCTGTTATCTTGTAGTTCTCCTTTGATCTTGTAGTTCTCTTGTGATCTTGTAGTTCTCCTGTGATCTTGTAGTTCTCATGTGATCTTGTAGTTCTCTTGTGATCTTCTTGTGATCTTGTAGTTCTCTTGTGATCTTGTAGTTCTCATGTGATCTTGTAGTTCTCTTGTGATCTTCTTGTGATCTTGTAGTTCTCTTGTGATCTTGTAGTTCTCTTGTGATCTTGTAGTTCTCATGTGATCTTGTAGTTCTCCTGTGATCTTGTAGTTCTCATGTGATCTTGTAGTTCTCCTTATTGTAGTTCTCTTGTGATCTTGTAGTTCTCTTGTGATCTTGTAGTTCTCCTTATTGTAGTTCTCTTGTGATCTTGTAGTTCTCCTGTTATCTTTTAGTTCTCCTTTGATCTTGTAGTTCTCCTGTTATCTTGTAGTTCTCCTGTGATCTTGTAGTTCTCATGTGATCTTGTAGTTCTCCTGTGATCTTGTAGTTCTCATGTGATCTTGTAGTTCTCATGTGATCTTGTAGTTCTCCTGTGATCTTGTAGTTCTCATGTGATCTTGTAGTTCTCCTTATTGTAGTTCTCTTGTGATCTTGTAGTTCTCTTGTGATCTTGTAGTTCTCCTTATTGTAGTTCTCTTGTGATCTTGTAGTTCTCCTGTTATCTTGTAGTTCTCCTTTGATCTTGTAGTTCTCTTGTGATCTTGTAGTTCTCATGTGATCTTGTAGTTCTCATGTGATCTTGTAGTTCTCTTGTGATCTTGTAGTTCTCTTGTGATCTTGTAGTTCTCATGTGATCTTGTAGTTCTCTTGTGATCTTCTTGTGATCTTGTAGTTCTCCTGTTATCTTGTAGTTCTCTTGTGATCTTGTAGTTCTCTTGTGATCTTGTACTTGTCCTTATTGTAGTTCTCTTTTGATCTTGTAGTTCTCCTTATTGTAGTTCTCTTGTGATCTTGTAGTTCTCCTGTGATCTTGTAGTTCTCTTGTGATCTTGTAGTTCTCCTTATTGTAGTTCTCTTGTGATCTTGTAGTTCTCTTGTGATCTTGTATTTCTCTGTGATCTTGTAGTTCTCCTGTGATCTTGTAGTTCTCCTGTTATCTTGTAGTTCTCTTGTGATCTTGTAGTTCTCTGTGATCTTGTAGTTGTCCTTATTGTAGTTCTCTTGTGATCTTGTAGTTCTCCTTATTGTAGTTCTCCTGTTATCTTGTAGTTCTCCTTTGATCTTGTAGTTCTCTTGTGATCTTGTAGTTCTCCTGTGATCTTGTAGTTCTCATGTGATCTTGTAGTTCTCATGTGATCTTGTAGTTCTCTTGTGATCTTCTTGTCATCTTGTAGTTCTCTTGTGATCTTGTAGTTCTCTTGTGATCTTGTAGTTCTCTGTGATCTTGTAGTTCTCCTTATTGTAGTTCTCTTGTGATCTTGTAGTTCTCCTTATTGTAGTTCTCTTGTGATCTTGTAGTTCTCCTGTTATCTTGTAGTTCTCCTTTGATCTTGTAGTTCTCTTGTGATCTTGTAGTTCTCCTGTGATCTTGTAGTTCTCTGTGATCTTGTAGTTCTCATGTGATCTTGTAGTTCTCATGTGATCTTGTAGTTCTCTTGTGATCTTGTAGTTCTCCTGTGATCTTGTAGTTCTCCTGTGATCTTCTAGTTCTCTGTGATCTTGTAGTTCTCCTTATTGTAGTTCTCTTGTGATCTTGTAGTTCTCCTTATTGTAGTTCTCTTGTGATCTTGTAGTTCTCCTGTTATCTTGTAGTTCTCCTTTGATCTTGTAGTTCTCTTGTGATCTTGTAGTTCTCTTGTGATCTTGTAGTTCTCATGTGATCTTGTAGTTCTCTTGTGATCTTGTAGTTCTCCTGTAATCTTGTAGTTCTCCTGTGATCTTGTAGTTCTCTGTGATCTTGTAGTTCTCCTTATTGTAGTTCTCTTGTGATCTTGTAGTTCTCCTTATTGTAGTTCTCTTGTGATCTTGTAGTTCTCCTGTGATCTTGTAGTTCTCCTGTGATCTTCTAGTTCTCTGTGATCTTGTAGTTCTCCTTATTGTATTTCTCTTGTGATCTTGTAGTTCTCCTTATTGTAGTTCTCTTGTGATCTTGTAGTTCTCATATGATCTTGTAGTTCTCCTTATTGTAGTTCTCTTGTGAACTTGTAGTTCTCTTGTGATCTTGTAGTTCTCCTTATTGTAGTTCTCTTGTGATCTTGTAGTTCTCCTGTTATCTTTTAGTTCTCCTTTGATCTTGTAGTTCTCCTGTTATCTTGTAGTTCTCCTGTGATCTTGTAGTTCTCATGTGATCTTGTAGTTCTCCTGTGATCTTGTAGTTCTCATGTGATCTTGTAGTTCTCATGTGATCTTGTAGTTCTCCTGTGATCTTGTAGTTCTCATGTGATCTTGTAGTTCTCCTTATTGTAGTTCTCTTGTGATCTTGTAGTTCTCCTTATTGTAGTTCTCTTGTGATCTTGTAGTTCTCCTGTTATCTTGTAGTTCTCCTTTGATCTTGTAGTTCTCTTGTGATCTTGTAGTTCTCCTGTGATCTTGTAGTTCTCATGTGATCTTGTAGTTCTCTTGTGATCTTCTTGTGATCTTGTAGTTCTCTTGTGATCTTGTAGTTCTCATGTGATCTTGTAGTTCTCTTGTGATCTTCTTGTGATCTTGTAGTTCTCTTGTGATCTTGTAGTTCTCTTGTGATCTTGTAGTTCTCATGTGATCTTGTAGTTCTCCTGTGATCTTGTAGTTCTCATGTGATCTTGTAGTTCTCCTTATTGTAGTTCTCTTGTGATCTTGTAGTTCTCTTGTGATCTTGTAGTTCTCCTTATTGTAGTTCTCTTGTGATCTTGTAGTTCTCCTGTTATCTTTTAGTTCTCCTTTGATCTTGTAGTTCTCCTGTGATCTTGTAGTTCTCATGTGATCTTGTAGTTCTCCTGTGATCTTGTAGTTCTCATGTGATCTTGTAGTTCTCATGTGATCTTGTAGTTCTCCTGTGATCTTGTAGTTCTCATGTGATCTTGTAGTTCTCCTTATTGTAGTTCTCTTGTGATCTTGTAGTTCTCTTGTGATCTTGTAGTTCTCCTTATTGTAGTTCTCTTGTGATCTTGTAGTTCTCCTGTTATCTTGTAGTTCTCCTTTGATCTTGTAGTTCTCTTGTGATCTTGTAGTTCTCATGTGATCTTGTAGTTCTCATGTGATCTTGTAGTTCTCTTGTGATCTTGTAGTTCTCTTGTGATCTTGTAGTTCTCATGTGATCTTGTAGTTCTCTTGTGATCTTCTTGTGATCTTGTAGTTCTCCTGTTATCTTGTAGTTCTCTTGTGATCTTGTAGTTCTCTTGTGATCTTGTACTTGTCCTTATTGTAGTTCTCTTTTGATCTTGTAGTTCTCCTTATTGTAGTTCTCTTGTGATCTTGTAGTTCTCCTGTGATCTTGTAGTTCTCTTGTGATCTTGTAGTTCTCCTTATTGTAGTTCTCTTGTGATCTTGTAGTTCTCTTGTGATCTTGTATTTCTCTGTGATCTTGTAGTTCTCCTGTGATCTTGTAGTTCTCCTGTTATCTTGTAGTTCTCTTGTGATCTTGTAGTTCTCTGTGATCTTGTAGTTGTCCTTATTGTAGTTCTCTTGTGATCTTGTAGTTCTCCTTATTGTAGTTCTCCTGTTATCTTGTAGTTCTCCTTTGATCTTGTAGTTCTCTTGTGATCTTGTAGTTCTCCTGTGATCTTGTAGTTCTCATGTGATCTTGTAGTTCTCATGTGATCTTGTAGTTCTCTTGTGATCTTCTTGTGATCTTGTAGTTCTCTTGTGATCTTGTAGTTCTCTTGTGATCTTGTAGTTCTCTGTGATCTTGTAGTTCTCCTTATTGTAGTTCTCTTGTGATCTTGTAGTTCTCCTTATTGTAGTTCTCTTGTGATCTTGTAGTTCTCCTGTTATCTTGTAGTTCTCCTTTGATCTTGTAGTTCTCTTGTGATCTTGTAGTTCTCCTGTGATCTTGTAGTTCTCTGTGATCTTGTAGTTCTCATGTGATCTTGTAGTTCTCATGTGATCTTGTAGTTCTCTTGTGATCTTGTAGTTCTCCTGTGATCTTGTAGTTCTCCTGTGATCTTCTAGTTCTCTGTGATCTTGTAGTTCTCCTTATTGTATTTCTCTTGTGATCTTGTAGTTCTCCTTATTGTAGTTCTCTTGTGATCTTGTAGTTCTCATGTGATCTTGTAGTTCTCCTTATTGTAGTTCTCTTGTGATCTTGTAGTTCTCTTGTGATCTTGTAGTTCTCCTTATTGTAGTTCTCTTGTGATCTTGTAGCTCTCCTGTTATCTTTTAGTTCTCCTTTGATCTTGTAGTTCTCCTGTTATCTTGTAGTTCTCCTGTGATCTTGTAGTTCTCATGTGATCTTGTAGTTCTCCTGTGATCTTGTAGTTCTCATGTGATCTTGTAGTTCTCATGTGATCTTGTAGTTCTCCTGTGATCTTGTAGTTCTCATGTGATCTTGTAGTTCTCCTTATTGTAGTTCTCTTGTGATCTTGTAGTTCTCTTGTGATCTTGTAGTTCTCCTTATTGTAGTTCTCTTGTGATCTTGTAGTTCTCCTGTTATCTTGTAGTTCTCCTTTGATCTTGTAGTTCTCTTGTGATCTTGTAGTTCTCATGTGATCTTGTAGTTCTCATGTGATCTTGTAGTTCTCTTGTGATCTTGTAGTTCTCTTGTGATCTTGTAGTTCTCATGTGATCTTGTAGTTCTCTTGTGATCTTCTTGTGATCTTGTAGTTCTCTTGTGATCTTGTAGTTCTCTTGTGATCTTGTAGTTCTCATGTGATCTTGTAGTTCTCCTGTGATCTTGTAGTTCTCATGTGATCTTGTAGTTCTCCTTATTGTAGTTCTCTTGTGATCTTGTAGTTCTCATGTGATCTTGTAGTTCTCTGTCATCTTGTAGTTCTCCTTATTGTAGTTCTCTTGTGATCTTGTAGTTCTCCTTATTGTAGTTCTCTTGTTATCTTGTAGTTCTCTGTGATCTTGTAGTTCTCCTGTTATCTTGTAGTTCTCCTGTGATCTTGTAGTTCTCATGTGATCTTGTAGTTCTCATGTCATCTTCTTGTGATCTTGTAGTTCTCTTGTGATCTTGTAGTTCTCATGTGATCTTGTAGTTCTCTTGTGATCTTGTAGTTCTCATGTGATCTTGTAGTTCTCCTGTGATCTTGTAGTTCTCTTGTGATCTTGTAGTTCTCATGTGATCTTGTAGTTCTCTTGTGATCTTCTTGTGATCTTGTAGTTCTCTTGTGATCTTGTAGTTCTCATGTGATCTTGTAGTTCTCTTGTAGTTCTCTTGTGATCTTCTTGTGATCTTGTAGTTCTCTTGTGATCTTGTAGTTCTCATGTGATCTTGTAGTTCTCTTGTGATCTTCTTGTGATCTTGTAGTTCTCTTGTGATCTTGTAGTTCTCATGTGATCTTGTAGTTCTCTTGTGATCTTGTAGTTCTCATGTGATCTTGTAGTTCTCCTGTGATCTTGTAGTTCTCTTGTGATCTTGTAGTTCTCCTTATTGTAGTTCTCTTGTGATCTTGTAGTTCTCTTGTGATCTTGTATTTCTCTGTGATCTTGTAGTTCTCCTGTGATCTTGTAGTTCTCCTGTTATCTTGTAGTTCTCTTGTGATCTTGTAGTTCTCTTGTGATCTTGTACTTGTCCTTATTGTAGATCTCTTTTGATCTTGTAGTTCTCCTTATTGTAGTTCTCTTGTGATCTTGTAGTTCTCCTGTGATCTTGTAGTTCTCTTGTGATCTTGTAGTTCTCCTTATTGTAGTTCTCTTGTGATCTTGTAGTTCTCTTGTGATCTTGTATTTCTCTGTGATCTTGTAGTTCTCCTGTGATCTTGTAGTTCTCCTGTTATCTTGTAGTTCTCTTGTGATCTTGTAGTTCTCTGTGATCTTGTAGTTGTCCTTATTGTAGTTCTCTTGTGATCTTGTAGTTCTCCTTATTGTAGTTCTCCTGTTATCTTGTAGTTCTCCTTTGATCTTGTAGTTCTCTTGTGATCTTGTAGTTCTCCTGTGATCTTGTAGTTCTCATGTGATCTTGTAGTTCTCATGTGATCTTGTAGTTCTCTTGTGATCTTCTTGTGATCTTGTAGTTCTCTTGTGATCTTGTAGTTCTCTTGTGATCTTGTAGTTCTCTGTGATCTTGTAGTTCTCCTTATTGTAGTTCTCTTGTGATCTTGTAGTTCTCCTTATTGTAGTTCTCTTGTGATCTTGTAGTTCTCCTGTTATCTTGTAGTTCTCCTTTGATCTTGTAGTTCTCTTGTGATCTTGTAGTTCTCCTGTGATCTTGTAGTTCTCTGTGATCTTGTAGTTCTCATGTGATCTTGTAGTTCTCATGTGATCTTGTAGTTCTCTTGTGATCTTGTAGTTCTCCTGTGATCTTGTAGTTCTCCTGTGATCTTCTAGTTCTCTGTGATCTTGTAGTTCTCCTTATTGTATTTCTCTTGTGATCTTGTAGTTCTCCTTATTGTAGTTCTCTTGTGATCTTGTAGTTCTCATGTGATCTTGTAGTTCTCCTTATTGTAGTTCTCTTGTGATCTTGTAGTTCTCTTGTGATCTTGTAGTTCTCCTTATTGTAGTTCTCTTGTGATCTTGTAGTTCTCCTGTTATCTTTTAGTTCTCCTTTGATCTTGTAGTTCTCCTGTTATCTTGTAGTTCTCCTGTGATCTTGTAGTTCTCATGTGATCTTGTAGTTCTCCTGTGATCTTGTAGTTCTCATGTGATCTTGTAGTTCTCATGTGATCTTGTAGTTCTCCTGTGATCTTGTAGTTCTCATGTGATCTTGTAGTTCTCCTTATTGTAGTTCTCTTGTGATCTTGTAGTTCTCTTGTGATCTTGTAGTTCTCCTTATTGTAGTTCTCTTGTGATCTTGTAGTTCTCCTGTTATCTTGTAGTTCTCCTTTGATCTTGTAGTTCTCTTGTGATCTTGTAGTTCTCATGTGATCTTGTAGTTCTCATGTGATCTTGTAGTTCTCTTGTGATCTTGTAGTTCTCTTGTGATCTTGTAGTTCTCATGTGATCTTGTAGTTCTCTTTTGATCTTCTTGTGATCTTGTAGTTCTCTTGTGATCTTGTAGTTCTCTTGTGATCTTGTAGTTCTCATGTGATCTTGTAGTTCTCCTGTGATCTTGTAGTTCTCATGTGATCTTGTAGTTCTCCTTATTGTAGTTCTCTTGTGATCTTGTAGTTCTCATGTGATCTTGTAGTTCTCTGTCATCTTGTAGTTCTCCTTATTGTAGTTCTCTTGTGATCTTGTAGTTCTCCTTATTGTAGTTCTCTTGTTATCTTGTAGTTCTCTGTGATCTTGTAGTTCTCCTGTTATCTTGTAGTTCTCCTGTGATCTTGTAGTTCTCCTGTTATCTTGTAGTTCTCCTGTGATCTTGTAGTTCTCATTTGATATTGTAGTTCTCTTGTGATCTTGTAGTTCTCCTGTGATCTTGTAGTTCTCATGTGATCTTGTAGTTCTCCTTATTGTAGTTCTCTTGTGATCTTGTAGTTCTCTTGTGATCTTGTAGTTCTCCTTATTGTAGTTCTCTTGTGATCTTGTAGTTCTCCTGTTATCTTGTAGTTCTCCTTTGATCTTGTAGTTCTCTTGTGATCTTGTAGTTCTCCTGTGATCTTGTAGTTCTCCTTATTGTAGTTCTCTTGTGATCTTGTAGTTCTCTTGTGATCTTGTAGTTCTCTTGTGATCTTGTAGTTCTCTGTGATCTTGTAGTTCTCCTTATTGTAGTTCTCTTGTGATCTTGTAGTTCTCCTTATTGTAGTTCTCTTGTGATCTTGTAGTTCTCCTGTTATCTTGTAGTTCTCCTTTGATCTTGTAGTTCTCTTGTGATCTTGTAGTTCTCTTGTGATCTTGTAGTTCTCATGTGATCTTGTAGTTCTCTTGTGATCTTGTAGTTCTCCTGTAATCTTGTAGTTCTCCTGTGATCTTGTAGTTCTCTGTGATCTTGTAGTTCTCCTTATTGTAGTTCTCTTGTGATCTTGTAGTTCTCCTTATTGTAGTTCTCTTGTGATCTTGTAGTTCTCCTGTGATCTTGTAGTTCTCCTGTGATCTTCTAGTTCTCTGTGATCTTGTAGTTCTCCTTATTGTATTTCTCTTGTGATCTTGTAGTTCTCCTTATTGTAGTTCTCTTGTGATCTTGTAGTTCTCATATGATCTTGTAGTTCTCCTTATTGTAGTTCTCTTGTGATCTTGTAGTTCTCTTGTGATCTTGTAGTTCTCCTTATTGTAGTTCTCTTGTGATCTTGTAGTTCTCCTGTTATCTTTTAGTTCTCCTTTGATCTTGTAGTTCTCCTGTTATCTTGTAGTTCTCCTGTGATCTTGTAGTTCTCATGTGATCTTGTAGTTCTCCTGTGATCTTGTAGTTCTCATGTGATCTTGTAGTTCTCATGTGATCTTGTAGTTCTCCTGTGATCTTGTAGTTCTCATGTGATCTTGTAGTTCTCCTTATTGTAGTTCTCTTGTGATCTTGTAGTTCTCCTTATTGTAGTTCTCTTGTGATCTTGTAGTTCTCCTGTGATCTTGTAGTTCTCCTTTGATCTTGTAGTTCTCTTGTGATCTTGTAGTTCTCCTGTGATCTTGTAGTTCTCATGTGATCTTGTAGTTCTCTTGTGATCTTCTTGTGATCTTGTAGTTCTCTTGTGATCTTGTAGTTCTCATGTGATCTTGTAGTTCTCTTGTGATCTTCTTGTGATCTTGTAGTTCTCTTGTGATCTTGTAGTTCTCTTGTGATCTTGTAGTTCTCATGTGATCTTGTAGTTCTCCTGTGATCTTGTAGTTCTCATGTGATCTTGTAGTTCTCCTTATTGTAGTTCTCTTGTGATCTTGTAGTTCTCTTGTGATCTTGTAGTTCTCCTTATTGTAGTTCTCTTGTGATCTTGTAGTTCTCCTGTTATCTTTTAGTTCTCCTTTGATCTTGTAGTTCTCCTGTTATCTTGTAGTTCTCCTGTGATCTTGTAGTTCTCATGTGATCTTGTAGTTCTCCTGTGATCTTGTAGTTCTCATGTGATCTTGTAGTTCTCATGTGATCTTGTAGTTCTCCTGTGATCTTGTAGTTCTCATGTGATCTTGTAGTTCTCCTTATTGTAGTTCTCTTGTGATCTTGTAGTTCTCTTGTGATCTTGTAGTTCTCCTTATTGTAGTTCTCTTGTGATCTTGTAGTTCTCCTGTTATCTTGTAGTTCTCCTTTGATCTTGTAGTTCTCTTGTGATCTTGTAGTTCTCATGTGATCTTGTAGTTCTCATGTGATCTTGTAGTTCTCTTGTGATCTTGTAGTTCTCCTTATTGTAGTTCTCCTGTTATCTTGTAGTTCTCCTTTGATCTTGTAGTTCTCTTGTGATCTTGTAGTTCTCCTGTGATCTTGTAGTTCTCATGTGATCTTGTAGTTCTCATGTGATCTTGTAGTTCTCTTGTGATCTTCTTGTGATCTTGTAGTTCTCTTGTGATCTTGTAGTTCTCTTGTGATCTTGTAGTTCTCTGTGATCTTGTAGTTCTCCTTATTGTAGTTCTCTTGTGATCTTGTAGTTCTCCTTATTGTAGTTCTCTTGTGATCTTGTAGTTCTCCTGTTATCTTGTAGTTCTCCTTTGATCTTGTAGTTCTCTTGTGATCTTGTAGTTCTCCTGTGATCTTGTAGTTCTCTGTGATCTTGTAGTTCTCATGTGATCTTGTAGTTCTCATGTGATCTTGTAGTTCTCTTGTGATCTTGTAGTTCTCCTGTGATCTTGTAGTTCTCCTGTGATCTTCTAGTTCTCTGTGATCTTGTAGTTCTCCTTATTGTAGTTCTCTTGTGATCTTGTAGTTCTCCTTATTGTAGTTCTCTTGTGATCTTGTAGTTCTCCTGTTATCTTGTAGTTCTCCTTTGATCTTGTAGTTCTCTTGTGATCTTGTAGTTCTCTTGTGATCTTGTAGTTCTCATGTGATCTTGTAGTTCTCTTGTGATCTTGTAGTTCTCCTGTAATCTTGTAGTTCTCCTGTGATCTTGTAGTTCTCTGTGATCTTGTAGTTCTCCTTATTGTAGTTCTCTTGTGATCTTGTAGTTCTCCTTATTGTAGTTCTCTTGTGATCTTGTAGTTCTCCTGTGATCTTGTAGTTCTCCTGTGATCTTCTAGTTCTCTGTGATCTTGTAGTTCTCCTTATTGTATTTCTCTTGTGATCTTGTAGTTCTCCTTATTGTAGTTCTCTTGTGATCTTGTAGTTCTCATATGATCTTGTAGTTCTCCTTATTGTAGTTCTCTTGTGATCTTGTAGTTCTCTTGTGATCTTGTAGTTCTCCTTATTGTAGTTCTCTTGTGATCTTGTAGTTCTCCTGTTATCTTTTAGTTCTCCTTTGATCTTGTAGTTCTCCTGTTATCTTGTAGTTCTCTTGTGATCTTGTAGTTCTCCTGTGATCTTGTAGTTCTCCTTTGATCTTGTAGTTCTCTTGTGATCTTGTAGTTCTCCTGTGATCTTGTAGTTCTCATGTGATCTTGTAGTTCTCTTGTGATCTTCTTGTGATCTTGTAGTTCTCTTGTGATCTTGTAGTTCTCATGTGATCTTGTAGTTCTCTTGTGATCTTCTTGTGATCTTGTAGTTCTCTTGTGATCTTGTAGTTCTCTTGTGATCTTGTAGTTCTCATGTGATCTTGTAGTTCTCCTGTGATCTTGTAGTTCTCATGTGATCTTGTAGTTCTCCTTATTGTAGTTCTCTTGTGATCTTGTAGTTCTCTTGTGATCTTGTAGTTCTCCTTATTGTAGTTCTCTTGTGATCTTGTAGTTCTCCTGTTATCTTTTAGTTCTCCTTTGATCTTGTAGTTCTCCTGTTATCTTGTAGTTCTCCTGTGATCTTGTAGTTCTCATGTGATCTTGTAGTTCTCCTGTGATCTTGTAGTTCTCATGTGATCTTGTAGTTCTCATGTGATCTTGTAGTTCTCCTGTGATCTTGTAGTTCTCATGTGATCTTGTAGTTCTCCTTATTGTAGTTCTCTTGTGATCTTGTAGTTCTCCTTATTGTAGTTCTCTTGTGATCTTGTAGTTCTCCTGTTATCTTGTAGTTCTCCTTTGATCTTGTAGTTCTCTTGTGATCTTGTAGTTCTCATGTGATCTTGTAGTTCTCATGTGATCTTGTAGTTCTCTTGTGATCTTGTAGTTCTCCTTATTGTAGTTCTCCTGTTATCTTGTAGTTCTCCTTTGATCTTGTAGTTCTCTTGTGATCTTGTAGTTCTCCTGTGATCTTGTAGTTCTCATGTGATCTTGTAGTTCTCATGTGATCTTGTAGTTCTCTTGTGATCTTCTTGTGATCTTGTAGTTCTCTTGTGATCTTGTAGTTCTCTTGTGATCTTGTAGTTCTCTGTGATCTTGTAGTTCTCCTTATTGTAGTTCTCTTGTGATCTTGTAGTTCTCCTTATTGTAGTTCTCTTGTGATCTTGTAGTTCTCCTGTTATCTTGTAGTTCTCCTTTGATCTTGTAGTTCTCTTGTGATCTTGTAGTTCTCCTGTGATCTTGTAGTTCTCTGTGATCTTGTAGTTCTCATGTGATCTTGTAGTTCTCATGTGATCTTGTAGTTCTCTTGTGATCTTGTAGTTCTCCTGTGATCTTGTAGTTCTCCTGTGATCTTCTAGTTCTCTGTGATCTTGTAGTTCTCCTTATTGTAGTTCTCTTGTGATCTTGTAGTTCTCCTTATTGTAGTTCTCTTGTGATCTTGTAGTTCTCCTGTTATCTTGTAGTTCTCCTTTGATCTTGTAGTTCTCTTGTGATCTTGTAGTTCTCTTGTGATCTTGTAGTTCTCATGTGATCTTGTAGTTCTCTTGTGATCTTGTAGTTCTCCTGTAATCTTGTAGTTCTCCTGTGATCTTGTAGTTCTCTGTGATCTTGTAGTTCTCCTTATTGTAGTTCTCTTGTGATCTTGTAGTTCTCCTTATTGTAGTTCTCTTGTGATCTTGTAGTTCTCCTGTGATCTTGTAGTTCTCCTGTGATCTTCTAGTTCTCTGTGATCTTGTAGTTCTCCTTATTGTATTTCTCTTGTGATCTTGTAGTTCTCCTTATTGTAGTTCTCTTGTGATCTTGTAGTTCTCATATGATCTTGTAGTTCTCCTTATTGTAGTTCTCTTGTGATCTTGTAGTTCTCTTGTGATCTTGTAGTTCTCCTTATTGTAGTTCTCTTGTGATCTTGTAGTTCTCCTGTTATCTTTTAGTTCTCCTTTGATCTTGTAGTTCTCCTGTTATCTTGTAGTTCTCCTGTGATCTTGTAGTTCTCATGTGATCTTGTAGTTCTCCTGTGATCTTGTAGTTCTCATGTGATCTTGTAGTTCTCATGTGATCTTGTAGTTCTCCTGTGATCTTGTAGTTCTCATGTGATCTTGTAGTTCTCCTTATTGTAGTTCTCTTGTGATCTTGTAGTTCTCCTTATTGTAGTTCTCTTGTGATCTTGTAGTTCTCCTGTTATCTTGTAGTTCTCCTTTGATCTTGTAGTTCTCTTGTGATCTTGTAGTTCTCCTGTGATCTTGTAGTTCTCATGTGATCTTGTAGTTCTCTTGTGATCTTCTTGTGATCTTGTAGTTCTCTTGTGATCTTGTAGTTCTCATGTGATCTTGTAGTTCTCTTGTGATCTTCTTGTGATCTTGTAGTTCTCTTGTGATCTTGTAGTTCTCTTGTGATCTTGTAGTTCTCATGTGATCTTGTAGTTCTCCTGTGATCTTGTAGTTCTCATGTGATCTTGTAGTTCTCCTTATTGTAGTTTTCTTGTGATCTTGTAGTTCTCTTGTGATCTTGTAGTTCTCCTTATTGTAGTTCTCTTGTGATCTTGTAGTTCTCCTGTTATCTTTTAGTTCTCCTTTGATCTTGTAGTTCTCCTGTTATCTTGTAGTTCTCCTGTGATCTTGTAGTTCTCATGTGATCTTGTAGTTCTCCTGTGATCTTGTAGTTCTCATGTGATCTTGTAGTTCTCATGTGATCTTGTAGTTCTCCTGTGATCTTGTAGTTCTCATGTGATCTTGTAGTTCTCCTTATTGTAGTTCTCTTGTGATCTTGTAGTTCTCTTGTGATCTTGTAGTTCTCCTTATTGTAGTTCTCTTGTGATCTTGTAGTTCTCCTGTTATCTTGTAGTTCTCCTTTGATCTTGTAGTTCTCTTGTGATCTTGTAGTTCTCATGTGATCTTGTAGTTCTCATGTGATCTTGTAGTTCTCTTGTGATCTTGTAGTTCTCTTGTGATCTTGTAGTTCTCATGTGATCTTGTAGTTCTCTTGTGATCTTCTTGTGATCTTGTAGTTCTCCTGTTATCTTGTAGTTCTCTTGTGATCTTGTAGTTCTCTTGTGATCTTGTACTTGTCCTTATTGTAGTTCTCTTTTGATCTTGTAGTTCTCCTTATTGTAGTTCTCTTGTGATCTTGTAGTTCTCCTGTGATCTTGTAGTTCTCTTGTGATCTTGTAGTTCTCCTTATTGTAGTTCTCTTGTGATCTTGTAGTTCTCTTGTGATCTTGTATTTCTCTGTGATCTTGTAGTTCTCCTGTGATCTTGTAGTTCTCCTGTTATCTTGTAGTTCTCTTGTGATCTTGTAGTTCTCTGTGATCTTGTAGTTGTCCTTATTGTAGTTCTCTTGTGATCTTGTAGTTCTCCTTATTGTAGTTCTCCTGTTATCTTGTAGTTCTCCTTTGATCTTGTAGTTCTCTTGTGATCTTGTAGTTCTCCTGTGATCTTGTAGTTCTCATGTGATCTTGTAGTTCTCATGTGATCTTGTAGTTCTCTTGTGATCTTCTTGTGATCTTGTAGTTCTCTTGTGATCTTGTAGTTCTCTTGTGATCTTGTAGTTCTCTGTGATCTTGTAGTTCTCCTTATTGTAGTTCTCTTGTGATCTTGTAGTTCTCCTTATTGTAGTTCTCTTGTGATCTTGTAGTTCTCCTGTTATCTTGTAGTTCTCCTTTGATCTTGTAGTTCTCTTGTGATCTTGTAGTTCTCCTGTGATCTTGTAGTTCTCTGTGATCTTGTAGTTCTCATGTGATCTTGTAGTTCTCATGTGATCTTGTAGTTCTCTTGTGATCTTGTAGTTCTCCTGTGATCTTGTAGTTCTCCTGTGATCTTCTAGTTCTCTGTGATCTTGTAGTTCTCCTTATTGTATTTCTCTTGTGATCTTGTAGTTCTCCTTATTGTAGTTCTCTTGTGATCTTGTAGTTCTCATGTGATCTTGTAGTTCTCCTTATTGTAGTTCTCTTGTGATCTTGTAGTTCTCTTGTGATCTTGTAGTTCTCCTTATTGTAGTTCTCTTGTGATCTTGTAGCTCTCCTGTTATCTTTTAGTTCTCCTTTGATCTTGTAGTTCTCCTGTTATCTTGTAGTTCTCCTGTGATCTTGTAGTTCTCATGTGATCTTGTAGTTCTCCTGTGATCTTGTAGTTCTCATGTGATCTTGTAGTTCTCATGTGATCTTGTAGTTCTCCTGTGATCTTGTAGTTCTCATGTGATCTTGTAGTTCTCCTTATTGTAGTTCTCTTGTGATCTTGTAGTTCTCTTGTGATCTTGTAGTTCTCCTTATTGTAGTTCTCTTGTGATCTTGTAGTTCTCCTGTTATCTTGTAGTTCTCCTTTGATCTTGTAGTTCTCTTGTGATCTTGTAGTTCTCATGTGATCTTGTAGTTCTCATGTGATCTTGTAGTTCTCTTGTGATCTTGTAGTTCTCTTGTGATCTTGTAGTTCTCATGTGATCTTGTAGTTCTCTTGTGATCTTCTTGTGATCTTGTAGTTCTCTTGTGATCTTGTAGTTCTCTTGTGATCTTGTAGTTCTCATGTGATCTTGTAGTTCTCCTGTGATCTTGTAGTTCTCATGTGATCTTGTAGTTCTCCTTATTGTAGTTCTCTTGTGATCTTGTAGTTCTCATGTGATCTTGTAGTTCTCTGTCATCTTGTAGTTCTCCTTATTGTAGTTCTCTTGTGATCTTGTAGTTCTCCTTATTGTAGTTCTCTTGTTATCTTGTAGTTCTCTGTGATCTTGTAGTTCTCCTGTTATCTTGTAGTTCTCCTGTGATCTTGTAGTTCTCCTGTTATCTTGTAGTTCTCCTGTGATCTTGTAGTTCTCATTTGATATTGTAGTTCTCTTGTGATCTTGTAGTTCTCCTGTGATCTTGTAGTTCTCATGTGATCTTGTAGTTCTCCTTATTGTAGTTCTCTTGTGATCTTGTAGTTCTCTTGTGATCTTGTAGTTCTCCTTATTGTAGTTCTCTTGTGATCTTGTAGTTCTCCTATTATCTTGTAGTTCTCCTTTGATCTTGTAGTTCTCTTGTGATCTTGTAGTTCTCCTGTGATCTTGTAGTTCTCCTTATTGTAGTTCTCTTGTGATCTTGTAGTTCTCTTGTGATCTTGTAGTTCTCTTGTGATCTTGTAGTTCTCTGTGATCTTGTAGTTCTCCTTATTGTAGTTCTCTTGTGATCTTGTAGTTCTCCTTATTGTAGTTCTCTTGTGATCTTGTAGTTCTCCTGTTATCTTGTAGTTCTCCTTTGATCTTGTAGTTCTCTTGTGATCTTGTAGTTCTCTTGTGATCTTGTAGTTCTCATGTGATCTTGTAGTTCTCTTGTGATCTTGTAGTTCTCCTGTAATCTTGTAGTTCTCCTGTGATCTTGTAGTTCTCTGTGATCTTGTAGTTCTCCTTATTGTAGTTCTCTTGTGATCTTGTAGTTCTCCTTATTGTAGTTCTCTTGTGATCTTGTAGTTCTCCTGTGATCTTGTAGTTCTCCTGTGATCTTCTAGTTCTCTGTGATCTTGTAGTTCTCCTTATTGTATTTCTCTTGTGATCTTGTAGTTCTCCTTATTGTAGTTCTCTTGTGATCTTGTAGTTCTCATATGATCTTGTAGTTCTCCTTATTGTAGTTCTCTTGTGATCTTGTAGTTCTCTTGTGATCTTGTAGTTCTCCTTATTGTAGTTCTCTTGTGATCTTGTAGTTCTCCTGTTATCTTTTAGTTCTCCTTTGATCTTGTAGTTCTCCTGTTATCTTGTAGTTCTCCTGTGATCTTGTAGTTTTCATGTGATCTTGTAGTTCTCCTGTGATCTTGTAGTTCTCATGTGATCTTGTAGTTCTCATGTGATCTTGTAGTTCTCCTGTGATCTTGTAGTTCTCATGTGATCTTGTAGTTCTCCTTATTGTAGTTCTCTTGTGATCTTGTAGTTCTCCTTATTGTAGTTCTCTTGTGATCTTGTAGTTCTCCTGTTATCTTGTAGTTCTCCTTTGATCTTGTAGTTCTCTTGTGATCTTGTAGTTCTCCTGTGATCTTGTAGTTCTCATGTGATCTTGTAGTTCTCTTGTGATCTTCTTGTGATCTTGTAGTTCTCTTGTGATCTTGTAGTTCTCATGTGATCTTGTAGTTCTCTTGTGATCTTCTTGTGATCTTGTAGTTCTCTTGTGATCTTGTAGTTCTCTTGTGATCTTGTAGTTCTCATGTGATCTTGTAGTTCTCCTGTGATCTTGTAGTTCTCATGTGATCTTGTAGTTCTCCTTATTGTAGTTCTCTTGTGATCTTGTAGTTCTCTTGTGATCTTGTAGTTCTCTGTCATCTTGTAGTTCTCCTTATTGTAGTTCTCTTGTGATCTTGTAGTTCTCCTTATTGTAGTTCTCTTGTTATCTTGTAGTTCTCTGTGATCTTGTAGTTCTCCTGTTATCTTGTAGTTCTCCTGTTATCTTGTAGTTCTCCTGTTATCTTGTAGTTCTCCTGTGATCTTGTAGTTCTCATTTGATCTTGTAGTTCTCTTGTGATCTTGTTGTTCTCCTGTGATCTTGTAGTTCTCATGTGATCTTGTAGTTCTCCTTATTGTAGTTCTCTTGTGATCTTGTAGTTCTCTTGTGATCTTGTAGTTCTCCTTATTGTAGTTCTCTTGTGATCTTGTAGTTCTCCTGTTATCTTGTAGTTCTCCTTTGATCTTGTAGTTCTCTTGTGATCTTGTAGTTCTCCTGTGATCTTGTAGTTCTCCTTATTGTAGTTCTCTTGTGATCTTGTAGTTCTCTTGTGATCTTGTAGTTCTCTTGTGATCTTGTAGTTCTCTGTGATCTTGTAGTTCTCCTTATTGTAGTTCTCTTGTGATCTTGTAGTTCTCCTTATTGTAGTTCTCTTGTGATCTTGTAGTTCTCCTGTTATCTTGTAGTTCTCCTTTGATCTTGTAGTTCTCTTGTGATCTTGTAGTTCTCTTGTGATCTTGTAGTTCTCATGTGATCTTGTAGTTCTCTTGTGATCTTGTAGTTCTCCTGTAATCTTGTAGTTCTCCTGTGATCTTGTAGTTCTCTGTGATCTTGTAGTTCTCCTTATTGTAGTTCTCTTGTGATCTTGTAGTTCTCCTTAATGTAGTTCTCTTGTGATCTTGTAGTTCTCCTGTGATCTTGTAGTTCTCTTGTGATCTTGTAGTTCTCCTGTGATCTTGTAGTTCTCTGTGATCTTGTAGTTCTCATGTGATCTTGTAGTTCTCATGTGATCTTGTAGTTCTCATGTGAACTTGTAGTTCTCTTGTGATCTTCTTGTGATCTTGTAGTTCTCTTGTGATCTTCTTGTGATCTTGTAGTTCTCTTGTGATCTTGTAGTTCTCATGTGATCTTGTAGTTCTCCTGTGATCTTGTAGTTCTCTGTGATTTTGTAGTTCTCTTGTGATCTTGTAGTTCTCATTTGATCTTGTAGTTCTCTTGTGATCTTCTTGTGATCTTGTAGTTCTCTTGTGATCTTGTAGTTCTCATGTGATCTTGTAGTTCTCCTGTGTTCTTGTAGTTCTCATGTGATCTTGTAGTTCTCCTTATTGTAGTTCTCTTGTGATCTTGTAGTTCTCTTGTGATCTTGTAGTTCTCTGTGATCTTGTAGTTCTCCTTATTGTAGTTCTCTTGTGATCTTGTAGTTCTCCTTATTGTAGTTCTCTTGTGATCTTCTAGTTCTCCTGTGATCTTGTAGTTCTCCTGTTATCTTGTAGTTCTCCTGTGATCTTGTAGTTCTCTTGTGATCTTCTTGTGATCTTGTAGTTCTCATGTGATCTTGTAGTTCGCTTGTGATCTTGTAGTTCTCATGTGATCTTGTAGTTGTCTTATGATCTTGTAGTTCTCATGTGATTTTGTAGTTTTCTTGTGATCTTGTAGTTCTCATGTGATCTTGTAGTTTTCTTGTGATCTTGTAGTTCTCCTGTGATCTTGTAGTTCTCCTGTGATCTTGTAGTTCTCCTGTGATCTTGTAGTTCTCTGTGATTTTGTAGTTCTCTTGTGATCTTGTAGTTCTCATTTGATCTTGTAGTTCTCTTGTGATCTTCTTGTGATCTTGTAGTTCTCTTGTGATCTTGTAGTTCTCATGTGATCTTGTAGTTCTCCTGTGTTCTTGTAGTTCTCATGTGATCTTGTAGTTCTCCTTATTGTAGTTCTCTTGTGATCTTGTAGTTCTCTTGTGATCTTGTAGTTCTCTGTGATCTTGTAGTTCTCCTTATTGTAGTTCTCTTGTGATCTTGTAGTTCTCCTTATTGTAGTTCTCTTGTGATCTTCTAGTTCTCCTGTGATCTTGTAGTTCTCCTGTTATCTTGTAGTTCTCCTGTGATCTTGTAGTTCTCTTGTGATCTTCTTGTGATCTTGTAGTTCTCATGTGATATTGTAGTTCGCTTGTGATCTTGTAGTTCTCTTGTGATCTTGTATTTCTCTGTGATCTTGTAGTTCTCCTGTGATCTTGTAGTTCTCCTGTTATCTTGTAGTTCTCTTGTGATCTTGTAGTTCTCTTGTGATCTTGTACTTGTCCTTATTGTAGATCTCTTTTGATCTTGTAGTTCTCCTTATTGTAGTTCTCTTGTGATCTTGTAGTTCTCCTGTGATCTTGTAGTTCTCTTGTGATCTTGTAGTTCTCCTTATTGTAGTTCTCTTGTGATCTTGTAGTTCTCTTGTGATCTTGTATTTCTCTGTGATCTTGTAGTTCTCCTGTGATCTTGTAGTTCTCCTGTTATCTTGTAGTTCTCTTGTGATCTTGTAGTTCTCTGTGATCTTGTAGTTGTCCTTATTGTAGTTCTCTTGTGATCTTGTAGTTCTCCTTATTGTAGTTCTCCTGTTATCTTGTAGTTCTCCTTTGATCTTGTAGTTCTCTTGTGATCTTGTAGTTCTCCTGTGATCTTGTAGTTCTCATGTGATCTTGTAGTTCTCATGTGATCTTGTAGTTCTCTTGTGATCTTCTTGTGATCTTGTAGTTCTCTTGTGATCTTGTAGTTCTCTTGTGATCTTGTAGTTCTCTGTGATCTTGTAGTTCTCCTTATTGTAGTTCTCTTGTGATCTTGTAGTTCTCCTTATTGTAGTTCTCTTGTGATCTTGTAGTTCTCCTGTTATCTTGTAGTTCTCCTTTGATCTTGTAGTTCTCTTGTGATCTTGTAGTTCTCCTGTGATCTTGTAGTTCTCTGTGATCTTGTAGTTCTCATGTGATCTTGTAGTTCTCATGTGATCTTGTAGTTCTCTTGTGATCTTGTAGTTCTCCTGTGATCTTGTAGTTCTCCTGTGATCTTCTAGTTCTCTGTGATCTTGTAGTTCTCCTTATTGTATTTCTCTTGTGATCTTGTAGTTCTCCTTATTGTAGTTCTCTTGTGATCTTGTAGTTCTCATGTGATCTTGTAGTTCTCCTTATTGTAGTTCTCTTGTGATCTTGTAGTTCTCTTGTGATCTTGTAGTTCTCCTTATTGTAGTTCTCTTGTGATCTTGTAGTTCTCCTGTTATCTTTTAGTTCTCCTTTGATCTTGTAGTTCTCCTGTTATCTTGTAGTTCTCCTGTGATCTTGTAGTTCTCATGTGATCTTGTAGTTCTCCTGTGATCTTGTAGTTCTCATGTGATCTTGTAGTTCTCATGTGATCTTGTAGTTCTCCTGTGATCTTGTAGTTCTCATGTGATCTTGTAGTTCTCCTTATTGTAGTTCTCTTGTGATCTTGTAGTTCTCTTGTGATCTTGTAGTTCTCCTTATTGTAGTTCTCTTGTGATCTTGTAGTTCTCCTGTTATCTTGTAGTTCTCCTTTGATCTTGTAGTTCTCTTGTGATCTTGTAGTTCTCATGTGATCTTGTAGTTCTCATGTGATCTTGTAGTTCTCTTGTGATCTTGTAGTTCTCTTGTGATCTTGTAGTTCTCATGTGATCTTGTAGTTCTCTTGTGATCTTCTTGTGATCTTGTAGTTCTCTTGTGATCTTGTAGTTCTCTTGTGATCTTGTAGTTCTCATGTGATCTTGTAGTTCTCCTGTGATCTTGTAGTTCTCATGTGATCTTGTAGTTCTCCTTATTGTAGTTCTCTTGTGATCTTGTAGTTCTCATGTGATCTTGTAGTTCTCTGTCATCTTGTAGTTCTCCTTATTGTAGTTCTCTTGTGATCTTGTAGTTCTCCTTATTGTAGTTCTCTTGTTATCTTGTAGTTCTCTGTGATCTTGTAGTTCTCCTGTTATCTTGTAGTTCTCCTGTGATCTTGTAGTTCTCCTGTTATCTTGTAGTTCTCCTGTGATCTTGTAGTTCTCATTTGATATTGTAGTTCTCTTGTGATCTTGTAGTTCTCCTGTGATCTTGTAGTTCTCATGTGATCTTGTAGTTCTCCTTATTGTAGTTCTCTTGTGATCTTGTAGTTCTCTTGTGATCTTGTAGTTCTCCTTATTGTAGTTCTCTTGTGATCTTGTAGTTCTCCTGTTATCTTGTAGTTCTCCTTTGATCTTGTAGTTCTCTTGTGATCTTGTAGTTCTCCTGTGATCTTGTAGTTCTCCTTATTGTAGTTCTCTTGTGATCTTGTAGTTCTCTTGTGATCTTGTAGTTCTCTTGTGATCTTGTAGTTCTCTGTGATCTTGTAGTTCTCCTTATTGTAGTTCTCTTGTGATCTTGTAGTTCTCCTTATTGTAGTTCTCTTGTGATCTTGTAGTTCTCCTGTTATCTTGTAGTTCTCCTTTGATCTTGTAGTTCTCTTGTGATCTTGTAGTTCTCTTGTGATCTTGTAGTTCTCATGTGATCTTGTAGTTCTCTTGTGATCTTGTAGTTCTCCTGTAATCTTGTAGTTCTCCTGTGATCTTGTAGTTCTCTGTGATCTTGTAGTTCTCCTTATTGTAGTTCTCTTGTGATCTTGTAGTTCTCCTTATTGTAGTTCTCTTGTGATCTTGTAGTTCTCCTGTGATCTTGTAGTTCTCCTGTGATCTTCTAGTTCTCTGTGATCTTGTAGTTCTCCTTATTGTATTTCTCTTGTGATCTTGTAGTTCTCCTTATTGTAGTTCTCTTGTGATCTTGTAGTTCTCATATGATCTTGTAGTTCTCCTTATTGTAGTTCTCTTGTGATCTTGTAGTTCTCTTGTAATCTTGTAGTTCTCCTTATTGTAGTTCTCTTGTGATCTTGTAGTTCTCCTGTTATCTTTTAGTTCTCCTTTGATCTTGTAGTTCTCCTGTTATCTTGTAGTTCTCCTGTGATCTTGTAGTTCTCATGTGATCTTGTAGTTCTCCTGTGATCTTGTAGTTCTCATGTGATCTTGTAGTTCTCATGTGATCTTGTAGTTCTCCTGTGATCTTGTAGTTCTCATGTGATCTTGTAGTTCTCCTTATTGTAGTTCTCTTGTGATCTTGTAGTTCTCCTTATTGTAGTTCTCTTGTGATCTTGTAGTTCTCCTGTGATCTTGTAGTTCTCCTTTGATCTTGTAGTTCTCTTGTGATCTTGTAGTTCTCCTGTGATCTTGTAGTTCTCATGTGATCTTGTAGTTCTCTTGTGATCTTCTTGTGATCTTGTAGTTCTCTTGTGATCTTGTAGTTCTCATGTGATCTTGTAGTTCTCTTGTGATCTTCTTGTGATCTTGTAGTTCTCTTGTGATCTTGTAGTTCTCTTGTGATCTTGTAGTTCTCATGTGATCTTGTAGTTCTCCTGTGATCTTGTAGTTCTCATGTGATCTTGTAGTTCTCCTTATTGTAGTTCTCTTGTGATCTTGTAGTTCTCTTGTGATCTTGTAGTTCTCCTTATTGTAGTTCTCTTGTGATCTTGTAGTTCTCCTGTTATCTTTTAGTTCTCCTTTGATCTTGTAGTTCTCCTGTTATCTTGTAGTTCTCCTGTGATCTTGTAGTTCTCATGTGATCTTGTAGTTCTCCTGTGATCTTGTAGTTCTCATGTGATCTTGTAGTTCTCATGTGATCTTGTAGTTCTCCTGTGATCTTGTAGTTCTCATGTGATCTTGTAGTTCTCCTTATTGTAGTTCTCTTGTGATCTTGTAGTTCTCTTGTGATCTTGTAGTTCTCCTTATTGTAGTTCTCTTGTGATCTTGTAGTTCTCCTGTTATCTTGTAGTTCTCCTTTGATCTTGTAGTTCTCTTGTGATCTTGTAGTTCTCATGTGATCTTGTAGTTCTCATGTGATCTTGTAGTTCTCTTGTGATCTTGTAGTTCTCCTTATTGTAGTTCTCCTGTTATCTTGTAGTTCTCCTTTGATCTTGTAGTTCTCTTGTGATCTTGTAGTTCTCCTGTGATCTTGTAGTTCTCATGTGATCTTGTAGTTCTCATGTGATCTTGTAGTTCTCTTGTGATCTTCTTGTGATCTTGTAGTTCTCTTGTGATCTTGTAGTTCTCTTGTGATCTTGTAGTTCTCTGTGATCTTGTAGTTCTCCTTATTGTAGTTCTCTTGTGATCTTGTAGTTCTCCTTATTGTAGTTCTCTTGTGATCTTGTAGTTCTCCTGTTATCTTGTAGTTCTCCTTTGATCTTGTAGTTCTCTTGTGATCTTGTAGTTCTCCTGTGATCTTGTAGTTCTCTGTGATCTTGTAGTTCTCATGTGATCTTGTAGTTCTCATGTGATCTTGTAGTTCTCTTGTGATCTTGTAGTTCTCCTGTGATCTTGTAGTTCTCCTGTGATCTTCTAGTTCTCTGTGATCTTGTAGTTCTCCTTATTGTAGTTCTCTTGTGATCTTGTAGTTCTCCTTATTGTAGTTCTCTTGTGATCTTGTAGTTCTCCTGTTATCTTGTAGTTCTCCTTTGATCTTGTAGTTCTCTTGTGATCTTGTAGTTCTCTTGTGATCTTGTAGTTCTCATGTGATCTTGTAGTTCTCTTGTGATCTTGTAGTTCTCCTGTAATCTTGTAGTTCTCCTGTGATCTTGTAGTTCTCTGTGATCTTGTAGTTCTCCTTATTGTAGTTCTCTTGTGATCTTGTAGTTCTCCTTATTGTAGTTCTCTTGTGATCTTGTAGTTCTCCTGTGATCTTGTAGTTCTCCTGTGATCTTCTAGTTCTCTGTGATCTTGTAGTTCTCCTTATTGTATTTCTCTTGTGATCTTGTAGTTCTCCTTATTGTAGTTCTCTTGTGATCTTGTAGTTCTCATATGATCTTGTAGTTCTCCTTATTGTAGTTCTCTTGTGATCTTGTAGTTCTCTTGTGATCTTGTAGTTCTCCTTATTGTAGTTCTCTTGTGATCTTGTAGTTCTCCTGTTATCTTTTAGTTCTCCTTTGATCTTGTAGTTCTCCTGTTATCTTGTAGTTCTCTTGTGATCTTGTAGTTCTCCTGTGATCTTGTAGTTCTCCTTTGATCTTGTAGTTCTCTTGTGATCTTGTAGTTCTCCTGTGATCTTGTAGTTCTCATGTGATCTTGTAGTTCTCTTGTGATCTTCTTGTGATCTTGTAGTTCTCTTGTGATCTTGTAGTTCTCATGTGATCTTGTAGTTCTCTTGTGATCTTCTTGTGATCTTGTAGTTCTCTTGTGATCTTGTAGTTCTCTTGTGATCTTGTAGTTCTCATGTGATCTTGTAGTTCTCCTGTGATCTTGTAGTTCTCATGTGATCTTGTAGTTCTCCTTATTGTAGTTCTCTTGTGATCTTGTAGTTCTCTTGTGATCTTGTAGTTCTCCTTATTGTAGTTCTCTTGTGATCTTGTAGTTCTCCTGTTATCTTTTAGTTCTCCTTTGATCTTGTAGTTCTCCTGTTATCTTGTAGTTCTCCTGTGATCTTGTAGTTCTCATGTGATCTTGTAGTTCTCCTGTGATCTTGTAGTTCTCATGTGATCTTGTAGTTCTCATGTGATCTTGTAGTTCTCCTGTGATCTTGTAGTTCTCATGTGATCTTGTAGTTCTCCTTATTGTAGTTCTCTTGTGATCTTGTAGTTCTCTTGTGATCTTGTAGTTCTCCTTATTGTAGTTCTCTTGTGATCTTGTAGTTCTCCTGTTATCTTGTAGTTCTCCTTTGATCTTGTAGTTCTCTTGTGATCTTGTAGTTCTCATGTGATCTTGTAGTTCTCATGTGATCTTGTAGTTCTCTTGTGATCTTGTAGTTCTCCTTATTGTAGTTCTCCTGTTATCTTGTAGTTCTCCTTTGATCTTGTAGTTCTCTTGTGATCTTGTAGTTCTCCTGTGATCTTGTAGTTCTCATGTGATCTTGTAGTTCTCATGTGATCTTGTAGTTCTCTTGTGATCTTCTTGTGATCTTGTAGTTCTCTTGTGATCTTGTAGTTCTCTTGTGATCTTGTAGTTCTCTGTGATCTTGTAGTTCTCCTTATTGTAGTTCTCTTGTGATCTTGTAGTTCTCCTTATTGTAGTTCTCTTGTGATCTTGTAGTTCTCCTGTTATCTTGTAGTTCTCCTTTGATCTTGTAGTTCTCTTGTGATCTTGTAGTTCTCCTGTGATCTTGTAGTTCTCTGTGATCTTGTAGTTCTCATGTGATCTTGTAGTTCTCATGTGATCTTGTAGTTCTCTTGTGATCTTGTAGTTCTCCTGTGATCTTGTAGTTCTCCTGTGATCTTCTAGTTCTCTGTGATCTTGTAGTTCTCCTTATTGTAGTTCTCTTGTGATCTTGTAGTTCTCCTTATTGTAGTTCTCTTGTGATCTTGTAGTTCTCCTGTTATCTTGTAGTTCTCCTTTGATCTTGTAGTTCTCTTGTGATCTTGTAGTTCTCTTGTGATCTTGTAGTTCTCATGTGATCTTGTAGTTCTCTTGTGATCTTGTAGTTCTCCTGTAATCTTGTAGTTCTCCTGTGATCTTGTAGTTCTCTGTGATCTTGTAGTTCTCCTTATTGTAGTTCTCTTGTGATCTTGTAGTTCTCCTTATTGTAGTTCTCTTGTGATCTTGTAGTTCTCCTGTGATCTTGTAGTTCTCCTGTGATCTTCTAGTTCTCTGTGATCTTGTAGTTCTCCTTATTGTATTTCTCTTGTGATCTTGTAGTTCTCCTTATTGTAGTTCTCTTGTGATCTTGTAGTTCTCATATGATCTTGTAGTTCTCCTTATTGTAGTTCTCTTGTGATCTTGTAGTTCTCTTGTGATCTTGTAGTTCTCCTTATTGTAGTTCTCTTGTGATCTTGTAGTTCTCCTGTTATCTTTTAGTTCTCCTTTGATCTTGTAGTTCTCCTGTTATCTTGTAGTTCTCCTGTGATCTTGTAGTTCTCATGTGATCTTGTAGTTCTCCTGTGATCTTGTAGTTCTCATGTGATCTTGTAGTTCTCATGTGATCTTGTAGTTCTCCTGTGATCTTGTAGTTCTCATGTGATCTTGTAGTTCTCCTTATTGTAGTTCTCTTGTGATCTTGTAGTTCTCCTTATTGTAGTTCTCTTGTGATCTTGTAGTTCTCCTGTTATCTTGTAGTTCTCCTTTGATCTTGTAGTTCTCTTGTGATCTTGTAGTTCTCCTGTGATCTTGTAGTTCTCATGTGATCTTGTAGTTCTCATGTGATCTTGTAGTTCTCCTGTGATCTTGTAGTTCTCATGTGATCTTGTAGTTCTCCTTATTGTAGTTCTCTTGTGATCTTGTAGTTCTCTTGTGATCTTGTAGTTCTCCTTATTGTAGTTCTCTTGTGATCTTGTAGTTCTCCTGTTATCTTGTAGTTCTCCTTTGATCTTGTAGTTCTCTTGTGATCTTGTAGTTCTCATGTGATCTTGTAGTTCTCATGTGATCTTGTAGTTCTCTTGTGATCTTGTAGTTCTCCTTATTGTAGTTCTCCTGTTATCTTGTAGTTCTCCTTTGATCTTGTAGTTCTCTTGTGATCTTGTAGTTCTCCTGTGATCTTGTAGTTCTCATGTGATCTTGTAGTTCTCATGTGATCTTGTAGTTCTCTTGTGATCTTCTTGTGATCTTGTAGTTCTCTTGTGATCTTGTAGTTCTCTTGTGATCTTGTAGTTCTCTGTGATCTTGTAGTTCTCCTTATTGTAGTTCTCTTGTGATCTTGTAGTTCTCCTTATTGTAGTTCTCTTGTGATCTTGTAGTTCTCCTGTTATCTTGTAGTTCTCCTTTGATCTTGTAGTTCTCTTGTGATCTTGTAGTTCTCCTGTGATCTTGTAGTTCTCTGTGATCTTGTAGTTCTCATGTGATCTTGTAGTTCTCATGTGATCTTGTAGTTCTCTTGTGATCTTGTAGTTCTCCTGTGATCTTGTAGTTCTCCTGTGATCTTCTAGTTCTCTGTGATCTTGTAGTTCTCCTTATTGTAGTTCTCTTGTGATCTTGTAGTTCTCCTTATTGTAGTTCTCTTGTGATCTTGTAGTTCTCCTGTTATCTTGTAGTTCTCCTTTGATCTTGTAGTTCTCTTGTGATCTTGTAGTTCTCTTGTGATCTTGTAGTTCTCATGTGATCTTGTAGTTCTCTTGTGATCTTGTAGTTCTCCTGTAATCTTGTAGTTCTCCTGTGATCTTGTAGTTCTCTGTGATCTTGTAGTTCTCCTTATTGTAGTTCTCTTGTGATCTTGTAGTTCTCCTTATTGTAGTTCTCTTGTGATCTTGTAGTTCTCCTGTGATCTTGTAGTTCTCCTGTGATCTTCTAGTTCTCTGTGATCTTGTAGTTCTCCTTATTGTATTTCTCTTGTGATCTTGTAGTTCTCCTTATTGTAGTTCTCTTGTGATCTTGTAGTTCTCATATGATCTTGTAGTTCTCCTTATTGTAGTTCTCTTGTGATCTTGTAGTTCTCTTGTGATCTTGTAGTTCTCCTTATTGTAGTTCTCTTGTGATCTTGTAGTTCTCCTGTTATCTTTTAGTTCTCCTTTGATCTTGTAGTTCTCCTGTTATCTTGTAGTTCTCCTGTGATCTTGTAGTTCTCATGTGATCTTGTAGTTCTCCTGTGATCTTGTAGTTCTCATGTGATCTTGTAGTTCTCATGTGATCTTGTAGTTCTCCTGTGATCTTGTAGTTCTCATGTGATCTTGTAGTTCTCCTTATTGTAGTTCTCTTGTGATCTTGTAGTTCTCCTTATTGTAGTTCTCTTGTGATCTTGTAGTTCTCCTGTTATCTTGTAGTTCTCCTTTGATCTTGTAGTTCTCTTGTGATCTTGTAGTTCTCCTGTGATCTTGTAGTTCTCATGTGATCTTGTAGTTCTCTTGTGATCTTCTTGTGATCTTGTAGTTCTCTTGTGATCTTGTAGTTCTCATGTGATCTTGTAGTTCTCTTGTGATCTTCTTGTGATCTTGTAGTTCTCTTGTGATCTTGTAGTTCTCTTGTGATCTTGTAGTTCTCATGTGATCTTGTAGTTCTCCTGTGATCTTGTAGTTCTCATGTGATCTTGTAGTTCTCCTTATTGTAGTTCTCTTGTGATCTTGTAGTTCTCTTGTGATCTTGTAGTTCTCCTTATTGTAGTTCTCTTGTGATCTTGTAGTTCTCCTGTTATCTTTTAGTTCTCCTTTGATCTTGTAGTTCTCCTGTTATCTTGTAGTTCTCCTGTGATCTTGTAGTTCTCATGTGATCTTGTAGTTCTCCTGTGATCTTGTAGTTCTCATGTGATCTTGTAGTTCTCATGTGATCTTGTAGTTCTCCTGTGATCTTGTAGTTCTCATGTGATCTTGTAGTTCTCCTTATTGTAGTTCTCTTGTGATCTTGTAGTTCTCTTGTGATCTTGTAGTTCTCCTTATTGTAGTTCTCTTGTGATCTTGTAGTTCTCCTGTTATCTTGTAGTTCTCCTTTGATCTTGTAGTTCTCTTGTGATCTTGTAGTTCTCATGTGATCTTGTAGTTCTCATGTGATCTTGTAGTTCTCTTGTGATCTTGTAGTTCTCTTGTGATCTTGTAGTTCTCATGTGATCTTGTAGTTCTCTTGTGATCTTCTTGTGATCTTGTAGTTCTCCTGTTATCTTGTAGTTCTCTTGTGATCTTGTAGTTCTCTTGTGATCTTGTACTTGTCCTTATTGTAGTTCTCTTTTGATCTTGTAGTTCTCCTTATTGTAGTTCTCTTGTGATCTTGTAGTTCTCCTGTGATCTTGTAGTTCTCTTGTGATCTTGTAGTTCTCCTTATTGTAGTTCTCTTGTGATCTTGTAGTTCTCTTGTGATCTTGTATTTCTCTGTGATCTTGTAGTTCTCCTGTGATCTTGTAGTTCTCCTGTTATCTTGTAGTTCTCTTGTGATCTTGTAGTTCTCTGTGATCTTGTAGTTGTCCTTATTGTAGTTCTCTTGTGATCTTGTAGTTCTCCTTATTGTAGTTCTCCTGTTATCTTGTAGTTCTCCTTTGATCTTGTAGTTCTCTTGTGATCTTGTAGTTCTCCTGTGATCTTGTAGTTCTCATGTGATCTTGTAGTTCTCATGTGATCTTGTAGTTCTCTTGTGATCTTCTTGTGATCTTGTAGTTCTCTTGTGATCTTGTAGTTCTCTTGTGATCTTGTAGTTCTCTGTGATCTTGTAGTTCTCCTTATTGTAGTTCTCTTGTGATCTTGTAGTTCTCCTTATTGTAGTTCTCTTGTGATCTTGTAGTTCTCCTGTTATCTTGTAGTTCTCCTTTGATCTTGTAGTTCTCTTGTGATCTTGTAGTTCTCCTGTGATCTTGTAGTTCTCTGTGATCTTGTAGTTCTCATGTGATCTTGTAGTTCTCATGTGATCTTGTAGTTCTCTTGTGATCTTGTAGTTCTCCTGTGATCTTGTAGTTCTCCTGTGATCTTCTAGTTCTCTGTGATCTTGTAGTTCTCCTTATTGTATTTCTCTTGTGATCTTGTAGTTCTCCTTATTGTAGTTCTCTTGTGATCTTGTAGTTCTCATGTGATCTTGTAGTTCTCCTTATTGTAGTTCTCTTGTGATCTTGTAGTTCTCTTGTGATCTTGTAGTTCTCCTTATTGTAGTTCTCTTGTGATCTTGTAGCTCTCCTGTTATCTTTTAGTTCTCCTTTGATCTTGTAGTTCTCCTGTTATCTTGTAGTTCTCCTGTGATCTTGTAGTTCTCATGTGATCTTGTAGTTCTCCTGTGATCTTGTAGTTCTCATGTGATCTTGTAGTTCTCATGTGATCTTGTAGTTCTCCTGTGATCTTGTAGTTCTCATGTGATCTTGTAGTTCTCCTTATTGTAGTTCTCTTGTGATCTTGTAGTTCTCTTGTGATCTTGTAGTTCTCCTTATTGTAGTTCTCTTGTGATCTTGTAGTTCTCCTGTTATCTTGTAGTTCTCCTTTGATCTTGTAGTTCTCTTGTGATCTTGTAGTTCTCATGTGATCTTGTAGTTCTCATGTGATCTTGTAGTTCTCTTGTGATCTTGTAGTTCTCTTGTGATCTTGTAGTTCTCATGTGATCTTGTAGTTCTCTTGTGATCTTCTTGTGATCTTGTAGTTCTCTTGTGATCTTGTAGTTCTCTTGTGATCTTGTAGTTCTCATGTGATCTTGTAGTTCTCCTGTGATCTTGTAGTTCTCATGTGATCTTGTAGTTCTCCTTATTGTAGTTCTCTTGTGATCTTGTAGTTCTCATGTGATCTTGTAGTTCTCTGTCATCTTGTAGTTCTCCTTATTGTAGTTCTCTTGTGATCTTGTAGTTCTCCTTATTGTAGTTCTCTTGTTATCTTGTAGTTCTCTGTGATCTTGTAGTTCTCCTGTTATCTTGTAGTTCTCCTGTGATCTTGTAGTTCTCCTGTTATCTTGTAGTTCTCCTGTGATCTTGTAGTTCTCATTTGATATTGTAGTTCTCTTGTGATCTTGTAGTTCTCCTGTGATCTTGTAGTTCTCATGTGATCTTGTAGTTCTCCTTATTGTAGTTCTCTTGTGATCTTGTAGTTCTCTTGTGATCTTGTAGTTCTCCTTATTGTAGTTCTCTTGTGATCTTGTAGTTCTCCTGTTATCTTGTAGTTCTCCTTTGATCTTGTAGTTCTCTTGTGATCTTGTAGTTCTCCTGTGATCTTGTAGTTCTCCTTATTGTAGTTCTCTTGTGATCTTGTAGTTCTCTTGTGATCTTGTAGTTCTCTTGTGATCTTGTAGTTCTCTGTGATCTTGTAGTTCTCCTTATTGTAGTTCTCTTGTGATCTTGTAGTTCTCCTTATTGTAGTTCTCTTGTGATCTTGTAGTTCTCCTGTTATCTTGTAGTTCTCCTTTGATCTTGTAGTTCTCTTGTGATCTTGTAGTTCTCTTGTGATCTTGTAGTTCTCATGTGATCTTGTAGTTCTCTTGTGATCTTGTAGTTCTCCTGTAATCTTGTAGTTCTCCTGTGATCTTGTAGTTCTCTGTGATCTTGTAGTTCTCCTTATTGTAGTTCTCTTGTGATCTTGTAGTTCTCCTTATTGTAGTTCTCTTGTGATCTTGTAGTTCTCCTGTGATCTTGTAGTTCTCCTGTGATCTTCTAGTTCTCTGTGATCTTGTAGTTCTCCTTATTGTATTTCTCTTGTGATCTTGTAGTTCTCCTTATTGTAGTTCTCTTGTGATCTTGTAGTTCTCATATGATCTTGTAGTTCTCCTTATTGTAGTTCTCTTGTGATCTTGTAGTTCTCTTGTGATCTTGTAGTTCTCCTTATTGTAGTTCTCTTGTGATCTTGTAGTTCTCCTGTTATCTTTTAGTTCTCCTTTGATCTTGTAGTTCTCCTGTTATCTTGTAGTTCTCCTGTGATCTTGTAGTTTTCATGTGATCTTGTAGTTCTCCTGTGATCTTGTAGTTCTCATGTGATCTTGTAGTTCTCATGTGATCTTGTAGTTCTCCTGTGATCTTGTAGTTCTCATGTGATCTTGTAGTTCTCCTTATTGTAGTTCTCTTGTGATCTTGTAGTTCTCCTTATTGTAGTTCTCTTGTGATCTTGTAGTTCTCCTGTTATCTTGTAGTTCTCCTTTGATCTTGTAGTTCTCTTGTGATCTTGTAGTTCTCCTGTGATCTTGTAGTTCTCATGTGATCTTGTAGTTCTCTTGTGATCTTCTTGTGATCTTGTAGTTCTCTTGTGATCTTGTAGTTCTCATGTGATCTTGTAGTTCTCTTGTGATCTTCTTGTGATCTTGTAGTTCTCTTGTGATCTTGTAGTTCTCTTGTGATCTTGTAGTTCTCATGTGATCTTGTAGTTCTCCTGTGATCTTGTAGTTCTCATGTGATCTTGTAGTTCTCCTTATTGTAGTTCTCTTGTGATCTTGTAGTTCTCTTGTGATCTTGTAGTTCTCTGTCATCTTGTAGTTCTCCTTATTGTAGTTCTCTTGTGATCTTGTAGTTCTCCTTATTGTAGTTCTCTTGTTATCTTGTAGTTCTCTGTGATCTTGTAGTTCTCCTGTTATCTTGTAGTTCTCCTGTTATCTTGTAGTTCTCCTGTTATCTTGTAGTTCTCCTGTGATCTTGTAGTTCTCATTTGATCTTGTAGTTCTCTTGTGATCTTGTTGTTCTCCTGTGATCTTGTAGTTCTCATGTGATCTTGTAGTTCTCCTTATTGTAGTTCTCTTGTGATCTTGTAGTTCTCTTGTGATCTTGTAGTTCTCCTTATTGTAGTTCTCTTGTGATCTTGTAGTTCTCCTGTTATCTTGTAGTTCTCCTTTGATCTTGTAGTTCTCTTGTGATCTTGTAGTTCTCCTGTGATCTTGTAGTTCTCCTTATTGTAGTTCTCTTGTGATCTTGTAGTTCTCTTGTGATCTTGTAGTTCTCTTGTGATCTTGTAGTTCTCTGTGATCTTGTAGTTCTCCTTATTGTAGTTCTCTTGTGATCTTGTAGTTCTCCTTATTGTAGTTCTCTTGTGATCTTGTAGTTCTCCTGTTATCTTGTAGTTCTCCTTTGATCTTGTAGTTCTCTTGTGATCTTGTAGTTCTCTTGTGATCTTGTAGTTCTCATGTGATCTTGTAGTTCTCTTGTGATCTTGTAGTTCTCCTGTAATCTTGTAGTTCTCCTGTGATCTTGTAGTTCTCTGTGATCTTGTAGTTCTCCTTATTGTAGTTCTCTTGTGATCTTGTAGTTCTCCTTATTGTAGTTCTCTTGTGATCTTGTAGTTCTCCTGTGATCTTGTAGTTCTCTTGTGATCTTGTAGTTCTCCTGTGATCTTGTAGTTCTCTGTGATCTTGTAGTTCTCATGTGATCTTGTAGTTCTCATGTGATCTTGTAGTTCTCATGTGAACTTGTAGTTCTCTTGTGATCTTCTTGTGATCTTGTAGTTCTCTTGTGATCTTCTTGTGATCTTGTAGTTCTCTTGTGATCTTGTAGTTCTCATGTGATCTTGTAGTTCTCCTGTGATCTTGTAGTTCTCTGTGATTTTGTAGTTCTCTTGTGATCTTGTAGTTCTCATTTGATCTTGTAGTTCTCTTGTGATCTTCTTGTGATCTTGTAGTTCTCTTGTGATCTTGTAGTTCTCATGTGATCTTGTAGTTCTCCTGTGTTCTTGTAGTTCTCATGTGATCTTGTAGTTCTCCTTATTGTAGTTCTCTTGTGATCTTGTAGTTCTCTTGTGATCTTGTAGTTCTCTGTGATCTTGTAGTTCTCCTTATTGTAGTTCTCTTGTGATCTTGTAGTTCTCCTTATTGTAGTTCTCTTGTGATCTTCTAGTTCTCCTGTGATCTTGTAGTTCTCCTGTTATCTTGTAGTTCTCCTGTGATCTTGTAGTTCTCTTGTGATCTTCTTGTGATCTTGTAGTTCTCATGTGATCTTGTAGTTCGCTTGTGATCTTGTAGTTCTCATGTGATCTTGTAGTTGTCTTATGATCTTGTAGTTCTCATGTGATTTTGTAGTTTTCTTGTGATCTTGTAGTTCTCATGTGATCTTGTAGTTTTCTTGTGATCTTGTAGTTCTCCTGTGATCTTGTAGTTCTCCTGTGATCTTGTAGTTCTCTGTGATTTTGTAGTTCTCTTGTGATCTTGTAGTTCTCATTTGATCTTGTAGTTCTCTTGTGATCTTCTTGTGATCTTGTAGTTCTCTTGTGATCTTGTAGTTCTCATGTGATCTTGTAGTTCTCCTGTGTTCTTGTAGTTCTCATGTGATCTTGTAGTTCTCCTTATTGTAGTTCTCTTGTGATCTTGTAGTTCTCTTGTGATCTTGTAGTTCTCTGTGATCTTGTAGTTCTCCTTATTGTAGTTCTCTTGTGATCTTGTAGTTCTCCTTATTGTAGTTCTCTTGTGATCTTCTAGTTCTCCTGTGATCTTGTAGTTCTCCTGTTATCTTGTAGTTCTCCTGTGATCTTGTAGTTCTCTTGTGATCTTCTTGTGATCTTGTAGTTCTCATGTGATATTGTAGTTCGCTTGTGATCTTGTAGTTCTCATGTGATCTTGTAGTTGTCTTATGATCTTGTAGTTCTCATGTGATTTTGTAGTTTTCTTGTGATCTTGTAGTTCTCATGTGATCTTGTAGTTTTCTTGTGATCTTGTAGTTCTCCTGTGATCTTGTAGTTCTCCTGTGATCTTGTAGTTCTCATGTGATCTTGTAGTTCTCTTGTGATCTTCTTGTGATCTTGTAGTTCTCTTGTGATCTTGTAGTTCTCTTGTGATCTTGTAGTTCTCATGTGATCTTGTAGTTCTCCTGTGATCTTGTAGTTCTCATGTGATCTTGTAGTTCTCATGTGATCTTGTAGTTCTCCTGTGATCTTGTAGTTCTCATGTGATCTTGTAGTTCTCCTTATTGTAGTTCTCTTGTGATCTTGTAGTTCTCTTGTGATCTTGTAGTTCTCCTTATTGTAGTTCTCTTCTGATCTTGTAGTTCTCCTGTTATCTTGTAGTTCTCCTTTGATCTTGTAGTTCTCTTGTGATCTTGTAGTTCTCCTGTGATCTTGTAGTTCTCATGTGATCTTGTAGTTCTCATGTGATCTTGTAGTTCTCTTGTGATCTTCTTGTGATCTTGTAGTTCTCTTGTGATCTTGTAGTTCTCATGTGATCTTGTAGTTCTCTTGTGATCTTCTTGTGATCTTGTAGTTCTCTTGTGATCTTGTAGTTCTCTTGTGATCTTGTAGTTCTCATGTGATCTTGTAGTTCTCCTGTGATCTTGTAGTTCTCATGTGATCTTGTAGTTCTCCTTATTGTAGTTCTCTTGTGATCTTGTAGTTCTCTTGTGATCTTGTAGTTCTCTGTCATCTTGTAGTTCTCCTTATTGTAGTTCTCTTGTGATCTTGTAGTTCTCCTAATTGTAGTTCTCTTGTTATCTTGTAGTTCTCTGTGATCTTGTAGTTCTCCTGTTATCTTGTAGTTCTCCTGTGATCTTGTAGTTCTCATGTGATCTTGTAGTTCTCCTGGAATCTTGTAGTTCTCTTGTGATCTTGTAGTTCTCCTTATTGTAGTTCTCTTGAGATCTTGTAGTTCTCCTGTGATCTTGTAGTTCTCCTGTTATCTTGTAGTTCTCCTGTGATCTTGTAGTTCTCCTGTGATCTTGTAGTTCTCTGTGTTTTTGTAGTTCTCTTGTGATCTTGTAGTTCTCATGTGATCTTGTAGTTCTCTTGTGATCTTCTTGTGATCTTGTAGTTCTCTTGTGATCTTGTAGTTCTCATGTGATCTTGTAGTTCTCCTGTGTTCTTGTAGTTCTCATGTGATCTTGTAGTTCTCCTTATTGTAGTTCTCTTGTGATCTTGTAGTTCTCTTGTGATCTTGTAGTTCTCTGTGATCTTGTAGTTCTCCTTATTGTAGTTCTCTTGTGATCTTGTAGTTCTCCTTATTGTAGTTCTCTTGTGATCTTCTAGTTCTCCTGTGATCTTGTAGTTCTCCTGTTATCTTGTAGTTCTCCTGTGATCTTGTAGTTCTCATTTGATCTTGTAGTTCTCTTGTGATCTTGTTGTTCTCCTGTGATCTTGTAGTTCTCATGTGATCTTGTAGTTCTCCTTATTGTAGTTCTCTTGTGATCTTGTAGTTCTCTTGTGATCTTGTAGTTCTCCTTATTGTAGTTCTCTTGTGATCTTGTAGTTCTCCTGTTATCTTGTAGTTCTCCTTTGATCTTGTAGTTCTCTTGTGATCTTGTAGTTCTCCTGTGATCTTGTAGTTCTCCTTATTGTAGTTCTCTTGTGATCTTGTAGTTCTCTTGTGATCTTGTAGTTCTCTTGTGATCTTGTAGTTCTCTGTGATCTTGTAGTTCTCCTTATTGTAGTTCTCTTGTGATCTTGTAGTTCTCCTTATTGTAGTTCTCTTGTGATCTTGTAGTTCTCCTGTTATCTTGTAGTTCTCCTTTGATCTTGTAGTTCTCTTGTGATCTTGTAGTTCTCTTGTGATCTTGTAGTTCTCATGTGATCTTGTAGTTCTCTTGTGATCTTGTAGTTCTCCTGTAATCTTGTAGTTCTCCTGTGATCTTGTAGTTCTCTGTGATCTTGTAGTTCTCCTTATTGTAGTTCTCTTGTGATCTTGTAGTTCTCCTTATTGTAGTTCTCTTGTGATCTTGTAGTTCTCCTGTGATCTTGTAGTTCTCTTGTGATCTTGTAGTTCTCCTGTGATCTTGTAGTTCTCTGTGATCTTGTAGTTCTCATGTGATCTTGTAGTTCTCATGTGATCTTGTAGTTCTCATGTGAACTTGTAGTTCTCTTGTGATCTTCTTGTGATCTTGTAGTTCTCTTGTGATCTTCTTGTGATCTTGTAGTTCTCTTGTGATCTTGTAGTTCTCATGTGATCTTGTAGTTCTCCTGTGATCTTGTAGTTCTCTGTGATTTTGTAGTTCTCTTGTGATCTTGTAGTTCTCATTTGATCTTGTAGTTCTCTTGTGATCTTCTTGTGATCTTGTAGTTCTCTTGTGATCTTGTAGTTCTCATGTGATCTTGTAGTTCTCCTGTGTTCTTGTAGTTCTCATGTGATCTTGTAGTTCTCCTTATTGTAGTTCTCTTGTGATCTTGTAGTTCTCTTGTGATCTTGTAGTTCTCTGTGATCTTGTAGTTCTCCTTATTGTAGTTCTCTTGTGATCTTGTAGTTCTCCTTATTGTAGTTCTCTTGTGATCTTCTAGTTCTCCTGTGATCTTGTAGTTCTCCTGTTATCTTGTAGTTCTCCTGTGATCTTGTAGTTCTCTTGTGATCTTCTTGTGATCTTGTAGTTCTCATGTGATCTTGTAGTTCGCTTGTGATCTTGTAGTTCTCATGTGATCTTGTAGTTGTCTTATGATCTTGTAGTTCTCATGTGATTTTGTAGTTTTCTTGTGATCTTGTAGTTCTCATGTGATCTTGTAGTTTTCTTGTGATCTTGTAGTTCTCCTGTGATCTTGTAGTTCTCCTGTGATCTTGTAGTTCTCTGTGATTTTGTAGTTCTCTTGTGATCTTGTAGTTCTCATTTGATCTTGTAGTTCTCTTGTGATCTTCTTGTGATCTTGTAGTTCTCTTGTGATCTTGTAGTTCTCATGTGATCTTGTAGTTCTCCTGTGTTCTTGTAGTTCTCATGTGATCTTGTAGTTCTCCTTATTGTAGTTCTCTTGTGATCTTGTAGTTCTCTTGTGATCTTGTAGTTCTCTGTGATCTTGTAGTTCTCCTTATTGTAGTTCTCTTGTGATCTTGTAGTTCTCCTTATTGTAGTTCTCTTGTGATCTTCTAGTTCTCCTGTGATCTTGTAGTTCTCCTGTTATCTTGTAGTTCTCCTGTGATCTTGTAGTTCTCTTGTGATCTTCTTGTGATCTTGTAGTTCTCATGTGATATTGTAGTTCGCTTGTGATCTTGTAGTTCTCATGTGATCTTGTAGTTGTCTTATGATCTTGTAGTTCTCATGTGATTTTGTAGTTTTCTTGTGATCTTGTAGTTCTCATGTGATCTTGTAGTTTTCTTGTGATCTTGTAGTTCTCCTGTGATCTTGTAGTTCTCCTGTGATCTTGTAGTTCTCATGTGATCTTGTAGTTCTCTTGTGATCTTCTTGTGATCTTGTAGTTCTCTTGTGATCTTGTAGTTCTCTTGTGATCTTGTAGTTCTCATGTGATCTTGTAGTTCTCCTGTGATCTTGTAGTTCTCATGTGATCTTGTAGTTCTCATGTGATCTTGTAGTTCTCCTGTGATCTTGTAGTTCTCATGTGATCTTGTAGTTCTCCTTATTGTAGTTCTCTTGTGATCTTGTAGTTCTCTTGTGATCTTGTAGTTCTCCTTATTGTAGTTCTCTTCTGATCTTGTAGTTCTCCTGTTATCTTGTAGTTCTCCTTTGATCTTGTAGTTCTCTTGTGATCTTGTAGTTCTCCTGTGATCTTGTAGTTCTCATGTGATCTTGTAGTTCTCATGTGATCTTGTAGTTCTCTTGTGATCTTCTTGTGATCTTGTAGTTCTCTTGTGATCTTGTAGTTCTCATGTGATCTTGTAGTTCTCTTGTGATCTTCTTGTGATCTTGTAGTTCTCTTGTGATCTTGTAGTTCTCTTGTGATCTTGTAGTTCTCATGTGATCTTGTAGTTCTCCTGTGATCTTGTAGTTCTCATGTGATCTTGTAGTTCTCCTTATTGTAGTTCTCTTGTGATCTTGTAGTTCTCTTGTGATCTTGTAGTTCTCTGTCATCTTGTAGTTCTCCTTATTGTAGTTCTCTTGTGATCTTGTAGTTCTCCTAATTGTAGTTCTCTTGTTATCTTGTAGTTCTCTGTGATCTTGTAGTTCTCCTGTTATCTTGTAGTTCTCCTGTGATCTTGTAGTTCTCATGTGATCTTGTAGTTCTCCTGGAATCTTGTAGTTCTCTTGTGATCTTGTAGTTCTCCTTATTGTAGTTCTCTTGAGATCTTGTAGTTCTCCTGTGATCTTGTAGTTCTCCTGTTATCTTGTAGTTCTCCTGTGATCTTGTAGTTCTCCTGTGATCTTGTAGTTCTCTGTGTTTTTGTAGTTCTCTTGTGATCTTGTAGTTCTCATGTGATCTTGTAGTTCTCTTGTGATCTTCTTGTGATCTTGTAGTTCTCTTGTGATCTTGTAGTTCTCATGTGATCTTGTAGTTCTCCTGTGTTCTTGTAGTTCTCATGTGATCTTGTAGTTCTCCTTATTGTAGTTCTCTTGTGATCTTGTAGTTCTCTTGTGATCTTGTAGTTCTCTGTGATCTTGTAGTTCTCCTTATTGTAGTTCTCTTGTGATCTTGTAGTTCTCCTTATTGTAGTTCTCTTGTGATCTTCTAGTTCTCCTGTGATCTTGTAGTTCTCCTGTTATCTTGTAGTTCTCCTGTGATCTTGTAGTTCTCCTGTTATCTTGTAGTTCTCCTGTGATCTTGTAGTTCTCATGTGATCTTGTAGTTCTCTTGTGATCTTGTAGTTCTCCTGTGATCTTGTAGTTCTCATGTGATCTTGTAGTTCTCCTTATTGTAGTTCTCTTGTGATCTTGTAGTTCTCTTGTGATCTTGTAGTTCTCTGTGATCTTGTAGTTCTCCTTATTGTAGTTCTCTTGTGATCTTGTAGTTCTCCTTATTGTAGTTCTCTTGTGATCTTGTAGTTCTCCTGTTATCTTGTAGTTCTCCTTTGATCTTGTAGTTCTCTTGTGATCTTGTAGTTCTCCTGTGATCTTGTAGTTCTCTGTGATCTTGTAGTTCTCATGTGATCTTGTAGTTCTCATGTGATCTTGTAGTTCTCTTGTGATCTTGTAGTTCTCCTGTGATCTTGTAGTTCTCCTGTGATCTTGTAGTTCTCTGTGATCTTGTAGTTCTCCTTATTGTATTTCTCTTGTGATCTTGTAGTTCTCCTTATTGTAGTTCTCTTGTGATCTTGTAGTTCTCCTGTGATCTTGTAGTTCTCTTGTGATCTTGTAGTTCTCCTGTGATCTTGTAGTTCTCTGTGATCTTGTAGTTCTCATGTGATCTTGTAGTTCTCATGTGATCTTGTAGTTCTCATGTCATCTTCTTGTGATCTTGTAGTTCTCTTGTGATCTTGTAGTTCTCATGTGATCTTGTAGTTCTCTTGTGATCTTGTAGTTCTCATGTGATCTTGTAGTTCTCCTGTGATCTTGTAGTTCTCTTGTGATCTTGTAGTTCTCCTTATTGTAGTTCTCTTGTGATGTTGTAGTTCTCTTGTGATCTTGTAGTTCTCTGTGATCTTGTAGTTCTCCTGTGATCTTGTAGTTCTCCTGTTATCTTGTAGTTCTCTTGTGATCTTGTAGTTCTCTTGTGATCTTGTAGTTCTCTGTGATCTTGTAGTTGTCCTTATTGTAGTTCTCTTGTGATCTTGTAGTTCTCC